>NC_136059.1:172334651-172853293 GCF_964261635.1 Lissotriton helveticus | reverse complement strand
GGTAATGCCAATAAGGAAACAACAATCTGTGCATATAAAAAGAAAAAAGGTAACATAATCGCTTCAAGGGGGGTTTAGGAACTTCTTCATGGGTAGGGGTATGCAAAGGACGTGATTGGGCAGATACATCCAAAAAAGTAGTAACTGGTAACCACAATAAATCACGTTTGATAGCAAGCTGAACAGGATATACATACGCTCTGTCAAGTCTATGGTTGTAACAAACACCATACCACCATGCTTAAAATGAAACATTCGATGTATTTTTCCAAGATTTAGTAATCTGTTGAAAAGCAACTGCGAGGAGAAGGTCGATAATGGAAATATTGGAAAAGGAGTTTTGGGAAGACCATATATCCGAGATACTACCTAGAAAGATATGAGTGAGTGAGAATGGAAAGTGTGTAGAAAAAAATTGAAATAGATTTGTTTCCATACTTTGGTCCAAAAAGTTTGAATGAGAGGGCATGTGAAAAGCATGTGTTTAAGGTCTGCACGAGCAGCAGAACAGGACCAACAAGTAGAGGGAATAGTAAGGTTGATAGCATGTAATTTAGAGGGAGTAACCAAAAGTCGATTGTAAATAAAAAATAAAGTCTGAGTAGTGTTAGCGGCTCTAGACAATTTCTGTAATTTATTCCAAATGTTTTGCCAAACTGGAAGAGGGAAAGAGGTATCAAGATCAGATTCCCAATCTTGTTCTACTTTTGACTTGGCACGAGTAAGAGGGGTGTCTTGGAGATGTTTGTAAATCTGAGAAGCAGCAGGGGAGGATGAAAGAAAAGAAATAGTAAGCGAGAAAGAGGCAGGAGGAGTAGAAGAAGAGGTAATAGAGTTGTATGAAGCTTGAACTATCGTACATAATGAAGTATTTTGGAAAGGAAAGAAGAAGGGAGAGAAAAGTCAGATTGGAGAGATGAAAAGGGAAGACAAAGACCGTCTTGAAAGATTTGATGAACCCAAAAGAGACCAACGGAATACCAGTCTTTCCAAAAAAGAGTTTTATTTTTAAGCTTGATAAGTGGATTGTACCAAATGGAAGAACATAAAAAACGTGATCGATCATCCAGACCGTCAAAGAAAATAGGAAGAAAGTTTTTCCTGGAGAATTTAAGGATAGGAAGAGACAATCTAGGAGGGACACGTGATAGAGAAATACATTTCTTAAAGGAAAAAGGATGAAAAAGGAAGACTCAAGATTACACCACAGTGGAAGGGAGGAGATATCTTCGTGAGATTCTAAAAGCAAAGAAGAAGAGTGAGAAAGAAAAAAGGATGCATGATAAGAAGAAAAATCTGGAAAATTGACACCACCTAAGGATTTGGGACGCTTAAGTTTTGCAAAAGACATCCTTGCTTTTTTGTGTTGCCAAAGGAATTTGGATAGGATAGAATAAATGGATTTAAAACAAGATTTTGGGACATTGACCGGGAGGTTAGAGAGATAAAATAAAATTATTGGAACCAACATCATTTTGATAGTCTAATCTACCCCACCAAGATAAAAACAAAGGGTGCCACCTAGTGGTAGAATCCTTTAAGGACGTAAGAAGATTTTTAATGTTTAATGCAACCGTGTCTTTCATCGAAGGAGTGAACCAGAGGCCCAGATATTTTATTTTAGAAGGACTCCAATGAAAAGAAGAAGACAAGAAATCCACGTGGAAACAAAATTTATTAAGGGGAAGAATTTCGCATTTGTCTACATTAAGCTTATAACCAGAAACATTAGCATAAGAAGAAACTTCAGATAAGAAAGCTGGAATAGAGGTAAGAGGGTGGGAGAGAAATAAAAGAATATCCTCCGCGTAAGCAGAAAGCTTTAATTGGGTACTTCCATAAGGAAAACCAGATATAGCAGAGTTCATTCTAATCCGAGACAAAAATGGTTCCAAAGCCAGAATAAACAGAAGAGGAGAAAGAGGACAACCTTGACACACACCTCTAAAAAGGGGAAAAGAAGAAGAGACTAAACCATTAGCAAAAATAAAAGATCTGGGAAAAGAATATAATAAAGAAATATAAGAAATGAATTTAGAGCCAAAACCAAACCAAGATAAAGTAGATAACATAAAAGACCAATTGACCCTGTCAAAAGCTTTCTCAGCATCTAAAGCAATAGCAGCGAGAGAATGGGGAAAATTAGATGACTTGCTGAGAACATTAAAGAAAATGCGATTATTATCGGAAAGATGACGACCCTTGATGAAACCAGACTGCTCTTTGCCGATAAGCTGGGGAAGAATTTTATCCAAACGTAATGCAAGAATCTTTGCAAAAATTTTATAATCTAAATTAATTAAAGAGATCGGTCTATAACTTTTACATAGAGTGTGGTCCGTGTTATCTTTGGGGAGAAGACAAATGAGGGCTTCCTGAAATGAACCTTCTGATTTTTGAGAAGAAATAAAGAAAGAAAATAATTGATGGAGCTTAGGAACAAGAAAAGAGGAGAAATGGGAGTAGAATTCAATGGAAAAACCATCCGGACCTGGGGCCTTACCGATCTTAAGGACATGAATAGCTTTTAAAATGTCAGCAGGGAGAATATCTTTATCAAGAGAGGAAAAATCAACTCCCTCTACTGGGGGGGGAGCAATGGAGGAGAGGTAGGTATCAATGTTCGAGGGGGAGGGAGGGCATTCTGGAGTGTAGAGAGATTGATAAAAATGAGTAAATTCTTCTAAAATCTCTTCGTCTTTATGAAGCGTAACATTATTAGAAGAGATAATGGACTCAATTTTTGTTCGTTCCTTTTTAATTTTAAGGTAGTTAACAAGAACATTGCCAGCCTTATTTTGAGAAGAGTAAAATTTAGCACTAGATTTAAGTAAGATCAAATTAGCAGAGTCAGTGGATAGTTTATTAAATGAGAGTTTAGCTTTAACAAAATGATTAAGAACAGAAGGAGACTTAGTAGAGAAATAGGACTGTTCCAATTGTTTAATTTGAGAAGTTAAGGAGGTCAAGGATTGTCGTGCAAGACGACGTTTTTTAGCAACATATGAAATAATGAAATCTCTAGAGGCCACTTTGAAAGTGTCCCAAAGTAATTGAGGGGAGGTGTGAGGAGATTTATTTTCAGTAAAAAAGCGGGGAGCAAAATCAAGAAAGGCAGATGTGAATTGTGGATCAAGAAGAAGGAAATTATTGAATCTCCATCTACGGGTACCCTTAATAGGGGTAGTAAATCAAGACCTAAGAAGCAGGAGCATGGTCAGAAATGAGAATGGAGCCAATGTCTGAATGTGTAATGTGCTGCGTCAAAGATTTGGAGATAGAGAGATAATCGATTTGGGATTGGGAAGAGTGCACAGGAGAGAAAAAAGTATATTCTTGTGAGGTAGGGTGGCAAAGTCTCCAGGAGTCTACAAGGGAGCGTTGAAATATGGTGTCCTTAAACTGGGAATGGGCTTGGGATGAGGAGAAGTGAGAAGTAGATTTTCTATCCAAAAAGGGATCTATAATCATGTTGCAATCTCCACCTAGGATAAGATAATCATCTGAAAGTTGCATGGCGGAGGAAAGGATTTGAGGCCAAAATAACTTATCAGGCACAGTGGGAGCAAAAACATTGAAAATAGTCAAAGGGATATTATTAACTAATAATGATACAATTACCCAACGACCTTCAGAATCTGTAGTTTGATTAGTGAGTTGAACAGAAAAACGTTTATGACATAAAACTGCAACCCCATTGCGCTTACCAGAACCCGGGGAGGCAAAAATATGGCCTACCCAATTACGACGTAACTTAGAAATTTCAACATCCTTAATATGAATTTCTTGAAGTAAGACAATATCCGCTTTTAAATGGGCTAAATGGGAAAGGACACGTTGTCTCTTAATAGGAGACCCCAAACCTCTAACATTCCATGAAACTACGTTTATCGACATTCACATTTTTTGTAGTTGGAAAATAACAAAAGGCATAATAACAATGTTTTGAGAACAATAAGAATATCAACAAGAATATGAAACGCAATACATATAAGTCTTAAGAAAAGAAGAGGAGAGAATAAGAAGAGAAAAGATGACAGAAAGAAAAGAAAGTAGGAATAAAGTACTGAATGGAATAAATGAAGAGCATGCAAGAAAGAAGGCGGGAAAGTGAGGAGAAAAGGAAGGAAGTAAAAAGAACGAGAACGAGAGGAAAGAAAAGAGAACATAGTGAAGGAGGAGAAAAAGAGGAAGGTAATCAATGAAAGGTGTAATAACAAAAAACATACCACAGAAAAACGACCAGAACAGGGGCGGTGAAGCCACATGAGGAAATGGAACGCTGAACAGGAAACTCCAGTACGGGACCATGAGGAGAAGAACAGTCCTCAGGACGGAACAAATAAGAGATAAAACAATGGGAGGACCACAAAACCGCTACCTACAGGGGGAATGAGGAAAAAGGGGATTAGAAACTGCAACAAAATAAACAAATACAACAACCCTAAACAGCAAGTAATAAACAGTAAAAAATAGAAACAAAAATCTGAAAATATGAATGATTAATGGACAAAACATCAAAGAAAAAGCATGAGTTCGTCAAGGCATAGGTACTTCCATGGAACTGGTACCACAATTGTCCAGGAAACGTTGAAGTAATGCAGGGTCTTCATACGTAGTGGTCTTATTATTGTAAGTCACACGGAAAAGGCAAGGGTGAAAGAGACCATAGCGGGCATTAAGACTGCGTAGAGCAGGCCTCATTTCTAAAAAATTCTTTCGACGATCCGCCGTTGCCTTAGCATAGTCCTGGGCAAAGAAGAGGTTAGAGCCATTCCATGATATTTTACCACGTTGTTTAGCTGCATGAAGAACTTTGAGCAGTTCGGTGTATTCCAAAAAGTAAAGAATAACACCTCTTGGTTTTGAAGAAGTAGAAGCAGAGTGAGGAGGAGGACCAAGGCGATGAGCTCGTTGAATTTTCAATGCCGGTGTGCCAGGAAGTCCCAAAAGAGTTGGTAGGAAGGTCTGAAAAAAGGATATTGGAGTAGGGCCTTCCAAATTTTCTGCCAAACCATAAATACGTAAATTATTGCGTCTATTACGATTCTCCAATTGCTCAACTTGCTGTTTGAGGAAAGAGATTTCCTTAGACATGAGGGGGACCTGTTCGGTAATACCCTGAACAAGTTCCACACGGGACTCCAACTCCCCAATCTTTTGTTCAGTAAGCGACCATGAAGACTCCAAATATTGTAAACGAGTATTAGTTTCTTCCATGTGAGGCTTAAGAGCCCGAATTTCTTCCAGAAGGAGCTCCATGGAAATCATGGAGGATGAGTTAGTCGGAGATGGCGGATTCGTCTTCACTCGTTTGCCAAAAGGGGCTGACGATGGTAAGGTCACCTTAGTAGATGGTTTGGAGCTGGAGCGAGAATTGGAAGGTAATGGAGTCGACTTAGAAGGAATGGAGTCAGCGACATCTCCGTCAATAGAATCTTGTAGAACGCTGAAGGGATTGTAGTCATCCGAAGCAGCTTGTTTAGAAGAATTGGTACGATTGTGACGAGATGACGCCATGAGACGAATGTGAAGAGTCGCAAAAATATAACAATTGGTCACAGTTCATGAGCAATGGAGAAAAAGAAAGTGTAAGCAAAAAAAAGAGGAAAGTCTGAGAGGAATAGCCATGTCGCAGCAAAATTACGGAGGTCGGCGGAGTCGCTGAAAACAAAATGGCGGCCACAGAATTACGCTGAAGAGCAGCAACAAAACGGAGAAAAGTCTGTCAAAAGGCTCACCATGAGTGCCGTTTTTCGCCGCATTAGCTGCAGGCTAGGTTCCGACGTGGAAAACGGAACAAATTGAAGTCCGGACAAAAGAAATGAGTCCTGGGACCGAACTAATTCCTCACGTCGCGGTGGAGCTCCCAAGAACCGCGGCCATCTCCGAAGGCTCCTAAGCCACGCCCCAAGCCGGAACAGATTTAACTGTCAATTTTGTCTTGTTGCCAATTTCTTTGCTGCAGAAATAAGTTGACTCTCGGACTCCGACATTCATGACTCTTCCCCTCGTTCCTCCAATCACAAGCCCTCTTACTTGGAGCACACATCCATGTGGAGGAAATCAAGCTTGCTTGGCAATTCATGAATCTTTTCAAATATTTGAGCGTTCTTGCATAAATGCCAGAAAATGTCCCTTTATACCCCATTTTTTTCAAATGTCTTGCACTCTCAATCTCCAGCTCACCACTTTCAAACTTCACCAGCCGCCACTGATTTAGAATAACAAAAAAAAGTGCTTTTACTTTTTCTTTCCTAAGTACTGACATATTTTGAAATATTTGTACAGGCAGTTTAGAGGTATATACATTTTGTTGTATTAGTAAAAATGCCATCCTAGACCCTTTCCTTTCTCATTCTCTGTACTCGAGCAAGATTGTCACATAGTTTGCTTTAAAAAATCCTCTCACTTTGGTGTCAGAGAATGAAATGTAAACCTCAGTCTCCAGGTTAAATGACTAAGAAGCATTTTGTCAGATAGTCTGAGATTTGACCTCTGCCTTTGAACACACAGTAAATGTGACAATTTAGAAACCAAATGTAAAGTAATCTATATTGCTCATTCACCTGCTCAACTCCTGCATGCTTATTTCTGGGGTGCTGCAGCACCTTTGCACTCCTACTTCCACCGCCTATGAATATAAACTACAATTTGGTTTGATATTTGCCAGGAGCTGTGGGTTACAGCTGGTGAAACTGCATTTTGCACGAGAAAGGGAATATTCTATAGTTAGGTAAGAAAATGAACCAGTGGCGGCCCCTTTGCTAAGGCGGAGGAGCACGCACCATCGCTTTACAGCAGTGTAAGGAAAAATAAAATGATTATCCTTTCATTTTTACCTGTTGCGGATACTGCAGCTTTGCCAGGCGGCCGGGCTGCTCTGATAACAGAGCAGGGGAGGAGGGGAGTGGATTTCACTCCCTACGTGCGCATGAATGTATGGCCAGACATCTCTGGCCGATCAAATTTTATGCACACTTAGCATGTTCTCCACCCAGGCTGCATAACAGCCTGGGGGGAAAACATGCCCAGGCCCCCAGTCCCCATCTGAGTGCCGAACCAGGGTGCTCAGACCAATCACAACACTGCATTGCAGCGGTGTGTAGGGCTCAGGGGAGCCTGGGTTCTTAGGCTCTTGCTGTTCCCGCTGGAGGGAGGAGTGGAGAGACATGACGAGGAGGATGCACCCGAGGATGGGCAAGGAAGTAAGTATAATAAAAACATTTATTTACCCTCTTTCCCCCTGCCTCGCCACCCTGATCTGTGCCAGCCGCCACTGAAATTAACACTTAATTAGTCATTCAAGATGAAGGGTTAACTGCATGATCGAAACAAGGTGCTGACTGGAGATCAGCAATGCCAAGTCACTGTGTGAACACCTGCAGCACTGCACAGGGATTCTGCAATGTCTGAGATTGAGATGGAGCCAGTGAGGGATATGGCTGACCCATACAACTCTCTTAAAAGCTTGAGGCCAAGCGATTCTCTCACAACATTTGAGGCTGTCCAGATTGCCAGGACAGTCTATTACCTTTCACTATTGTGAGGCTTCAGTGATTTATACCAGACTTGGTAGGACTGCTGGGGTCTTCTCAAGACTAACAGGGGGCAGCTGACACAGGCAAGTACATCAAGATTTTATACTCATTGACGTCCATCTGAACCTTGAGGGAGCTGCCCAAGGCCAGATCTCAAAGATGTCCACTTGACAAATTCTCTAGGTATCTCCTACAATTACTTTTAATGGTGATGGGAACTGGGGCCATATGACACATTAGGACCGGTGAGGACTCCTACCAAGCTGTGCAAGAGGTCTTGGATTTCAGCGATCCTGGTTATTGTTAGGCCAGGAATTCTGGTTTTCTAAGGAGTACAAATGAAAATCTAAGAGCAAATTCAGAAGAATTAACGCATTGATGAGTCAGATTTCTTGCACCTGCCAGAAATGCCCTAACAATGCTAAGGATGCAATGTATTTACAAATCAGTGTTCCATGGCACAAGGATTCACGGATCCATCAGAAATTCTAATGCATCTTTGGAGCTAAAGATACACATTTCTGGAGTTGGTTGGAAGACTGACACAACTCCAGCACTGCATCGGAACACAGAGGCAAGTTCCATGTGAAAAGCCCAGCATCAAACCTTACGCCTGGTTTGAGAAGGCGTAGGGATTTTGATGCAGTAAAGTCGTAGAGTGAGGCAGTGAAAAGCTGTACATTGTACTGCATTAGCTCTATGTGGCTTTTAACAAGGGAGAGCCTTCTCTGCATACATTACACCTGGTGCAGGTATAATGTGACGCAGGTCTCAGCTTGTAAATATGGAGCAGTGTGACGCCCAGATTACGCCGCCGCTGCATGAAAAAAATGACCCCATGGTGATGATAGCTCCTTGTAAATATGCCCCAGAGTGTTGCTTTTGATCACACTGGCGAGCTTTGTGGTTGGAGGAGACTGTACATACATAGGAAGCACATTCTCCTGTCTGGATCCTTCCTGACAAGTGTGATGCTCAATTGAGCTATTATAGCATAACATATGTTTGTACCAGCACACAGTGTTAATCTGCATGCATCTTAATGTCTGTAGGATGGTAGTCATTGGCATTCTGGTTCTTTTATGGCACTTCACCTTATGAGAGGCTTGGTTTCCCAATGTGCGTATTTTAATTCTTCCACCTCTGAAACCATGCTGTCTGTACTGTACACGATTGACACCTGAGTATTGCCTCCTCTTCATCTGGATGCCACTCACTGGCACTCTGGCTGCATGTAACCCAATTCTACATACAGGGCCAAGACTGTCAAAAGGTGTAACATGAATAATAAGGGTCACTGGACAAAAATGCCAGGTCTCTGAAAGCATATAGAAATCTTTGTATTTTATTTTTTGATGTTGAAACGTATAGTTTGTGTCACTGTCACCCACTCTTTACACATTGGCCCAGATTGAATATTCTTTGACACAAGGAAAGGCTGCACCAAATTTGCTGCGCTGCCTTCCAGCAAAAAAGAGGGCGAAAGCATTTACCATATCTACTAAGATTTGATAGATTTTTCTCTACCCCGTGCTGGCGCACTTTGCAAAAACAACAGTTGATTGACAGAATGCAGAACAATGTCATACATTCACCCCAGTACAGAGATCTGGGCCTAAATCCATATTTTTTTTGCTCACTATTCCATTCCAGTTTGAACCCAGCCATATGCAAACCAGTCTTGACCTTGTGCCCCATGGGAAAAGTCCAGCCCGAACTGCCAAGCCTGGTCCTCACTGGACTGGAAACAAGCATCCTAGGACCGGTTTCGGGGTTTCACCCCTCTTCAGCCAGTATAGCTTGATTTCAGTGGCACAGTGAGCCCGGGACCCACGTCTGGGCATGCCCGGCGCACCTAGGAAAAGAAAGCAAAAGACACACAATTGATGGCCGGAATGCAGAACAAATCAAAACATTCACCCCCAGTCAAGAGATTTGGGTTAAATCCATCATTCTTTTGCTCACCATGCCACCCCAGTTTAGATCTGGCCATATGCAAATCAGTCTTGACCCTGTGCCTCATGGGAACAGTCCAGCACAAACTGCCAAGCCAGGTCCTCACTGGACCGGAAACAAGCATCCTAGGACCGGTGTCGGGGTTTCACCCCTCTTCAGCCAGGATAGCTTGATTTAGGCCCGGGTCTCTGTACTGGGGTGAATGTATGACATTGTTCTGCATTCTGTCCATCAACTGTTGTTTTTGCATTTGTCACCCTGAGTGGTACGGGTATGCTCAGACGTGAGTCCTGTGCTCTCCATGCCACTGGAATCAAGCTATCCTGGCTGATGAGTGCTGAAAGCCTGAAACTGGTCCTAGGATGCTTGTTTCCATTCCAAGGAGGACCTGGCTTGGCAGTTCGGTCTGGACTATTCCCATGAGTCACAGGGTCAAGACTGATTTGCATATGGCCAGGACTAAACTGGGGTGGCATGTTGAGCCAAAATAATGATGGATTTAACCCAGATCTAACAGAGGAACCTCTACTCCTGTGACTTATTGGAATCTGGACTTTACATTGATCATTACTGAGCTATATGTTGTGGTGCACCTGTGCTTTTTGCTTAATTTAATGCACAAAAAAGTCTGCAATTTAGCACACCCGTTCGAGACATAATATTGCACTAAGGCCCCACGTAGGCAGTTTATGAGATCCAACCCCATTGTGTGCAATGCTATTAACCAGCGAGCAGCTGCTGTTCAAAGCATGACATTCTGCTGTTATGTTAGAGCACTAGAATAGACAGAATAGGCAGTGGGCTGTAATAATTGATGGTGGCCTGCAGTTTTTTAATATTCTGGGCCCAATTTATAGAACTAACTTAAGACAAAATCCTAAACTTACTACCGTTTTGGTATTTGAACTTATTACATTTTAACTTTGTGAAGTTGTCAGATGCCTCAACCTTACGTCTTGGGCCAGTATACATAATTTTTTAAAAAACAGTTAGAAACTAGCGGAGATCGGCACTGGGACGGCCCTTAAATTACTTGAGCCGCATCCAGAAAGATGAGCCTCTCCTCTGTACATAGTATCATACACATACCTTTGACCACTCTTGGGGATATTTTGAAGTTTCTTCTTTCGCCCTGAAGAAGTCCCACTCAGGGACAAAACGCACCAGCTGTATTGTGCTCTATTTTCCTAATGAAATAAAGAGATCTAACCGAGGAACCTCTACTCCTGGAATCTGGACTTTATACAGGGCCAGACTGGAAACCAAAACCGGCCCTGGCAAAGAGCTCGGCTGGCCCCTCCTCCCCACTCAGGGGGGGGGAGAGGGAGGTTGGAGGTGCTGCCCAGCTCTTTGCCAGGGCCGGTTTTCGGACGATTTTGTTTCAGGGCCGATTTTGCAAAAACTGCCCTGTAAAAATACGGCCCCCAGGGGCCCACAACTGGCCCCCACCCGTGCTGAGCACCGGGGGATTGCCCGGTGCCCGCTATGGCCAGTCCGGCCCTGACTTTATATTGATCTTTACTGAGCTATATGTTGTGGTGCACCTGTGCTTTTTGCTTAATTTAATGCACAAGAAAGACTGCAATTTAGCACACCCGGTCGTGACATAATATTGCACTAAGGCCAAATGTAGGCAGTTTATGAGTTCCAACCCCATTGTGTGCAATGCTATTAATCAGCGAGCAGCTGCTGTTCAAAGCATGACATTCTGCTGTTATGTTAGAGCACTAGAATGGACAGGATAGGCAGTGGGCTGTAATAATTGATGGTGGCCTGCAGTTTTTAAATATTCTGGGCCCAATTCATATAACTAATTTAAGACACAATCCTAAACTTACTACCTTGTTGGTATTCACAGAAGGCACTTACTCATTTTGGTATTCACAGAAGGCGCTTACTCATTGATGAGTAAGTGCCTTCTGTGAATACCAAAATGAGAAAATTAGTAACTTACTCATTTTGAGTAACTTACTTATTTTGGTATTCACAGAAGGTACTTACTCATTTTGGTATTCACAGAAGGCACTTACTCATTGATGAGTAAGTGCCTTCTGTGAATACCAAAATGAGTAAGTTACTCAAAATGAGTAAGTTACTCATTTTGGTATTCACAGAAGGCACTTACTCGTAAATGAGTAAGTGCCCTCTGTGAATACCAAAATGAGTAAGTGCCTTCTGTGAATACCAAAATGGTAGTAAGTTTAGAAATTTGTCTTAAATTAGTTCTGTGAATCGGGCCTGTAGTGCCCTAAACTCCACTGCTCGCCTCTCATCTTTATTTTCTTAGGATCTGCGAATACCCAGAGAGGAGTTTTCTTTGCAGATTTTGTCAGCAAGAGTTAGGTGACCTCTGGCATGTCTTCTAGTTTTCTCCTTGTCTATTGGACCTCGGTGTCCCTCTCTTCAGGTGCACATTCAACCGTGTGTGCACTCACTAACTATTTTATCCAAACAGTCACCCACTCATTCAGCTATCTACTCATGTAATGGGAGACAACCTTTACAACGCAACTTTTACTACACAGTGCCATTACGACGCAACTTTTACAACGCAAACCATTACAACGCATTGCCCTGGGGGGCTCTCTAGGATAGGGAATAGGTTTAATTTACTATCCAACACCTTCCCTACTATCCACGGGGACTGGAGTTGGAATAGTGAATTAAACTATTCACTATCCAGCACCCCAAAGCGCTATGCATTGTAATGGTATGCGTTGTGAAAACCGCGTTGTAAAGGCATGCGTTGTGAAAGCATGCGTTGTGATACATCCCATGTAATCAGTTACTCATTGTTTATCCACCTATGAACTCATTCACATAATCATTCATATATCGAAGTTCTCACTCTTGATTCAACCAATCATTAACTCATTCCCATATTCCCTCCCCATTCACACAACCAGAAAAAATGCCAGGGATGATCTATTGGTTTCGTCAGTTCCTGTTATTTGTTTTGTTAACTTTTTCTTTCTCTGTTTCGTGTTTTTGTGTGTTATGCTTTTGTGTTCTCTATTCTGCTATTTTTTGGGGGGGAATACCTTCTATTTTTCCATTCCTTTTACACGTTCCTTCTTTAAAGCTTAGGGTTTTTTTTACTTTTTACTTTTTAGTTCATCTCTAATTTGCTAGTCATTTTGGTGTATTACTATATGTTTTCATTTTGACATGATGTAATTGTGTATACTTCACTTATTTTGATTTAGAGGATCACCCTCCTGCTCTAGGGCACTGTAATAATGGGATGATTTCTGAAATAGTTTTGCACAACAATGATACCTGTTTAGGTCTTGCTTCGAAACAGCTTTATCCACGTGTAATAAAAACATCAATAAAATATACATACATATAAAGATGGGAATTGGGCCAGCCCTCTTCATCCATTGGCCTGATCAACCATTATTGACATTTTGTTCCCTCTCAACACAGCATAAAGGCAGTCCGCTTCGGCCATTACCTCTATTTCACTGCGAGCAATGACATTTTTGCAAACCGCTTGAGAGAAGTGTACATCAAGGCAAGTGTTAATAGAGCAATTCTTTACTTTCGCAATGTTTTATTCTGTCCATTCTTTATTATTTTTTTTATGGCATCGTTGTGTGTTTAAACTATGCTGTTACATTACAGTAATTCAAAGCCAATTGCATTTTTTTTTACCAATAAGAATCATGGGGCATATTACCAACAACTAGCGATAATTATCGCTGTGTTGGCTTAGCGGGAATATTTCTATCGCCGCCCTTCACCTGTTTTTATCGCTGAGATACCTTGCTATTAGCAAGGTTTATCTCAGGAGCGATAAAAAACAGGCGAAATGCGTGAATATCGCTGTCAATAGAGCGATATTCAGGCATTACCGTGACAATGCCCTTAGCCATGTTATCCACCTCTCATTGGATAACATGGCTAAGAACTGGTCAGGGCAGGCGTTAGCTTTTGGTGATATTCGGGCTTAGCGGGAATATTTCCAAAACTACACCTGTGTTGATCATAGGCGATAGCGATTGCACCGACTGTTTTCAGTCACTGACATATTGGCACGCCCACTTTGCATGTCATTAGCGATAATTATCGCTGACATGCAAAGTGGGCCCCTAAATGCCCGCTATCGCCTACAATCTGTCGCTAACTGGTGTTAGCGACAGCTTGGTAATAGGGCGATCAAATTATCGCCGCATTAGCGGGAAAAAGTCCCGCTAAAGCGGCGATAATGGCCCTTGGTAATATGCCCCCATATTCCCTGAGCTGTGCATTAAAACGGATACAAATGGTGTCAATGCTTGTCCTGGGTCACATGCATGCTTGTAAACACTCGCACTGTTTGATTACAATTATATCCCGTAGGTTTTTGGGTTTTTTTATAATTAATTTTAAAGTGTAACACGTTTTTTTGCTTTTCTTGCTATCATATTTGTGGCATAAACTTGCAATAATAAAAAAGCAGGCATAGAACTGGCTTAGCAAAGCCAAGTATTGACTATTTAACTATGAAAGACAAGTTGCAACATTCTACAAATGTCCGCTAGGTGGCAGGATAGGACAATCGACACGTCTACATTCAGCAAAAACAGCATCTCACCATTTTATTCAAATGTTAAGAATTGATAAGGTTAGTTTCAGTGACTTGCATAACATATGTTATATATTACACTATGCCTGGATATAATATTTCTACTTTTACGAGCACTATATACCGCGTACTCTGGCTCTCAGAGTTTGGCACCCACCAGAGGAGGGAGGAACCTTTCGTGTTCCCAGGGGCGTAGCTAGAGCTTGTGGCGCCCGGGGCTATCCCTCAGATTTGGGGGGGGAGGGGGGGCAAGGTATTTTATTAAACTCAAATCAATAGTTTAAATAAACAGACTCATATTGGACACACCTAAATATTGAAAAACGTGTTCACAACACTGAATCCACAAATAAGTAAATACTATAGCAATACGGTGTGCAGTACCTACCAGAAGCAAAAAGTTGTTCAAGTTGTCTCATTGGATGTATCACTGAGTCATCCCTGAATTCAGAGTCTGTAGTATATTACTCGGTAAGAGCCTGCTCAGCATCAAAATATTTCTGGAAGACAGATGTCCATGTTAAGCCCGGCTTCATGTTCATGTCAATAGACTTGTTGGTGGGCCGTGACTCTGAATGCCACGCCGCCAGTGCTATGCATTGAGATCATTCTTGCCCGGTTATATTCCACAGGTGCAGTTTGCTTATGTGCCCACGTTCTGCTTTATTGTTTGCTTTGTAGTCAAGGTGCGTGCCTGGCTGCCTGCAAGACAGACAGTAAAGCAGGCAGCAAGAAGATTGGTCTCCCTCCGAGAATCGGACTCCTCGACACGGCGAGGGGCGAGCGTAGGGAGTGGTGAGCGCGTAACGCGTCATTGCTACGGTGAGGGCTGGCCAAAAATGTCCTTTAGGGCCATGATTGGTGGCGCTCGCGCGCGCCGTGCACGCTACCACTGATTGACGGCCCAGGAGGACTAGTGTGAGTGAGGGCAAGGCAGTTATGGTAACGGACGGTAACTACTGCAGGCAGCAGGCACAGCCGCACAGTGCAAACGCGGGACGGACTTTAAATTGCCAAAACTAAGTCCGGCGTTTGTGTGCACTGCAGTTACTGCTACCGACCGGCGAAGCTAGTGTGAAGCAGGTCAGGTCACCGTCCTCACATCACAGAGGCCGCGGCGGCCGCAACGGGCCTCGGCCTCCAGTCCAGTGCCGGCCCACGCGGCCGCCTCAAAAAAGGTGCCGCCTGGGGCGGACCACCCCGCCCCCCTCTAGCTACGCCAGTGCATCTTCCATCCCACTCCTGATGCACCCGTGTTCCTTCCTGCACTTGCACCCTCCATGTTGACCCATCTCACCAGTGTTGCTGTGCAGTTTGCACCACTACCCTTTGCGTTGCTTTGCCCATCTGTGCTACATATTCTTCTTCTCCATCTTTCCTCAGAGTATTCCTCAGTGGCTTCAGAATTGCACCATGCAGCTGATGGGAGAGGATGGGGCCTAACTGCCAGAGCCGCCGACTCTGGAGGTGGGTAGCCATGCTCGAGTCTCGCGCCCACTCAACATCCTGTGACTCTGGGCAAATCACTTAACCTCCCCGTGCCTACCACGAGAAGTGAATGTGTCCTTGTGTAACGTAACTGGTGCTCATGGAAAGTACTCCAATACCTTTGGGTCCAGTTCGCACTATATAAAACTGCAAAAAAAAAAGAAACTATCAAGGCCACCATCACGGTCATTAACATCAGGAGAAAATTAATCTATAAACCTTAACCCTGGAAACGTTGCCTATTTCATCAGGCTCCAGAAGGCCTCTTCCATGTCACATTAATACATGTGTTGAATGTAGTATCATAATATTGGGCAAGGAGACACCATCACCTCACTAGGACTGTGGGGCAGGTCTGACGTGGCACCTGGTCTAGATTATTAAATGCAACACAGAAAGAGGATGGACAAAATGTTGAACATTGTCGAACATTCACAAGCATCATTGGACCAATTTCGGGGCATCACCCCTCATCAGCCAAGCTAGCTTGAAACCAATGGAGTAGCGAGCAAGGGAACCCACGTCTGGGCATACCCTTGCCAATTAGGGTGAAAATGCAACACAAAAAGATAATGGACAGAATGTTGAACATTGTCAGACATTCACCCCCAGTCACAGATCTGAGTTAAATCCATGTTATTTTTCTGACCACGCCATTCTAGTTCAGACCAAGCCATATGCAAATCACCCTTGACCCTGTTCCCCATGGGAACAGCCCAGCCTGAACTGCCAGGCCAGACCAGGTCCTCCTTGTGACTGGGGGTACATGTCTGAAAAGTTTTTGCGCTCGGTCCATCATCTACTTGTGTTTGCTTTGTTTGGCCTAAGTTGGCAGGGTATGCCCAGACGTTGGTGCCTAGCTCACTTTGGCACTGGATTCAAGCGAGCCTGACTGATTAGGGGTGTTACCCCAAAACTGGTCCCAGGATGCTGGTTTCCGGTCCAGGGAAGACCTGGCTAGGCAGTTCGGGCTGGACTGTTCTCATGAGACACACTGTCAAGACTGATTTGCATATACCTGGATCTCAACTGGGGTGGCGAAGTGGGGTAAAGAACGATGATAGATTCAACCCAGATCTGTGACTGGGGGTGAGTGTCACTAATCCAACTCAGCGCAGTCATTTCCTCCCTTTGATACAGGAGATGACATACCTCTCGGCTTCTGGGATATACTGGGGGACTAGGGTGCGGTGTAACAACCAGAGCTGCCTACTTTGGAACTGGGGAACTAGGGTCAGCTCAACGTCCTGTGATTCTGGGCAAAACACTTAATCTCCCCGTCCCTACTATGTGTCCTTGTGTAATGTAACTGTTGTTCATGTAACGGCAAGGCTGAATTGCTATATTCACCTTCATATATGGTGGTCTATGCAAATAGGAGAAATTGGCACAAACCTAGAAACTGTGTTTATCATCCATATTTGTAAAGCTCAAACATATCACCCTTTAGGGTTTTAAGGTGCTGAAGCCGTCAGGCAGAATCAGTGAGCTATTGCCCAGAGTCACATGATGCTGAGATGATCTGCCGCCGGGGATCAAACCCAGCGCCCTGCACTCCAGAGTCTGCTGATCTGGCTGTTGCACCACACCTCTCGTCCACCTTTATGCACGATTATTTTTATATATCCCTGCATGAATTATTATTATTATTGTTTTTTAAACTATCGTTTGGTTTTAGTAGGGATGGGCTAAACAACTTCTGAAAGCAATGAAATCTTGTAATAGAGGAGCACTGCATCACTTTTTCCCTCTAGCCCATCTGCAGATTACTGCATATAAAAAGATAACATGTGGTTAGTTTGCATGTTCCTTCAATTTGGATAGGTTGAAAGTTCCGATCATTCATGTAATGTAGCATTTGTGGGTCGGGTTAGACTCCCTGCCTCCTCTGCTGTACACCTCTTGTTGGAACCATAATAGTGATGGAGGTAGATATCAGATTTTGTCTGGTTTATGACATAGAATTTCCTTTGGAACTAAACCCAGGACGCGGCTCTAATTCCTAGGTTCTGATGTGTTTGGAAACAGACAAGGCCACATTTGTTTGCTTTGATGGCATCCGCGTGATCCTGATGAAGGCCAAAGAGACCGAAACACATTAGATGAGATTTAGTTGAGGTGTTGACTTTTCTCATGCTACACATTATCATTGGAGGCAAACTCATATTAAGTGGTATTCTTATAGTTGGGAAAAGTAAAGTATGCACTGGCAAATGAGAATTTCCATTATCAGTGTTTATCACACCACTGCCCTGACGTTGGTGTATCTAGAATGCCTGTTACATATATTGGTAGAGCCGTTCTAAAAGGGACCATCCAGTGGGGAGAAACACTTGCTGTTCTCTTTGTTCTATCCTGGACTTCCAACAATTGCTAACAATAGACATTCTAGAATGTTCCTTTGTTTGACGATGATACCTTGGAATTTGAGACATATTTTGACATCCTTCACTGGATGGCCCCTTTGAAGGAAAAATGCATTTCAGATGCAGACCAAATTTACTGAAATAAAGCACTTTCCACTGCACTTTCCACTCCTCTCTCACGCGCCGGCGCTGAAATTAGCTGCTGTGCGCCACGTAGACATCTTTGCTCCTTAGTGCATGGGTGTCTCTATGAATCAAGCATTGGTTTTGTACTGGAAGGGACCCTTCCTGCACAAAATGATATCTTAGACAAATTTTAAATCTTTTCCCACTTTTTATGTGTGCTGTAAAGTGCAGCACACATGCGAAGTCAGAAAATAAAGGAAAAAAAGCATTTCTCCTTTATAGCGCCTGTGGGATGGATGTGCTATTTTCTGACTCTAAATCCTGTCTACTTTATTTTGTAAATTGGGTTCTGCATCAGGAGCCTTGGGTGGTTGTATGGGAACACCCATGCACCACCCAAGGTGCACCCCCTTGACACTAAAGTAATGCATAGCATTGTTATGCTATGTGCTGCATTGCGTTACTTTCACGTTATTTCCAGCACCAAGTAAGTTTATCGCTGGAATAAAAATCGGACAAAAAATATTTTGCGCCAATTTGCGGCACTTTTATGACGCAAGTACAGTGTAAAGTCTTAGTAAGTCTGCCCCCTGGTGTCTAGCCATCAAGTCTGTTTCGTCTGTTTAAGTAATTATGAGCACAAAACTCTTACAGTAAAACAATTTAAGAAACATATCACAGTGTATCTAATGAGTCACTGGCGGTGCAGGAGAGGACGTGGTTGTGGGCGCATTTCGAAATAGAGTGCATTAAATCACATATCCGGATAGGTTGCTAAACTATACCATTCAATATAAATACAAAGGATCACAGTTAATGTACATTTTCTTCTGTTGCTAAAACACACATAGACACGCTGTTGTAGAGTCAGCATACTTACGTTTAGAACCTTCACTCTGTTACTCAGAAGTCTTTCGGAAGAGTCTGGAGACTTACAAAGTATTATATTGCTTCGTGCCTCGAGATGCCGCTATCACAAGACTTTGCCAATAAAACCAGAATCTCACCAGTTCTTGTGTAAAAACGTTTATTTTTTTAATTTTCCTTTGCAGCCTATTTTTATGAAATAATTTAGTCACAAAAGGGCTTTGGGACAATTCTAATGCACAACACAGTGACATGACACAAAGGCACAATTCAAACAGAAAGAACCAGGGGTATATTCACAAGAACATGTGCTAAACATCACCAAAAAATGGTAACACACCGTTACAGATCGCAGCATATTGCGGGAAAATTACCCAGAGTTAACGTGGAATTCACAACACCATGGTACGACGCGATAGTTTGCCGAAACTGCAGGCAATGTCTGCGATACAACCACCACGATAGAGATAAAAAAACATGCGATGGGCCAAAGCGCGATGCGGAAATCAGCGATAAGCAGTGCCAGGCCTACAACACACACGTGGCAGGTGGGAAAAATCACTATAAAAGTAGAAAAACACTCAAACACAAACTGACCAACACCCAAGCACCATGGAGGCAGCCGGTGCAGGTGCAGAGGACGAGCACAACCCCACAAGCACCCTGGATAACCAGGCTACGACCTCGGGGACAGCAAAGGGCAAGGACTGGAAGAAGAGGAAGATGAAGTTCAGTCTGCAGGAAAACAGGATTCTGATTAGGGAGGTGATGGGACACCATCAACAACTTTTTGTCACCTCCACCGTGTCATTGGGCACCAAAAATGGGATATGGCGGGACAGCGTGGACAAGGTAAATGCCGTTGGCGAGCACAAGAAGTCAATGGACGAGGCCAAGAGGAGATGGATTGACATCAAGCAGAAGACCAAGGAGAAACTCGCAGCCAACCAGAAGGCAGCAATGCAGATTGAAGGGGCCCAATTCACAGAGCTAACTCAAGACAAAATCCTAAACTTAATACCATTTTGGTATTCCCCGAAGGCACTTACTCATTCTGGTATTCACAGAAGGCACTTACTCATTTCGGTATTCACAGAAGTTAGGAGTCCTAACTTTAGGACTCCTAAATGCCTTCTTTGAATACCGAAAGTCATAAAGTTAGGATTTTTCTCAGTTTAGGAGTCCTAAAGTTAGGAGTCCTAACTTTACTACTCCTAAACTGAGAAAAATCCTAACTTTAAGATTTTCGGTATTCACAGAAGGCACTTAGGAGTCCTAAAGTGAGGAGTCCTGACTTCTGTGAATACCGAAATGAGTAAGTGCCTTCTGTGAATACCAAAATGGTAGTAAGTTTAGGATTTTGTCTTAAGTTATTTCTGTGAATCAGGCCCGAGGTGCCCAGCACCACAGCTCGTGCTGGATGGCATGGAGGAGCTAGTGTCGACAGTTATCAGTGTGGAGACTGTGGCCGGAGTTCGGAGGAACGGACACTGCTCGACAGGACACAACACAACCGCAACATGGTGAGTGACCACCAGGTACTGGGGGGATGGGTGGAGATGGCCACAATGGCACACATGCACAATCAACAGAGCACAGTGCACACCCACGATGACTCTGGGTCATGGCCCTGATTTTATTTGTAAAATCTTTTTATTGTTTTCAAACACAAACAACACACATGAGAATGGCTAAGCATGTATACATACAACAAATTCTCGATATAGACCATGAGGTCTAATGCGTTAATCCCCAATGCTCGGAAGGCTCAATTAAGAACCCATTTCAATGTCCTGGAGTCACCCCCCCCCCCAAGGCAGTAACTATGGCAGTTATAGAATACCATCACAGTTCAATACATCTCCGTCATAATGCCCCATGCACCAGATCCATTCTCATTGTGGCCCCCAACTCCCCTACCCAGTAACCCCCCCCCCCCCACCGGCGCATCAGCTCTGAGATTGTACATGATCAAGTGTTAGATCCAGTCATCCATTTAGACCATACCTGTCTTCAATTTACATCTTGAATAGGTATAGTGACTATTGAAGAGGTACAGGGACTCCCCATCACGCATCTCATCACTTAAGGGGACACTATTCTCCTAGTCCTCCTGGGTCATTGCCCTGATCCACAGACTGTCACAATGTACAATGCCATGCTGTCTGTATGTCAACATGTACCATGCGGCTACATACATGTGGGCACATTGTAACACACCATATCCCCTTCACATTGTAGAAGCACCGTCAACACCGATTGTACAGCAGTACCAGCAACTCTTCACTGATGACGAGGAGGAAAACCCCAGCAGCGACACCCAAGCCCTCCAACACATCATGCACATCATCCACAACTCAACTCCAGGATCAGGGCAGCCCAGCTGCATCAAGGAGACCCCACCCACTACCCAAACCACACAGCAGGAAGCACCCACAGCCCCAGCAGTCTCCCAAGACCCCCAGGAAAAACCATGGCCTTCAAATGCAGTGTGCTGGAGGGCCAGAGGGAGACGGCTGTGCAGGTGCGGGTCTGGTTAACCCCATGGCTTCCAAACTGGACGCCATCCATGGGTGTCTAGGTCCCATCAGGGACCAGCTCCGGTCCCTAACGGACACCCACAGCCCACTCCATGGTCTCCAATGAGCCCTGACTGACATCGCTGGAGTCATGATGCGGAGAGAAGAACAATTGTCCGCTCAGACTGGCTCCAGCGATTCCAGCCATAAGCTGGCACACATGCGGAGGCTCATGGAGGACCTGGTGCGGATGGAGGCTGAAAGGATGGAAGCCACCGCTGCACATCAGCTAGATGTAGCTGGGATCTACCATGCCCTGCAGATCCTCATCATGGCATTGCTGCTACAAGGCGTTGCACTGATGAATGCTGCTGCCCCTACATCGTCCAAATCCCTGCCCCATGGTGTGTCTGTGCCTCACAGTGCGGCAGGCCTATCCACTCTAGCACCTGATGTGTCACTGCCACACAGTGCGGCTGACAATCCTCCTTCGGCCCCTGATGTGTCAGTGCCTCCCTGTGCCACAGCCGGTACTGCAACACCTACATGTGGGGCAGAGCACACATCCGAAGACGAGGACGTGGATGGGATTGTTCTCAGAAGGCAGCCGTAGGATTCATTTGAGACACCTGGCCTCATGACCTTCCACTGACCCCCGATACACTCCGCTGCACTCACCTTGGACCACAACATGGACTGCCATATCCTGTTTGAGGACCAATGACACGGCGACCAGACTGCGGACTGTACCCTTCCTCTTCCGCAGTGCTTGTCATCCCCGGATGGACTATGGCTGGCCCTCCACGGGCCCATATTGTGTAGTGTGCTTGGCACGACCCTGCACCTCTCCAGCTGCAAAACTCCACTGGATGTGCAATAAACATCCAGTAACGCACTGCTGTGTCATGTCTTTCATCATTTATGTATGAATGTAGTGACAGTGATGTCCCTTACGTCAATGATGCTCATCTAGTGGGATGCCAGTCACAGTGTGCTACATTGTCTATTGTGTTCCGGGTTCCGTGGACACTGCAACAGGGACACACGCATTAGTCACTTCCTTGTCCGGCCATGGACTGAACCACACCCACAGCCCCCGAGTCATTGTTGCAAGCCCTGCGCTGGTACAGCATACGACAGGCCAGACCACTCCGCTTGCGCTCCGAGGGGGGCCCACATAGCTACCTGTCGCAGCCGTACTCGCTGGTGGTGTGCAGGTCACTGGTCTAGTTGTCAGCAAGTATGTCACTGCCACTCCCTGAGGTCAGGTTTGCACACACACCACACCCATCTGGCACAGGCATCAGAGGCCATGTGACCCCGCAAATATAAGGGGCCGACAACGTCACATTCCCCTCTGCCATTGGTGATTGGATGACGGACGCTCTACGGTGCTCAATCATAAAGGGCCCATGAGTCATTGTGCACAGGGTTAGTGGCACCGGAAGTCTTGCTGCCATCACGGGCCTATCACCATATGGCACTGACTTGGGTTGCACAGGGTTAGTGGCACCCAAAGCCTTGCGGCCGTCATGGCCCTACCATCAAGTGGCGTTGACTTGGGATGCACAGGGTTAGTGGCACCGAACTAGCTGAGCAGATGTGCCACCTGCGATAATGACGTGTGCACTGATGTGGTCTCCGCCATTGATGACTCAGGACTCAGCATCATGTGTGGGACTTGCTGGGCCGTGGGGCAGGCCCGCATGATGTGGACTATGCCATGGTGGCGGGACCGGGGCCTGGAGCTTGCATGGGCACGTGGTGTGCCTACTGGTTGCACACTGGCAGAAGCAGATGAGCAGTGGGGCCTGTGTGTACAGGGTCTCTCTCTCTCTCTCTCCCTTCCTTTCCTCTCTCTCTCTCCCTTCCCTCCCTCTCTCTCTTTCTCTCTCTCCTGTCCCTCTTGCTCTCTCTCTCTCTCTCTCCCTTGCTTTCCTTCCCTCGCTTTCTCTCTCTGGCTCAATTTCCTTCTCTGTTTCTCTGTGTCTCACTCCTTTGATGTGCGCATGACACATGTCCTGATTTTGTGCTTTATTTTCCAGGCTGTGACTTCGAAGTTGCCCCTGATGGAGCCGACAGGAGTGTCACACATTGTTGTTTTGTGTTGTGTTTCAATAAAGTGTTTGGTTGTTACTTCGGTGCTGTGTGACTGTTTCTCGTTTCTTCTGGTCACACATGTGCGTTTTTATTTTGGCAATTAGCACCATCATGCGATTTTTGTGACTCTTGTGTCATGCATGGGATGTATATGTTCGGGGGGCTTGGGGTGGTGGCGGGGGATGTTGTGGCCCTCATGGGCATCGGAGCTGCATGGTCATTGTCTCCATGGCATCTGTGGGTCTTCAGGTGTGGCTCTTGGATGGGCTCCCTTTCATGCTGTGGGTAGTCGTCCTGCTTAGCACCAGCAGAAGGCAGGTGTTAATTCCCTGCTGCTACCGCGGCTTATCGCCTGTTTTTGTGGCGCTTCGCAGATCTGGCATTTTGTTGTGAAAGTGGTGTTGTGGGTTTTTTGTGGGTTTTTGCATGGGAACCCCTACTCTGCATCTCGGTGCCCACCGTGGGTATAAATTTAGGGGCAGTTATTACGGGATTACAGGCGAAGTCTGCCGTTTGCACCAGCTTGTGAATGGGGTGTTAAATATAGCTCGACCTTTGATGCGTTAAGGTAGAGATAAATCGGAGATAAGTCCTTGTGAATATCCCCCAATCAGACTACCTAATTGTAAGACCTTATAAGACAGCAAAAAAGCATGTGCAAATGTATCATACTGGCAAGAGGTATGGCTGGAGACATGGTTTACCATTTAAGACTCAGTCAGACCATGGGGGTGATACTCCAAGTCCACTTGCACAAGTTCATCTCAGTGTAGAAAAGGCTGGAAGTTCTTGTTGAATGCCCGTTCTGTCTCGAGAGAGACTTTGCATTCATAGAGAAGGCTCTCTGCTTCAGCGCCCAACACACTTCCAGCAGGCCATGAACTCTGCTACAGTGCATGAGAACAAACTACATTTCCCAGAATGCCATGAACTCTCAAGTAGTTTGGAAACGCTGCGGTCATCTTGAATTTCTGCCTACAATTGTACATGTGGCACACTGCATATTTCCTAAGCAATCATGATAAAATATTGGTGTAGCCAGAAGCATGCTACACAGATCTAGGATTTCCCTTGCTAAGCTTTCAGTGATGGAGGCAGTCAATGATGTCATTTAGACTTTGGTGGACAGGGTACCTAGTAGGGCCATCAGCATTTTGTCAATGGAGCGCCCAAAGCCTCTGTTGGCAGAATGCTATCTCTGATGACCAAACAGAGTAGGCCCGCTCAAAATACACAGGGGCTTATTTATGAGCCCCAGCGTCACTTTTGCGCCACCAGTGCGTCACTTTTTGTGACGCACCAGTGGCGTAATAAATGTGCCATGTTGCGCCATGTTTACGAAGTGACGCATCTAGGTAGATGCGTCACTTCGTGAACCCCTGCGCTACATTATACCTGTGGCAGGTATAATGTATGCAGGGTGGGCATACCCCCGCAAGAAAGGGTCGTAGGACCGACCCTTTCTTGCGGGGGTATGCCCACCCTGCATACATTATACCTGAAAGGGCCTGTGTCACCCTTACGCCTGCCATGAGACAGGCGTAATGTTTTGACACATTGGCGTCCTAGAAGAGGTGCAGCGAAATCTCATAGATTTCGCTGCGCCTCTTCTAGGACGCCAATGTGTCAAAACATTACGCCTGTCTCATGGCAGGCGTAAGGGTGACACAGGCCCTTTCACATGGGGCTTGCCCCATGTGAAAGGAACATTGCTGGAGTTGCGTCAGGCTTCCGACACAACTCCAGCAATGTGCCACTTTTTGCACTGACAGATACGTCAGTTATACTAACGTATCTGTCCTTCCTTGTGACATGATGCGTTATATTGTAAATATGACAAATCATTGGTGTCGCAAGGAGGGCGCACTGAGAAGTGGCGCAGCGATGCTCCACTTCTCGTAAATGAGGCCCACAGTCTGATGGGTAAGCTACTAAGTACGTGTTGACAATCCACCTAATGCAAGCATTGGAATGAATTCACATCAAATTGGATAATACCTATAAACAGTAATAGCACACATACGTGCTATAATTGAGAACTAGAGGCCATATTTAGGCAGAGGTAAATGATAAACGGGCTCTATGCTTCCTTTTCATATTCAGAGAATGTGAGTGCATGAATAAATATACAACATGACCTCAAGAAACGATACTTAGCCCTTGTCAATAGGTTCCTCGAGGCAGGGTATACCCACACGAGGGAGGTGGAAGCTAGGCAGAGGACTGTGGTGGATGATTGTGCCTCTCCCTGGGCAGGATACCCAGCTTGAACCACAACAAGGTTTTCTGGGCAGGAGAAGGGAGTCAGAATACCAGCAGGCTGGGTGAGTGAGCAGGCAATGGGTATTATGCTTGTTATGCGGTGTTGAACATTGATGATCACTTTGAGGAGGAATTAGGTGAAAAGCGAACAGCCAGTCAAGCAGAAGCGCTTTCCCGTTGGAGTTGGGTTTAGAATGTCTTCTAGCACTTTATTGTGTAGCACTTTTCATGTTTTTCCAAGAGATGTCTGCTCACTTGGTTTGTCTTTGTATCCGAAAAACCTGGAAGATGCACTACTATTATTAAAACATTATAGCTTGCTGCGGGGGCTATAGTGGTTTTTAAAGGCCCTCAACCTGAGTCGTAGAGCAAAGACACAGGCCTATAAGAAGGGAGAGGGCCTTTAGTAACCTTTATAGCCTGGGAAGGAGGGCTACAATGCTATTCGAACATTCCACCCAGGGATGGTAGAACGTTGCATATTAAACAAGCATTGGCATAGCCAATAGGTCTTGCTTTTAGGACCTTAAGTGTTTATTTAGAAGTTTTGAGCTATGTTGTAGAGGGTTGTAGAGTATTGTAGCTGATGTGTTTTCCCGAAAAAAAATTGTACCTAAAAGTGTTATATGTGATAGTTTGGATTGCAACCTAAGTAAGTCTAGAACAGATTTATGATGAAAAAGATCATGGTTATCAAGTTATTCAGGTAACACAACCCTTTTCAAGGTCTACCTGGCCCCCACCCCTTCAGAGGATGTATTGGGATTCTTCAAATGTTGTTTTAATATGCTTAACAGTCTGGACCAGAGGTGCAATTAAGGTTTTTTCTGCACAAGTGAATGAGAGGGTTGCTGTGCTGTGGAATGCAAAAGCAAGAATCTATGAAGGGGTTAAGACCTCGGAAAAGAACACCACATTCTGGGTCAAAAAACATAATAGACAGGCAGGTAGACAGCTGGACGAGTTTCCCACTGCAAACATCAGTAATAACACGTTTCTAAAATTAGGACAGTCCCATTTTAACATAATACACATTTTGACAGCCTCAACATGAGTCAATTTAAAGAAAAGTTAAGTGCGCAATTAACAAATAGGTTCACTGCAAGTTAACAACCTCTTCAGGGTTATCTATCGGCCTTCTCTCACCAGGCAATTGGTAGAGGGTCATCAAATATCTACCAGTGCTTCCGGTGTGCTCACCTTTTTTTGCGGGGTTAAGCCTGCAGAGAATATTTACTAGTTTGTCTGAAGTTCCTTTGCACATGGCAAGAATATGACAGGCGCTTCATAAAACACCATACAGCAAAAGTATTTCTACTCCCTCCAGTCTGAAATGGACATTCTACTGGGCATTAGTGCGCATGTGCAGTAGTTTGCGGTGCATACTTAACCCAACGCAAAAATGACAGTCTGTCCATACAGGGGCAAATGAACTGTGCTTGTTGGCTCAGAAAAAACGATCACTAATTAATCAGGTAACATGTGGTTAAAATGAGCAATAGCTGGGATGGTTCTGACCATTAAACAAAGTGGCCCTTTGAAAGGAGGGGGACCTTGGTCCAAAACCCACTTTGCCTCTGCCTTATGATGTATCTGAAGTATTGTAACCTGGAACGCTCCCTCCCACGGACTGGCCTAAGCCATGGAGAGAAGGAGCAGCGGTAGCCACCAGTGAGCAGAGGTAAGCAGTGTGCTATGCTATGTGCTGCGAGCTGTAGGCTTAGTGCGGGCACCTCGAGGCACAGGACCAAGCAAAGTGAGGTCGCTCACCTCCTCCTCCAGGAGTGTCTGCCTCTGCTGTGTAAAGGAGACCAGTGGCACTGGGGCACTCGCTGCATGGATGCGAGTGTAGGCTGGGCCTACACTGCAGTACAGAGAGGGCAGTGCAAACGGGCAGGCTGCCCTTGTGGCCGCGGCGGCACAGGGACAGCTGGGGCTGTAATAGTTCATCTTTCAACCGGAGGGAGGACGGCGGGGAACTAGGGGAGAGAGCGCCGAGTGCGTCCGCAATCACAGCCTTTAGGCCTAACCCTGCGTGCCCACGCCAGACCCGGCCATACCCGCCAAGGCGGCGCGTCCGCGGCCACTGAACTGTGCCTGATGTCCCTGGTGGGGGCGGCACTTACCAGCCACAGCGGGATCCGCGCCCCTAGCGCCCAGAGAGAACGCCGAGCCGCCTGGTTTACGCGGGAGCTCATTACACACTGGGGCGGCCGGGGCTGACAAAACCCACGGTCTCAGGCGTCGCAGAGCATGGACAGCTGTGTGACTGTGCTTTAAATTGTCATTTATGCCGTGAAGGGGATATTTACCCATTTCCACCGTCATAGTTTAACTGTATTATCATAAAACCTGCTTCTGAAAAAAATTACCAGGAATGTCGCAGCCATTTGCCATAAAGCATGTGTGCGCAAGTACCTTGGCTTAATTATTTAAGGATTTCTTTCGATCTGGCTGAGAAGCATACAAATGTTGGTGGGTGTGAAAGACAGAGAAAGGGAGGGAGCAAATGAACTGTGTCAGAAAAGAGGCAGAGGACTGATGCGAAAGAGAGAAAGGACAGAGAATGGGCTGGGAAGAGATAAGAAAACAGGGAGAATGAACGTGGAGGAAATAAAGGAAGGTGAAAAAGAGAGCTAGACAAACGCAAATCACACTAGTGGTGAAACAGATGGTAGGTGGGAAAAAAGAACAAGCATTGGCCACGAGCGAGGTGGGGAGGGGGAGAAGCGAGAGTTGTGTGCGCGCTCGGCCAATGCTTACAAAAACAAGTATTGAGCGCAGGCGCATGCGAGGGAGGGGTGCGGCCCAGAGCAGGCAGCGTTTCCCTTGCGGGAGTGTGCGACCAAATGGTGCTGTGCGCTCCCGCAAGGAAATCGCCAAAACGTACACGTGCTGCATTGAAAGCAATGCAACACGTGCACATTTTTGCCTGGAAAGCTGCATCGATCTCAAGAGGTCTCTTTCCTATGCAGCGCATGCACGCTGCATAGGCGAGACCTAGAAAGGAGCAACAGAACGTCTATTCCAGCCATTATCGGCCATGAGCTACTCCATTCTCTGCGATGGAGCTCTCAATATTTCAATGTTCTAATGAGCAATCTTGATCTACAAGTCAACTGCAAATTCATTCAGCTGTTGCCCTTAATCTTTTCTCTCCTTCTTTCAAGGCAAGCATTGCATTATTGTCTATCTGGATCAAGACAGAGCCCAATTTCATTGAGTGCAGGAAATATTTCAAAGCTGGAAATTGTCCTGTCAAAAGTATTATTAGGTAATGATTGCACTCTGGTCAACCATGTATTTGTACTTTATGTTGATCCGTCTGAGCTTGCAGCCTTGTGTTGAGGAATTTGTCACAATTGGCAGTGAGCGCTGGGATCTCTGAGATGGTGCCTCAACTTTGTATTTGCACACCATCAAAGGAAAGAGTTTGCTCTCACAGTTCTCTTTCTCTGGCCCCCTTAATCTTCTAGACACTCTTGCAGGGGGATCACATGGAGAGTTTAAGGATGACAGAAATGCAAGATTAGATTCTTTCTGCAGCTTTTTCCATGCACAGTGTGTTCTCTAAAGGATACACTTTGCGGCTCACGTCCAGTCCCGTGCCTAAGTAGGTATCTACTTTGTGTGGTATTCACTGTGGGTTTGTTGTCGTTTCTCTGCAGCCCCAAATTGTGCAAGATTTTGTCTCCCTACTATAGAGCCTGAATAATCTTCTGACGAGTGTATGTGTTGGTCAACTTGTACCCCAAGTATGGCTACAAACATATTATCTGAAGCCTGTATTGGTATTGCTGGATGCTTTTTTTTTTACAGTAATGCATTTACTTTATTTACCTATAAACTAGATATGGCAATGTGTGTCCTGTACTCCTGTATGTTTGTGGCACGTGTTCAGTTGACTGCGGTAACTAGGGGTAGATTTGGAGCAGCATCAACTTTCAGAATCTTTTTTAATCCATATATTTGCAGTTTGAGATAAAATACTTGTTAAATTCCTCTCTCTCTCTCTTCTTTCTCACCATGGTCCATGATGCCCTCCACCCATTTTTCTTCTGCAAGCCAGTTTGTACAAGTGAAAAGATCTCAATGCCTTGATGTCATGGGTGGAATTTCGAGCGGCAAACTCCAAAACATGAGTTTGAACTTTTCTGTAATATATCTAGCACTCTGCTCTCAAGGATTGGTTGAGATGTTTCTTCCGGCTAGACTGCTGATAGGTGCAAAGAGAGTGACTAAATTACAGCTTTCCAGTTATCTGGGCTGTTCCCAGTGCTGCCAGGAATGTTGGTCTCCTCTGCCCATTTTAGGTTGTTTCTGTCTTTGATGGTAAAAAGCAGGCTTTTGGCTTTGCAGATCCTGCTGAGGATGCTTCATAGGAGCAGCCTCTGCTGTAACTTCTGTAAACGACCCCAGGAAACTCATTTTTTTCTCTAGCCTAACATCTTCAGAGTCCCAGCCCATGTCTTCATCCTCTGGACTTCTTTTCTTCTCCAGCATGTGATGTAAAGTGGGTGCTCTGAGAGAGAGATCTTGGTGTTGAATTTACATCTCACCATTTGGCAGAGATGGAGGGAGGCACAGCGAAGAAAGATAAAGCAGGACCACACCATGGCAATAACCCAACCCTGATAGCTTCACAAAGTCCATTGGGAAACTGATCTCTTTACTTATGGTGCCAATTTCTTCCTTCTATATCTCATGGGAGCGGTAAAGTGTATGTAGTTTGTTGGAGGCAGTGTATGTAGGTATGTAATATGAAGGAAATGGGGTGTCGGGGAGACATGTCTTACTGTACTTATCTTGTTTACTTATGTGTTCAGGTCCATGAGTTGGAGTTTGGAACTGTCCTGCTCAAGGCTTTCTCCAGGTTGAATCCAGTACAAGTTATAGTATGACCTTCGTAAACAATTTCTTGTTTAGCCCCTTCCGTGCGGGTGTAATTCCCCTGCTGTGCTGGGGGGCGTGCACGGCGCCCCGGTGCTCATGACGAGCTCAGCTCATCATGAGGCACGGCGGTCGTGTGTTCATGACGAGCTCAGTTCGTCATGACCACACCTGTTCCCGTGGAACGCTCAGCACAGCAGGGGAATTATCCCAGCGTGTGAGCGTTCCACGGCTCATGACGAGCTAAGCTCGTCATGTGCACCGGAGCGCGTGCCTCGTCATGAGCATGGAAGAGGTTAAGACGTTTACATTTACCTTGACTCACATTGATACAATTTTCTTCGAAAATACTCAACAACCATAGCATAATGTTGTGTTCAGCAGGGAATTCTTTAAAAATTGGATCATCGTCAGGGAAGTGTTGACCCCGGGTCTGGTGACTCACAATGCATACATTCATTTCTGAAACACTCTTGCTGCAGAGGAAAGTCCAAATGATAAGCGTAAGAATTTGAAAACAAAAAACAGTGTAATAAATGTGGCTAGTCCTGAGACTCAACGGAAAATGGGATTGCATAACATGCGGAATAGCAAGTCTAAAAAAAGAAAATTGGTGGGACCTTAGGTTGGAAGTGGGTCATGTAGTCTTGGAAGGCCATGACAATCAACCAATATATTCTTGTTAAGGGTGCTTAAATGTGGGCACAGCGAATATGGCCTGATTTTTCATTTAAGTCTGAATCAGGCTCCACGGTCAGCATAACCCTGGACATTTTCAGACTACATTCACCAAATGCAATGTCCACCCAGGTATCCATGACTGGCAATTTGCTACTTGGAAAGGACCCACTTTTTTTGTAGAGATAGCATCTTTTGCCCATGGCCGGGCTTTAACATTATCACCCATATGGATCTTTGAATCACATCTAATCCCTTCAAGTAGACTTGTCAGGGTGTTGGCCCATCTTCCAGAACACATTTTGCTGATTAAACACATTTTGAGGGAGGGACCTTCTGAGCTGATTGTTTGTCTAGGATGCCTTTAGACTCTGAAACTATGGATGGAGAGCATGATGAGTTGACATGTGTGGTTGGTATTCTGAATGCTGTCCAGAAGTGCAGTGGTGCTCTCTCTGAGGCTGAATGGGAGGAGGTTTATGGAAAGGACACAGTATTACAGACTATATCGACTTTCGTCAAAAATTGATGGCCCAAGAACAGGAATCTTGACATTAATCTAAGACCTTTTGCTCAAGATGCCAGTGAATTAATGCTAGTACATAATATGTTGATTTGGCGTGATGTTTACATGCCATCAGTATCTTTGAGGAACAGCCTAACAAGAGTTGCTCCTGCAGGACATTTAGGCATGTTTACCACTTACAAGAATCTCAAACAAAAGTATAGGTGACTCTCTCTGGATGTTTAAACAAAGAAATGGGTTAGTTCCAGTAGCACGCGCTTTTTGTCTAAAAAAATATGGAGGCCTTCAGAAAGGCCACTTCATCCAGTGCTATTTGTTGGAGAAGCACGGCAGAAGTTAGGACTGGATTTTGCTTATCTAATATATGAAATCTTTTATTGTTTTAGTGGAATATTCAAAATTGATTAATTTCGATTTTCTAACTTCTACCAACACAAATTGTGTGATCGCGTTTCTGAAGCACATTTTGGCCATTGAGGACCCCCACAAAGAGCGCATCACTGATAACGGCACACATTCTACATTTACATACATGAGGGATTTCATGAGTGACCTTTCGATTAAGCACTTGCAAGTTGCACTTTATACACCTTCTTTGAACGTTTTAGTTGAACGGGCTGGACAATTTCTTGAGGAAGGTGTGCAGACGGCAATTGCCACAGGTGCCCGGGTTAAAGATTTTTTGAGAGAAAGACTATGGGGCATATTTACAAGGGCTTTATCTCGGCTTTTGTGGCTTACAAAGCCAAAACAGCGGAGATAAAACCAACGCCCTATTTACAAGAGGGTGCTAACATGCATAATCGCATGTTAGTACCCTTTTCCCCAAAGCCTCCCTTTGCATCTCCAATGAGATGCAAAGTGGGCGTTACTGGGCGTACCCCGGATGGACTACCTTGCAAATATCACTGATGTTTACATCGCGATATTTACAAGGCAGCCCACATGATTTTAGCACACATTAGATTTTGGCCAAAACGGCTGAATCGGCAAAATCTAACGTCTGCTAAAATCCTGACTTAGCCATCCCTAACATAGGGGGTGGATTATGCTGATATGACCCTGTAAACTCTTTTACATGTTTTAAAATGTTATTCATGTCTTATATTTGTTTTAAAAAGTGGGCTGATGTGTGGTGTATGTAATATGTAGGTGGTGTGTTGCAGGCAGAGTATGTAGGTAATGTTGTAGACATGGGGTGTTGTGGAAATGTATCACTGAGGAAATGTCTTGCTGTGGTTATCTTGAATACTTATGTATTTAGTTCCAGGTTATGGAGTGTGCAACTGTCCTGCCTAAAGCTTTGCTCAGCAGCATCAGTTGCAGCAGCTGTTGCCTGCCTGAGCTGGTTATCCTCTCTGGTCTTGCCTGCCTGAGCTGGTTATCCTCTCTGGTCTTGGACTTCCAGTTTACAACTCATTTCTTCTCAAAGCTTCCCTTCGGCTCCTGTGAGTGCCTGCAGCAGAGGTCCTCAGTAGGATCCCTCGGATGAGAATCCGCAAATGGATATGTTAGTGCACAAGACGCATTTCTCCTTTTAACACCTGTTTCAAAGTGACATTTTTTTGCTGCACACCCCTGTCTACTATTGTTAGTAGATGGCATTTTGGATAAGAAAATGTGGATGGTTGCATGGGAACACCCATGCATCACTGATGGAAAGTCCCCTTGATGCAAAGTAACTCACCGCAGTGCTTTGTGCTTCTTTGTGTTACTTTCAGGCTGCTTTCAAGCGCAAAGATAGTTTTAAGCTGGAAAATAAATTAAAAAAACAAGCATTTTGTGAGTGTTTGCATCACTTTTTTTTTGCAAATATGGGACTAGTTGCCTTACAATCAGGTCTCTGGTCATACCAGTTTGGCATGTAGCCGGAATTAGCTGCCAAATCAGTATTACAAATAAAGTGTAACTCTGTGTGTCAGGAGCATTTCACCCAGAGCCACATAGCCCCTGAAAGCAGGTGGACACTCTTCAGGTGCAATACTGTGTGCATAATGAAGCTAGTCGAGGGAGTCAGGACCAGAATTACAGAATCGCCCAAAAATTCCTCCTTTCTTATAGTGCCTTTTGGGTCCACCTCATAATACCTTTTTAACTTGCCCTCCCCACCTACCCTGCCGGTACTGAAGTCCTTGGGCACTTCCTGGACATTACTATGACTAACTACAAGGACTTACAATTTGTGTTGGTGGTTTCTGGTGGCAAACTGTCAAAAAATTGAGATGTATGGTCCCACAGGATTGACTAAGTGAAGTCAGCAATTTACTTTAGAAAGTTAATTTAACTAGAAATTGTACTTTAAAAATTACTGCTCTGTTCAGAAACCATTGATCCACAGAGTACATATTTAATATCTAACTGCTGAGCACCCTGGGGCGGTGATGATCCTTATAGGACCTGCATGAAAATTATTATATGTGAACGCTGAACATACACACACCCTAACACAAGGTTATTCCTTCGGTCTTTGATGATTAGGTGAAGACAAATGTTTTATACTGCCCTAAAAAGGGATTCTTCATGAATTTATTTAAAAAAAAGTACAACATATTGCTCCCTATTGGCACTTTTTCTTGGTTAGATTGTTTGAAAATTGAATTTTTTATTAATTAAGCTAACAATTGAAAGACTTGGAAGTTCTACTCGTTTATGTTTTATTTATGTATTGTTTATGGTCCTTGTGCCATGGGCAAATCACATTTTCGAGATTGTCCAAAGATTACTTTGGGCACCAGGACTGCAGAAGGAAAGGATTGGATGAAGAACTTTCCGAGTGACACAGGCAGCACCGGTGTCACTCGATTGGTGAACTGTTGATTGACTCTCACACAGACCACTGGACATGGGCCATCGAGGACTCCTCACTCGATTGGTGAACTGTTGACTGACCCTCACACCGACCACTGGACATGGGCCATCGAGGCCTCCTCTCTCGAATGGTGAACTGTTGATTGACTCTCACATCGACCACTGGACATGGGCCATCAAGGACTCCTCACTTGATTGGTGAACTGTTGATTGACCCTCACACCGACCACTGGACATGGGCCATCGAGGCCTCCTCTCTCGAATGGTGAACTGTTGATTGACTCTCACACCGACCACTGGACATGGGCTATCGAGGCCTCCTCTCTCAATGCTCCAACCTCTCAAAATGCTCTTCTGTGATCAGTAGACGTCACCTATTATCAGGGGTAGACAGTACTGCACTTTGTGATGGAAACCCTTGGAATTATCTCTTTATGAACCGAATATATTGTCTCTGGTTTTTAAAATGCAATCTTTTCCTAGTTCAGAGGAATTTCCTCACTATGCGGAAAGGCAATCTGCAGCGTGCTCAGGAAAAATGCCATCATCATTGTATGAATGACCACTCCATGAAAACTATGGGCAGGGTGACATTTCAGTACTTTCTGTTAGTTGATGGAACTACTGAATCTGGAACCTCATATTTAGTACATCCAGGGGTTAACTGGTGCATTTCTGTTTTACCTAAATTCTCTTTGTATCTTGAAATATGAGTATAGTTTCTAATGGTACCTAGTTAGTAGGCCCGGGCAAAGCACTACTCTACGCTCGCGTAGTTTGCGAAGTTTGCGCTACTTCACACTACGCGAATTGCACGTAGCACAGTGCAAACACATGTGGCATACCGTAGCATAGTGCAGCGGTCATTTTTTGCTTGCTCACGGTCCTCAACGTCAAGTTAGCGACCGTGAGCAAGCAAAATGAAATCCCAGTGAGACTTTTTTCCTCATTTGCGATCAGCGACATCAAGTTGCCGATCGCGAGCGTGGAAAATAAACCTCCCGGCGAGTTTCTCAACACGGGGAGGTCAGGTTTCTTATTACGAGTGGTCGCGTATGCTCACGAACACTCGCGATGAGAAACTAACAGTCCGCGTTGAGAAAGCTGCCGCTAGAGTAGCAATCTACTTAAGCGGCAGAAAGCGAACGCTTGCACTGTGCAAGATCCAGTTTGCACTGATTGCATTTTGCGGAAAAGCATCCAGCACTGTGCAATCAGTGCGAACAGCATCTTGCACAGTGCACTACGCAGTTTGTGAAGCTACGCATAGCTCGCTTAGTGCGAAGTGCACTTCGCGTTGCTACGCGTAGCGCTACTTCGCGAACTACGCCCAGGGTTACTAGTTAGGCAGGAAGGGAGAGGAAGACTTAACCATTCCATCTCCATTCCAGCTAAGGGTATATGAAGGTAAGAATACGTTTACCTTACTTAACTTCACATATGTGTACCTTGATAATTTATATATATATATATATATATATATATATATAACGCTCCAAATCCTTCCAAACTCGCAGAAGAATAAATATATATATATATATATATATATATATATGTATATTTATACACACATATATATATATATATCTTCACGATTCATAGTTTTGGGGTTAAGAATAGTATATCTACACTAACATGTATGCACTTACCTCAATAATATTTTGGCTGCAATGTTTTGGTAGCACAAAATTTCTGTCCTCTCTATTTCGACATACAACCCGAGCTACTCAGCTTTCATGGAAAGACCAGGCCTAATGCCATGAAATATGGAAAAATGTGGTTGTTAACATGACATGGGCTCTTAGCTGTTGGTAATATGCATACACTAAAGCCTCAGTGTGCATAATTGTAGACCAGTATGTCAGAAGGAAGCACTGGCCTAGAATGCGACCTTGGGCACTGTCATTATTGACATGTTACTATAGTAACTACTGGTCATCACTTACATTGCTAAAATATGCTTTAAAACATTTGATAAAAAGTTATAATAGTAACACTTGTTTTGTCATATGTTTTAATCAGTTCTAGTGCAAGACTTTTTGGAGCCACCGATACAAAAATTAACATTTTATCATTTGGGTACTCTTTTTCTCCCTAAAACAAGCATTATTCAGAGCCCATTTTATGCATCCTGCGTGCCTCTTATGACCATTTTTTTGTGATGCTATAATTAAGGCATATGCAATAGCCTTAATGTAGCACTGTTCTTGATTTTACAACACATTTTTGGACAGCTTTCCCAGGAAGTGATCTATAAACACAAGAGCATGTCAACTGTACTAGCATAAGCGACTATTTGTATGAGCTATTACCATACTTTCATGGAGGCCTCCTGGTTATCTTTCACCGCGCCTGCTGTTTACCTACCTACAAAGATCCATTAATTTGATGTTTGTGGTAGTGGTGTGCATCAGATAGCTGCCTGGACACACACACACATGCTGTGCGCTCTGTGCTGATACCTTTCTTTCCTGCTGCCCACTTTCAGATTTCTCCCTCTCACTACAAAAGAAGAATACATGCCCTAATCAGCTGGCACAGCTGAACCGATCAGAGCTATAAATCAAGGCCCGGCTCTTATGTGGGCGACAGTCGGGCGCACATCCCATTAGCTGATTATTCAAAATGACTCGTTTTTTTCTTGGTTTGTTCATGGCATTGAGAAACCAAATAATCGCCCTGACTTTTCTCATGCCACCCAGGCTGGGTTTTACAACTGAAGAACCCATGGTTACAGCACGTAGGTCTGCATGTAGTGTCAGGGAAAGGGGAAGTGCGAACAACAAGCTGCCCATGGGAGCAGCAAGCAGGTGTCAGTGGGTTCTGTTCTACAACTGTAGATCATCCGTGGTTCAATGGGAGTGTAGAAAGAACAACAGGGGGCAAGTTGCATGAACCCTGTACTGCAACTTTGGCCCAACATAGTTTGCTTCAGTTGAGCACACTTCAGAAAGTTTCCCCAGAGACAAAATGAAGAAAGTATTCATAAATAATTCTAAAGATACATCCTGCGAAGAACTACCAGTGAAGGATAGAAAGTTTGTAACAATCCAAACCACTAACAGTTGATCTGCACCACATCCCAGTATAACACATTTTTTACTAATTATGCCATGCCAAGAAGGCCCCAACCAAATGCAGCCGAAAGAAGCAGACCAGGCAAATTGTAGTGCTACAGCCACCTACACCACATAACCAACCTCAGACACGTTTCAGCCTTATCGGGCGTCATCGGTGAGGGACAGGTTGAGTCTTATGGCATAGCAAGCTCCTGTGCCCTCTCTTTGGGCATATCCATCACATTCAGATTACTCATTGAGAGAAAGAAAATATAATGGCTAAATGCTTGACTTAATCTCAGCCGCTAATATTTACTATTGCTCACATTCCAGTCCATCGTTTATATGCTTAATGTTCCAATACAGCCTGGAAGAAATCAGACTATGGCCTGGAGCAAAAGGAAAATTGTTGGCATATAAATCGTGCACATCTGTAATAACGATTGTATTGGGGAAAATATTTGATACACATCCATACTGGAACAATAAAACAGGCACGTTGGTTTTGCGTGATTTATGTCGCATTCATGGTGAGTAACAGAGCAAACTAGTGTTTATCTTTTGTATTTTAAAAATGGAGACAGCTGTATTAGCTGCATTCCTTTTTGTGCAATTCCTTTAAAGGTGAGTCAATCAGTCTGCTTTATTTTTGTTCCGGGTGCACCCAACTTGATGGTTTGAGGACTAGAACAGCTCTTGCTTGCTTCATTTCGTATTCTTTATCACAGTATTAAAAATCTTCAATAAAACTCTTTGAAATAAAAAAAAAAGAAATGGTGTAACAGAGCATTTGCTCTATATTTGTACCAGTACAATTTGTATTTTAAGTTTAGAAGAAATGTATGTAGTGCATAAATAGTTTTGAAGGTTTAAATCAAATTGTGTTTTGAGGAAGTGAGCTCTGGAAGTTAAAGCTGAAGGGTATATTTGAATATTGAACATGAAAGTGGAAGGAAGGAAGAAGTGTTAAAGATCTTTATGCATTTATATTTTTGTGCGTCATTAATACAGTACAGAATGCACTTTCACGCTTGAGATTGCACATGTCGGATTGCTTTTGAAATGAATTCTCTATAATGTGTGAAAGTGTGTTTTCCTGATACTTGTCAACTAGGCCTCAAATTAGGTATAAACGCCCTCTTGTCCAACATGGAATTCACCCTTGACACTCATGTCTGTTATCCCCGCCCACGTCTGTCCTTGCAATTTCTGCAGCACAAGGTCAAGCTGATACATACTTGTTTATTTCCACTGTCATCGCTTATGCTGCTTTTGAGGAACTTTCCCTGGCTCAGTCACAAACTGCAACTCTAGTCTCAGGTTCTTCCGCTGGTTCACTTTGCCCTATTCATTCATATAACACGCTAATATTCATGTAAATAGTTTTTTCTAACATCTCCTTATGATATTAGCATAGAAGGGGCAGAATAATTATTCACAGAGTGGGATAGTGCGTAGGTGTTAAATTGCACTAAGAAAAAGACACTTTAACTAAAAATACTTAATTTCAACATTCTCACCATGTTGCATACTACATAGCGTATAATTAAAACAGCACAATGCATGTTGCAAACAACTAGAATACAATTATTATTTCCACCATGGTAAACATTACATCTTAAAACCTAACACCCAAAACCCTACTTGTTTAGGCTACACTAGGAGAACATGGAGTAGTATAACTTGCATCTAGTGTTTCTTAGGAAGATTAAGTGCACTGCATACCTATTTTACATCCAACTGCTGTAATTATAAGTAATCAGGGAAGCCGTGTCATCTGAGAAAGGCAAACTTGCGTTGCATCACCTTCTCTCCTCCCGGACTCAATATCAGCTTTCAGTAGAAAATGCGATACCACAGCATCTCTGGCAGTCAATAGCATCTCTGGCAGTCTCTTGCACAATAATCTAGGGCGAAAGACCTCTCCCGATGAGTGGGCAGGTGTCAGACCGTTTATACTATATCTTATCTATCTTATCTTATTCCTTCACCTTAGGAATGTCTGCAATAACCAATGGGCATCAATGTGCTATTCGCTGACGCATTCTTGTAAACAAATAAGGTAAAAATATGACAATTCAGACTACACTGTTTTGGCTATTTTTCCCGTTTGACCTTGAAATAGAAACAAGGCAATTGTTTCAGACTGGTGCCGCATCAGGTGTGTTAATAATGCCTATATTTGAGTGACTTGAAACTTTCACAGGTTCTTGAAAAGATAAGTGCAGACAACATCTGCAACAGAGGCCGACATGTCGATGATTCTGCCGATACTCAGAAAATGGAGGCTCAACCTGCTTAAGATAGACTCTGGCCTTATGGTCATTAATTCACAGCAGCATTGATCCCTTACAGTATACGCATCTCATATAATGCACCCAATTATACAGCTTTGGGACCCAAACTCTAGAACAAGAAACACCACAGTATTTCTTTCAACTTTTATTGCTATCCACAATCCCGACTTCTGTCCTGCAATGGAATGGTTATAATTTGCAAATGCAAATGGAAGGTGGGGGATTGTCTGATGTTGACAATCCATTTCAGCATTAGTAAAATTAGAACGTTCGTCCGGCGTCGTGGTGTTCGTGGGGGCCAGGGGCTCTTGCGCTGGGCGCGGTCCAGACGCGGACGGGCGCAGATGGGCTTGCCTTAGGCGCGCCTTCGGCGTGTCCGCCATATTAGGGGAGGTGGGAGGGAGGAGTAGCTGGGAGACGGGAGTGGGGCGGCGAATGGGCGAGCAGGGGTGCGGGCCGCAGGGACGCAGCAGCGGGAAAAAACCGGGCAGAGAACGGCGGAGGGAACAGAAGGATAAACAGGGCACAGACAATAACAGGAGGGAAAAACAAGTACATTAAGGCAGAAACAAGGCAAAACAGGATGGGAAAACAAGGAATCAAAGGCAAAACAAAGACAAAACAATTACAACAAAACCGAGCAAAACAGGGAGAAACCTAAGGTGTGGGCGTCGAAGGCAGCAACAATGCGTAAAGAGTGAAGAGGTGTTGCCGTAACGATATCTAAGTCCCCTTCTAAATATGCACTGAAAAGAAAAGCTGAGCAGAGTCTCCTTTGTCAGATGATGATCCCTTAGTAATGCTGGCTGGCATGACAAGAGATAATTGAACATTAGCATTCCCTATGATCATAGCCTGAAATCATGGAAGAGCTGCGAGCTGGAAGAAGGTGGCTCCCTAACCACATTCAATTGGTCACATAGGATCTGGGATTTATGTCCATGAAGATGTTGACTCTCAACCTAAGTAAATGAAATACACAATTTCTACATTAGGTGGAAATCACTTTTGGATTATTTGAAATAGGTGTTGACAACCATGGCACGCCACAGGACATTACAAGCACTGACTATTGGGAATGCGGGAATGAAGCACTGGACTCTAAACTAAATTTAGACCAGCCACGGCGCAATCAGGTAAGAGTGGTGCGGCAGTAGGGCTGGGTGAGAGGGGAAGTTTTCGTCAACGATTATTATTATTATTATTATTATTGGATTTTTATAAAGCGCGTAGCTACCCAGGGGCGTCCCAGCGCTTGCGACTAGCGAGAGAGCAGTATGATTGTTAAGTGGATTGATTGAATAACCATGTTTTGAGCAGTTTCCGGAATGTAAGAAGAAGGGGTTTGCCACGGATAAACGAGAGCAGCATGTTCCAGAGTTTGGCTACATTGTAGGTAGATGATCTGCCTCCACTTCTCGACCTTTTTATTTTCAGTGTGGCTGCCAGATGATGATTGGAGGAGCGAAGGTATTTCCTTGGCTGGTAGGGAGTGATGAGAGGTCTGTTAATGGCTGGTCCCAGACCCCAATAGGTCCTATGGGATATACAAAGGGCCTTAAATTTAACTCTCCGGGCCATCACCAGATCCTGTGTCTGGGCCAGCCACGACTCTTGCAGGTAAGAGCGGTGGTGCGGTGGGGGTGGAGTTTGACAGACAACAACAAGAGAAAATTGTTTATTTAATTTTCCCTCGTCATCAAAAGGAAATGGAAGGTTGGATGTTGTCTGATGTTGACAATCCGTTTCAGCATTAGTAAAATTAAAACATTTTATGAATGCAAGAGGAGGTTTTTATTTTATTTATTTATTTGCAGAGTTTTATATAGCGCTGGCTAGACCCTGAGGTATCAGAGCGCTTTACATGAGAACAGTTTTAACATAGTTAGCATTAGTTACTGGAGCATCGTATAATAAAGAAAGACAAAAAGTCCCCACAGGGGAAGGTAATGAGGGAGGAGGGCAGAGTCAAGGGGCTTGGAAGCAGGTCAGGTCTGGCCGACAATGGAAGAAAGCACATCAGGGAAAAAAAGAAAAAAAACCAAAAAGTCCAACACATTGGGAAAGTGGAACCGAACCAGGGAAAACACAGCTAGACGTAGATAAGAGTCAATGGGGTATAGGAATTAATGCAGATGGTATATAAAAGAAAATAAGTTTGAGTCTGGAAAAGCTGCACCAGCTAGGGTAGCATCCAGGGTCAGTCCATCCCCACAGGGCCCAAACAAAGGCAGACCAAATTGCGTTGGGTGAAAAAAACCAGAGGAGTATTGATGTCGTGGCACAGCAACGTAGCGGGAAAGTTTCACTCACCGCTTCGATGATTAGCAGGCCGCTGAGAAAGGCCATTGGATGGGGGTAAAATGGCCACCTCACTCCACCATCACTACCCACCGTAAGTGCACGAAGGAGCGATGGGGGAGCAAGAGAGGATCTCTACGGTCAATTGCTAGACCATGACCAAGCAGCTGAAACAATATTCATGAACGATACAAGCCACAAGCAGAGCACCCGTCAAAGCCCTCCCACCTCCGAGAAGAAGGACTCTGTCCATTGTCGTCCGTTCAGTGGAGGAAGGCTAAGCCGACTCCTGGAACTCCAGAGGGGCCGTCAGGGGGATGAGAGGGCCGGAGACAGGAACCCAGTGCGCTCTCCCCGCTCAGACCGTTGGTAATCATCTCACGGGGATCGCGGCCCGCCAAAGCGGATAAACGTGCAGGGCCATCGTCACGCAGAGACTCCAAGTGCACAGCAGCTGCAGCTGGATGCAGAGTTGTAATGGTCAAGACCGGAAGGGAGGCGATAGCCCAGGAATGAGACCCAAAAGGTGATCCCTAGTCCATCTCCTCAACAAATGCAAAGAGCAGCTCAACCGTGCAGTTGGCCATTATCCTAGGATTCCGCTGGATGAGTTGTTGTCTAAAAGGCTTCCTCCAAATCGATGATCAGATCCTCATAGTGGCACGAAGAAAAGTTATAGCTTTAAAATCCCCTGGGTGGAGCGGGTACACAGGGGGGGGCAATTTCCAAGAATATCGCCAAAAAGACGTTCCCTCGTCCGGGAGCTCCCGAAAGGAGCTCCTGCCCGTCGGCCATCTTGTTGTTTGCTGCCGGTTCAGTTAAGAAGAGCAGGGAAGCCCCGCTGTTTGCAGCTACAAATCTGAGGCCTTCATCTACTGCAAAAATTACATTGAGTAACCTCGCAGAACTTGAAAACCCGTCATATAAATCCCAAAAAGGACATATTCTCAAGGGTCTATATGGTGCTTACAACAGCCCTGGTCCACTAAAGATGGTCCTATGTGAAAAAATGCAAGGGTGTAGTGAGAAAAGGCCGTTAAATTGTCATTAGAAGAGGCTGTAGTGGGAAATCCAAAGGTTACCCGGAACATACAGGATAGAGAAACACTGTACCAAGTTAAGTTATAATTAGTACTTGACACCAGGGAAATTAAAACATATGCACCCAACTCAGGCGGCAAATGCTAGAGACAATGTCTAAAGAGGGTGGAGGTGTTGCCTTAATGATATCTAAGTCCCCTTCTACATATGCACTGAAAAGAAAAGCTGAGCAGAGTCTCCTTTGTCAGATGATCCCTCAGTAACACTGGCTGGCATGACAAGAGATAATTGAACATTAGCATTCCCTATGATCGTAGCCTGAAATCATGGAAGAGCTTGAAGCAGGAAGAATGTGGCTCCCTAACCACATACAATTCGCCACAGAGGACCTGGAATTTCTGTCCATGAAGATGTTGACTCTCAACTTAACTAAATGAAAGACTATTGGAAACGCCGAAATGAAGCACTGGACTTTAAGTTCACCAAACTAAATGTAGACAAGCTGCGGCCATGCAGGTAAGAGAGGTGGGGCAGTGGGGCCGGGTGGGATGTAATTTCGACGGAAGATGAAGAGGGAAAAATAAATAAATAATGAATTTTCTCTTGTCGTCGTCTGTCGAAATCGCACCCAGCCACCACTGCGCCGCCGCTCTTAACTGCACGGGCTGTGGCTGGCCCAGATACAGGACTTGGTGATGGCCCGGAGAGACGTGCAAGAAGATAGAAGTGTGAAATGTGCAGCGGACTAGTTCACTAATGGGTTTGATACTCGTGTGCTTTTATGAATTAGGATTGATCCAGTAAGGGATGAATTAAGTGGTTGACGATATGAAGGGAAATGTTTTTTTGCTTTCTATGCCCTATAGATTTGACCAATAAAATGCCTTTATAAAAAAAGTTTAAAGCAATATGAAAAATCGAAACTGACATTGAAGCAAGAGTATTTATATTTGAACTTAATTAAATGAATTAACTAAAATTCAGCATTGATTGGCTCACTTTTTAAAAGTAGCAAATATAGGATAACTTTTTGGGAAAATTGCTTAAAGCCTGATGACATATTTGAAATGATGGCTTTAAATGTTTTGACATCAAAACCATACAATTAATAAGTGAAACATACTGATACACGTGCTGAGGCCTCCTGGACTGTTAAGCGTCTCTTTCTTAGAAAAAGTATAAAAGAATAGTATTCTTAAACCCTTCTGACATTCGTATTATCGTCCAAGTCTCTGTGTTGTTAAGATTACGCGTAAATAATACTCCTTTCTAAATTTCCCTTTATTTCTCCTGTCATTTAAAACCTGTTTGTCCATTAGCAGACTTTCCTGTAGCTGCAGCTTCCATTTTGTTCCCCATCATTCCTGTTTTTCATCACCTACATTAGCTGTCTGTGGTTTTTCAAATCCTTTTCACAAAATTTGCTGTATCACCATGAGATGCACGTCATTTTATCTCCACCTTAACAGCTGTGGCATATGGGAGACGTAAATGTATATACTTATAGCAATCAGATATTGAACTGTATTTCTATATTTGCAAAATAATCATATGTGGCAGTTTTCCGGAAACATACAAGTTTTAAATTATAACCAGTATTGGGTATATTATATGAAGGGCAGGATTTGTAAGGTAGTTTTCTACTAAACCGTGTAAAATGATTGTTTTGTGCTGGTCAGATGGACTGCTTGTCTGTTTTGGTTAGGGAATCAAAGTGTCACTGCTCAATTACTTGGTATGCTGCAATTGAGATGATCTGTCAAAGGTGATTAAAATAAACTTCAATAAATGTCTTTCCTTTGATGTGTTTGCAACATGTGCCCTTGTCTGTCACTTCCTTCTTGGACCTGCAGTGCAAGCAGAGCACTGATGACAGACACGTTGGCTGAATGACGTGGGTTGGAAGCCGCCATCTTGTAATAGGTCCTTTGTTTTGTCCCTGATGCTCTTTTTCCATGGCTTGGAATAGATTCGGCGCACACTCAGAAGTTTCCATTGGTTTAGCTGCACACAGGCTGAAGGTCCACCGGTTCAGCTCTTTTATCAGTGTGCCAGTGAAAACAGAAGGCTGTTTTTATCGCATTTACTCAACATTCTCAGCGGTGCTTTTAAGCGATGGATAACAAAGAAAGCTCATTAAATAGAATCCGGTATTTTCCATCTACCAAGCAAACAGTCACGAATTGGGTCCCATTATGAAGAAGAATTATATATAATTGCTCACTTCTGCATTAGCAGATACCTGATAATGCACGGTAATAGGACAGAGCAATTGGATAATAGAAACTCGTCTCAAACGTCCAGGTGCAGCCACTTCTGAGAGTAGGTGCACCTTTAGCTGAGCTAGAGTTTGTATTTTCAACGCGGCCCAAGTCAACTAAAAAGGAGTGTCTCATTCATTCATTCGTTCACACTTTTGTTTATTCATTCATTCATACAAGGCATCAAAATAATACTTTGTTGGCATGACAAGGAACGTCTAGGTTTTACAGGTGCACAAATGTTGTGAGCAGTTTAAGGAAGGGTTTATTTGCGTCTGATAGTGACATAAGCTAACAAGGGCTCTGATTCCTTCCTGCCAGCTCTCACTTTCCTTTGTTCTGCTCAATGTGAATCTTGCACTTTAAGACTTCTGAGAACATGAAAGACTTAGCCGGTAAATTCTTCAAAGGGGAATGTCTCTATTTTCTCATATTCTCAGTGCAGTAAATGAACACATGGATGCGCTTTTGTAATGTCAGACGGATCCCAACTCTGGTTTGACTGTCCTTTCCAGCACTGTAAGTCCTTCTTTCAGGCTCCAGACTGAGGTCTCTGTCCCTGCACTGGCCCTCAGTTGTCTGTCTTTGGAGCTCACTGTCCCCCTACATGTAATGAATTGCCTCTAGATTTGGGGCTTACTGTCCTTGTAGTCGTGCCCATCAGTCACACATGTTTGGGGCCCGGTGTCCTTGTATCGGTCATCATTCACCTGTCTTTGGGGCTCACTCTCCTTGTATTGGTCGTCAGTCACCTGTCTTTGGGGCTCGCTCTCCTTGTATTGTTCCTCAGTCACCTGTCTTTGGGCCCGGTGTCCTTGTACTAGTCATAAGTCATCTCTCCTTGAGGCGCCGTGTCCTTGTACAGATCATCAGATTCCTGGCGTTGGGGCTTGCAGTCTTTGTATTGGCCATCAGTCATCTGTTGTTAGTGTTTGCTCTCCTTCTATTGGTCATCAGTCACCTGTCTTTGGGGCCCGGTGTCCTTGTACTAGTCATAAGTCTTCTCTCTTTGGGGCTCCGTGTCCTTGTACTAGTCATCATTCACCTGTATTTGGGGCTCACTGTCTTTCTATTGTTTCTCAGTCACCTGTCTTTGGGGCCCGGTGTCCTTGTACTAGTTATAAGTCATCTCTTTTTGGGGTTCCGTGTCCTTGTACAGATCATCGGTCTTCTGTTGTTGGTGCTCGCTCTCCTTGTAATGCTCATCAGACTCCTGACGTTGGAGCTAGCTGTCTTTGTATTGGTAAGCAGTCACCTGTCGTTGGGGCTCGCTATCCTTGTATTGGTCATCAGTCACCTGTCTTTGGGGCTCGCTATCCTTGTATTGGTCATCAGTCACCTGTCTTTGGGGCTCGTGTCCTTGTACTAGTCATAGGTCATCCCTCTTTGGGGCTCCATGACCTTGTACAGATCATCAGTCTCTTGGCGAACCAGCTCGCAGTCTTTGTATTGGTCATCAGTCTGTCATTGGGGCTCACTCTCCTTTTATTGGTCATCAGTCACCTGTTTTCGGGGCACGGTGTCCTTGTACAGATCATAAGTCGTCTTTCCTTGGGGCTCCATGTCCTTGTACAGATCATCAGACACTTGTCGTACCAGCTTGCAGTCTTTGTATTGGTCATCAGTCTGTCATTGGGACTCACCCTTCTTGTTTTCGTTCATCAGTCAACTCTCCTTGGTGGTCTCTCTATTTGTATTGGTCATCAGTTACATGTCTTTGGGTCTCACTCTCCTTGTATTGGTCGTGAGTCACCTGTCTTTGGGTCTCGCTCTTCTAGAATTGGTCATCAGTCACCTGTCTCTAGGTCTCTCTCTTCTTGAGTTGGTTGTCAGTCCCCTGTCTCTAGGTCTTGATCTTCTTGTATTGGTCGTCAGTCACCTGTCTTTGAGTCTCGCTCTTCTTGTACTGGTCATCAGTCACCTGTCTTTGGGTCTCTCTCTTCTTGAATTGGTCGTCAGTCCCCTGTCTCTAGGTCTTGCTCTTCTTGTATTGGTCGTCAGTCACCTGTCTTTGAGTCTCGCTCTTCTTGTATTGGTCATCAACCATCTCTTTTTGGTGCTGGGTGTCATTGTACTGGTCATCCTTTTTCTTTCATTCAGGCTCTGGTTCCTTATACCGGTCATCATTCACCTGTCCTTATAGCTCGTTCTCCTTGTTATGCTATGTTATGTTATTTGGAATTATAACGCGCAAGGCTACTCATGAGTGTCCCAGTGTGATGTCGCAAGGTGACTAGCAAACGAAAAGATACATTTTAAGATTTTTCTTAAATGCTGACAGGTCTTCAATATTGCATAATGCCAGAGGAAGTGCATTCCACACTGACGCAGTCCTCCGAGTCAGAAACCTGCCTCCCAGCCTCTGGAACTGAAATCGGGGAACCAGTGCGAGTCTGTGGGATGCCGATCGCAACAGTCTTGAGGGCACGTAGAAGGTAAAATGCTTTTGCAGAAAGGATGGATAATTACCATGTAGGGCGCGGTGGGCTAGGACCAGCTATTTGAACTTTACCCGTTCCTCTACGGAAAGCCAGTGAAGGGAGCGCAAGTGGTGACGCACGCTATGTCTTTGTGGAAATGCCCATCAGAAGTCTGGCTGCTGAGTTCTGGACTACCTGAAGCTTTTTAATTAGGTAGCCAGGGATGCCAATGTAAAGGGCATTGAACGAAGCCTGGGCACGTGTGTCGCACTCCTCGCTGATGCACTGCCCGAAATGGGATTCATCACCCAAGAGTATCCAATTAATCAAAGTACTCCTCAAGTAGTCCATTGAAACCTTAATTCTATTCCTTATTTTAATTGTTCTTTTTCGACTTAATTCATCACTCCGGAGACAGTGGGATTACATCTGTATTTTTTATTATTCAACTTTTCTTCACCGAATGTATGCTTTATCAGGCTCTGTACACCGGTTCGTCTCTTACAAATGCATCAATAATGGAGTAAACAAACCCAATGCATTTCGAGCCTACGAGGCTCTTCGTCAGGGGTTTCTGTAAGATGATGGAGAAATAATCATAACCACTGTTCCCAGGAGCGTGCGCGCCTGGGCGCGCGCTCACATCCTTTCCCCCGAGCGCGCAGTGCTGTGTGTGAAGCGCGCACACACAGCACATCCCGGAAGAGCATTCACGCCGCCGCTTTTAAATGCGAGCAGCGCGAAAAATGCTAATTTCCTTTCTGCTGCTTGCCTTCTGCATTCATTTCTTAATGGAGCGCGGCTGGAGGATGTTGGTGAGCCTTTGTGAAAATATTTGTTCATTACAGCACCGTCATGTGCTGCAATTAACAAATATTTTCACAATGGCCCACAATCGCCCCCCAGCTGCGCTCCTTTAAGATAAGAATGGCAGCTTTCCATTCGGCGTCAGTACAAGAGCAGGACAGGACGCTCTTCTCTCTCATCCAGGCATTACCTGCAGCCAGGAAGTTAAGAGGTGTCACCTTCTGCCCCAGCCACTCTTACTGCTTGCACCTGCAAACAGTGTATACATATAACCTGGCCGCAGTGTATTTTTAAAACCCCTTCCAATTGGCAACAGCTATTCATTTGTGAGAAAGGCTTACCAGGGGGAAAACTTCGAATCTCTTTTCTGAGGAAAAAAAGAAATCGTTCACTTCATTAAACCTTCTGCTGCCAAATTACACACTGCTATGCAGAAAATGTGTGCCGTATCACTGAATACTAGTCTTAAAACGATATTAATGTAAAATTGGGTTGTTATTAAAAAAAATCTATACCATTTTTTTATGTGCTTTATATAAAGTAAAACAAATCTATAATTATTTTTGACACCTCGCTTGTGATCAGATGGACTATATGGCAGAATAGGGGAATGGGATTTTTGTAAGTGTAAAAATGAGGAGATGTATTGAGAGCAGGGGTTTAATTTGGGAGCACGGCACAAGTCATACGAAAAATAGTGAGGGCAGTAATTAACATATGTAATTTACAATGTTGTCACTGTCACAGGTAGTGATGTCACAATAAGTGACATCACAGGATGCAATGCTATATGCCCTTGTAATATTCCTCACTTAAAATGGAACTGGGCCGCTTTACAAAAAACAACCTTTAATATAATTAAACACAAGTGTGCAAATTATTCCTGGCTTATTTTTTCTGGAAATCCAAGTGCACTCAGCTTTGACTGTATCATAAGGGCCTTTGATCACACCGGTTAACTGCCTATAGGAATGCCATTTTAACAAGGTCAGGGGAGCAATTAAGAAATTGATAAATTGATAAATATAACAAATGCAGGTACAAAGAGGGTGATTATCCCACGCGAACTATCCACTTCTGCAACTACACTTGTAGAATTGAAATATTTGGAAGCCTGTGATGCTGAATGTATCAATAATATATATGGGAGAGGATGTGGTCTGTCGGCTTAAACTGCGGTTTCAGGTGCTGGAAACCAGGGTTCGAACCTCGGGGTCACGTCCACATCCTGTGATTCTGGGCAAATCACTTTATCTCCCCGTGTCTGAATGTGTAATGTAAATACGGGGCTCATGGAAAGAGCTCCAAAACCTTCTGGTCGAGATTGCGCTATATAAAAATGCAACAAAAATAAAATAGGGGTGACTTTTAAGAGGCAGAAAGCTAAAGGAACACCAATGTTGCATATGAAGGCAAATCTCAAGCCAAAATATGGAGTTCCAGCTATGAGACACTCTCACCAAAACTGAACAGTAGGAAGAGAAGGATTAGAGTTTTATTTCCACGGTGCCATCCAATCTATACCAAAAATCTGAAAAGGTTGGGAGGTGGAAACGTTAAGCGAAATTCTCGGCCAGCTGTTACTGATGCAAGTTGGCATCAGTACCTCAATTAAGAGCCATTATGAGCTTTTCACCCTGAAATATGGAATAGCTGGCAGGTCCTGGAATTGCGGGCCGCTTTACTGCAGAGAGATTTAATAATTCAGGGCCCTTTCCCCTCACATTTCCCACTTGCTTTTAGCTGGTGAAAAATGTGGGCAGAAAAGAATTTAGTAGTACTGAATGCAGGTCCACGCAAAGTAAAGCTTAGAGTTGTCTGGGGTAGTAATTCAGCAATTAGCATGTGGAATTACCACTTTACACAACTCAGACCAAGGACCAAGAGTTCATCTGCCTTGGTGCCTGAATCACATCTCCAGTTTGTGATAATTTGCCATGAAATTTCATCATTGGCTTACTTACACTCCAGTGTGCTAAACAAGTTCAAATTGAACAGTTCTAAACTCTTTACAAGGAATGTCCTATACTATACTTCTGTACCATCAGACTGTCCAGACTCACATGGAATCCCTGAGTTTTTTGCTGTAAAGAATGTCGTCCCAGAGAGGAAATACTCATGTGAGGGTTGACGGAACACTTCACTTGATTGCCACCAAAGCATAAAATCATTGTACACCCCAATATGAAGGGGTGAGGTCAATGATGTATCAGCAATATCTCACTGGCCCTACCCCTCAAAACGTGTCTCCTAAGTTGGCAGCTTGAGCATTAAGCCACAACTGCTACCACAAGAGCGGAAGCATTTTCAATATTATATAAAACTTTATGCCATTGACAAAACCAATAGTACTGGCTTCTTGTATGTGTAATGTTACTTGTATTAAATTTCTGGATGCAATGACAGAAGAAGCAAAATATCAGTCGGGTGGAACACTATGCTTAGCACAGATTTTTAGCTTAATTGCTTTTAAGCCATGCCCTTAATTGCATCTGCCACGCCGCGTTGGGAGACCCCCCCTCGTTTTTTCATCCCACTTAAAGCTATGGTCTACACGTGCTGTCGGGTTCTTGGGCGCACACAGCCTTGGCTGCAGCTCAGAGACCTTACTCTGCCGCACACAAAGGAAAAAAATTAGAGGGAACATTGATCATAACTGACCAATACATTAAAGTAACCCAAAGTGAAATGACATAACATTGACAAATGAATAGCAAAACCATAAATGTCAGCTGAAATGTGTCCACCCATAACTCCACTGTGTCCACCCCGCAACTGAAATCAAGACTCGTGTTCACTCCCTTTCACCGACTGGGTCACCTCTCGCTTCATTGCAACATCAAACAGCGCCCAATATGAACATCGACCCCACGGCAAAAACCTTACGTAAACCACCTTGAACCTCCCTCGTACTCGTGCCGTTTCTTTCCTTTGTGCGCTCAATACATTTTGCGCGCCGCCATTCGCAGCATCTCATGCTGTTCTCCACCACAATCATCTTTCTTGAATATCCGCCCATAATGTCAATTCCAGCTTATCTACGTGCTTAAATAATCAACAACCCGTAATGGATTCCCCCAGGTGTTAAACTTTCAATAAACCCATGCTCTCACCAATAACTCCAAATCCCATAATGCTCCGCCCTTCATAACCAAAAAATCTAAAGTGCGTTCACCTCCAGCCCCCAATCATACCGTAACCCAGTGCACGTCATACTTTACACAAAAAGAACATTGTAACAAATACCGAATTACGCTACTATTTCACGATAAAATCAAATGAAATGAAACGATACCATGTTCATAACCACAATACAAATATGAAAAACCCAACCCGAATTTCAATTTGTGTTAGTCAGTTCAAATAATTAATATGATGATAAATGTTCGTAATAACATTCCACTCCACCGTGACAAAAATATTTATTAAAGTATTCCAGTTCAGTAAGTCTTCATTCCTTCAGTAGGGTGCAGACTCATTGAGGCGATAAATAATGCAAAAGCCAGTACGAGTGTGAGAGTGCACTCCTTTCCTTTTGATCAAAATCATTCTTGAAAATCTCCTAGTAAGTGCGTGCAAACAATGGACTGTGGTTCGCCTCTACCACAGTATCATAACATTGAACGAAGCCTGGGCGCAGGAGCGCCACACACGAGTCCCTCAAAACCTTTGATTGCCAGACTAAATAATATTTAACCCCTGGGTGCATTAATGGATATTTTCACATAATTGAAGCATCCTGTCTAAAGTGCGGGGAGAGTGGACCTGGGCTAATGCATATGTTGTGAACTTACCCGACACTGGGAACTTATTGGCAGGAGGTAACAACAGTAGTTGGTTTTTTTAATGAAATCTTTTTTATTGAATTCAAGTATGACAAATTGACAACAATCATTACAACCACATATTTTTGTATTGTTACCGCAAGTAAATGCCAGAGGAGATGCACCTCCCACGAGACACATCAGCCACATTTATTACAGTTGCAGTGTGCTCAGTCGTTGTGCGATTGTATCTTCCTTGGACAACGGGGGTTCGCAGATCCCACCCCTATATGTGTTCCAGCTATCCCAGACCTGTGTCCACTTGTTGGGGCACCCTCACGCAACAAAAATTGTTTTCTCAGTGACCATGCACCAGTCCATATCTTTGCTCCAATCCCCTAGTCTGGGTGGTTCCAGGGCCTTCCACAGCCATACTATGTTACACTTTGCTACCATCAATCTCAAGGTAACCCACAGGCGCTCTTTGGTGGTAAGATCCGTTGGCCCCCAGGCATTCAGGAGAACTAGTTTTATTTTGCCATTAATCTGTTGGTCCAATACACTTTCCATATTTCCCACAATTCCTGCCCAATATCTTTGAATAGCTGTGCATTCCCAAAGCGTTTGTGTGAATGTGCCTACCTGTCCACACCGTCTAGTGCAAGTCTCTTCAAAGCTATACCCCATGCGGGCCAGGACTGATCTGTCAAGGTACGATCTATGCAGGATCTTGAGCTACACTAAACGCAACCTAGAAGAGATGGCCACCTCATGAGAAAGCACTGCTGCCAACCATTCATCCTCGTCCAGACCAGCCACATCATGGTCCCACTTAGCATGCAGATGGTCCAGTGGGTCAAGCAAGTTATTTATCAGCTTTTAGAAATGAGCGATGTGGCTTTTTCTGGCAGGTCCCCATCTAGCACTCTATCCTCCAATGGAGAGGACTCAGGGAGCAGTTCCCCTCTGGGGAGTGTTGCAATTAGGGCATGCCTTATTTGCAGGCACCTAAAATGTTTGGAGCGCGCCATTTCATAGTCCGGTTGCAGCTGGTCAAACATGACCACATCCCCGGACTTCCACAGGTCTTCCACCCTGGAGAGTCCAATAAGATCCCATTGATCAAAGTCCTTCGAGCAAATCAAGCGTCCTAGTTGGTCCCACCGCCAGAGCGGCGTCGCCTTCGTGATCTTGCCTTCCCACTCCAGACTTGCAGGGCAGTCTTCCATATTCGCACTGCATGCGCAATGGGTCCCGTCAAGTTGGGGCCCAGCACGTGTGCTTAGAGTGCACCCTCAAAACTCCCACCGGGCAGCAACCACCTGTCAATCTGAAAGGCTGGGTCACCTTGGGGTCTGTACATGCATTGGTTGATAGCTGCAAGGTGAGAGGCCCAATAATAGCCCTTTATATCCGGTAACCCGATTCCCCCATCGTACCATCCTCGTGTGAGCTTATGGAGAGCTATGCGCATAGCCTGTCCTTCCAGAGCACGTCTCTCAGGACGCAGTCAATTTCTTTGAAAATCAAGGGGCTGGCATAATTTGGGGTGTTTTGCAAGGTGTAAAGAAAGCGGGGACGTAACATCATTTAAAGAGGGCAGCATGGCCTAGTAGGGAGAGAGGGAGCGTCTTCCAGTGCCTGATGTCTGATTTGAGACATGTCAAGGGCGGCAGGAGGTTTAGTTCATAGAATCTAGTGGGATCCTTAGAGACCCTAATCCCTAGGTACTTGAAACTATCAACTGCTTCGATCAGTGGAACTCTGCGCGGGAGTGGAGGGTGCCTCCCGCTAAGGATGTAGATCACCGACTTGGACCAGTTTATCCTGTAGCTGTCAAAATCCCTAAGACCCGAAAGATGTCTAGAATCACATTGAGGGAAGCAGCCGGTGAAGCCAAGTAGATCAAGATGTTTTCCGCATATAGTGAGATGTGATCCTCCCATCCCGGAACCCATTTCAGGCCCCTGACGACAGGATCATTACGGATCCACATAGCCAGTGGCTCGAGTCAGGGCGAAGAGAAGCGGGGACAAAGAGCACCCCTGCCTGGTGCCCCGGCTAAGAACAAAGGTGGAGAAAGTCCTATTATTGACCACTACTCGGGCCAGAGGTTTGTAGAGAAGACAAACCCACCCAATGAATTTAGGCCCCATTCCCAATTTATGAAGCACTGCAAACATAAAGGGCCATTCAATGGTGTCAAAAGCTGCAACGGCGTTTAGTGACACTACTACTGCATCCTTCTCTATCAATTCCACTCGACCAAGCACACCGTGAAGTCGCTGCAGGTTGAGGTCAGTGTTCCTTGCGGGCATGAAACCCAACTGGTCCAGATGGGCCAGGCGGGTAAAGACCTGCATTTGTCGGGAGGCCAGGATTTTCGGCAAGATATTAGCTTCTCCATACAGCAGTGAGATTGACCCCTAAGAGGAGCATTTATGCTTTGGCTTGCCCTCTTTGTGAATAACAACAATGTTAGCTAGTCATTTGGTCTACCGGTAGTAGTCCCCGTTTTTTACTTGTCAGGAACATGTTAGTAAGATTCGGTGCAATTTTACTCAAAGTGAGTTTAAATAGCTCTATTGGTAATCTATTGGGACCCCTCGCTTTCCCACCCCGCAAGTCGTGGATAGATATCCCCACCTCAATGTGCGTAATTTCTAGATCAAGTTCAAGGCGTCCTTCCTCAGTAAGGGACGGCAGTGAGAAGTCCCTCAGAAAGGAGGCGGCCTCCTCCTCCGAGTGCGGAGTTTGCGCTTTATAAATGGATTGATAATATTGCCAAAATGCGTCTGCTATGTCTTATGGGGTGGTTAGGTGGGCATCAGAGGTAATCTCGATCTCTACCACCACCCGGTGTGCCTGCTCCCGCCTGTCTAACCAGCCGGCAACTGACCTGCTTTATCTCCAACGTCGTATATTCTGCTAAGTGTGGCTCTATGATACAGTTTGGCTGCTTCTGTTGCCAGGTCGACGTACTCCTAATGCTCCTCACCCTCATCCCGCTCCTTCAGTGCCTCCTCCAACTGCAAGGTTTCCCCCTCCAGTCGAGTCAGTGCAGCGCGCTTCTCCTTCCGCAGGCCACCCTCCGGAAAAGGGTTTTATAAGCCTCCATGGCACCACCATAGCACCACCGGTGACTCGACCGATCCTTCATTTACCTGAAAATATAGTTCGGAGTCACTCAATATTTTGTCACTGACTTGGGGATTCTTGAGGTACCAGGGATTAATCAGGACCGTGCAGCTTACCATAGGTTCCCCAACCTCGATGTGACAAAGTATCAGAGAATGGTCAGAGATGCCTCTGGCTAAGTGTCGAATCTCTTTGACGCTAACAACTTGGTGTTCTAATGCTAGGACATAGTCTATAATAGACATGATGCGGTAAGCGCCTGAATATGACGTGTACTGTTACTCATTGGGGTGCATTCTTCACCACATATCAACCAGGCCCATGGCCCCAAGGAAGCCGTGGATCTGTGTCCAAGGGGGCGGTAACACCCTCTGGGGCCATTGATCCATTGAGTCTGAAACAATTGAATCAAAGTAGCCCCCTATCCATATTCTGCCCTCTGGTAGTGCTATGAGGAGATCTCCTAGAGGGCCTGCAGACCCAGTGGAATATAAACAGAGAGGAGGTTCAGTGTTTCCCCTTCCCAAGTCCCAGTGATGACAGCGAACCTGCCAAGGCTGTCTGTATGGACCTTGTCTATCACCATGGGAAATGACTTAGGCACCATCACACCCACTCCCCCGGAACCAGACCCAAATGCTGAGTGTGCCACCAATTTGAATCCCCACCTAGTTATGGCATTGCATGCATTACCTTGTAAGTGTGTTTCCTGCAAGAGGACAATGTCTGGGGAGTGACACTTAAGGAACTGCAGGACCACAACCCCCTTGATCTTGTCCCCCAGTTCGTTAACGTTCCAGGACAACAATTTAAGCCCAGGCTGAACTACTTTATCACCCATTGCCTAAGTCGGGTAGTGTGAGCACAGGGGGCACCTCCCCCAGGTGTTGTCAGGTTGTGTCGGCATAACAAAGCCCTCTCTCCTATCTGGCACAGCAGCAAACAACAGTTGCATAGTGTCTGTCAATGCTCGATGGCACACAGAGTCGTCACACTTACTAAATACAAAACAAAACTGAACAAACCCCCCTGAATACCCCTTCACCTGTGCCAGAGAGAACAAACAGATTAGCAATCTGGCATTGAGTCACAACTGATCGACTCTTGGCACAGGAACCCAATATCCCAAATGTAATAAACAAACCCCCCCTCCCTGCCTCCCTGCATGGCGGTGTCAGAACCTCCCACCCACCCGAACTTGCAGAGTGCCTACCACCAACCCCATAACCTTGTGGGTGCATGCGTTCAACCGGGCACCCATCCCAAGGCCAAGGTAACTGGTAGACATTTTGTGGGCTCGGGATAAGGGCATACAACAAGAACTCAGTGTCCAATTCACAGTATGTCCATTGCGAAGAAGTCCCAGAATAACAGTTCCTCAAGGAGGTCAAGCTCTAAGAGGGCAGGAATCCCACCCCAGTCATCGGCTAAGAGACAAACCCCCCCCCATGATAAAGGCAACTTACGGATCGGTTATTCAGGCCCTCCTGTCGCCGCCTCTTGTTCGCTGGCTGGGGAGCCTCAGCCAGATTCTTCAGTGCCCCTCTTGTTCATTGCCCCTCGGACTCGGTTGCCCATGGGGCCTGCAATGCACCAACCATCCAGCCAATCCCAGGCCTCCTCGAGGGTGGCGAAGAACCAAGCTTTTCCATCGGATTCCACCCTCAGCTTGGCCGGGAAAAGCATATTTCAGATCTCGCTCACGTAGTGCCTTCTTGACGTCAAGGAAGCTGCGACGCTGTTGCTGCACCCTGAGGGGGAAGACCGGGAAGAAGGTGATTCGACTGTTTTGGAATTCCACTGGGGGTGCAGATCGGGCAGCCTGCAGGATGGTGTCTCTATCTCTAAAATTGAAAATCGGAGCCTGCAGGGGCCAAGGGGGGGCCCCCGGTTTCGGTCTGCCACCCGGCACCCGGTGGCAGTGCACTCTTTCGACGGAGAAGAAATTGGAAAGACTGCTTGGTTTGAGGTAGGTGGTAACCTATTCTTCCACAAACAAGTCTGCTGCCGGCCCCTCTGCCCTTTCTGGAACCCCCAAGATGCGGACGTTATTGCGCCTAGAGCATCCTTCATAGTCATCCAGCTGCGCTTCTAATTTAGAGGTGTGGGCCTGAAGGTTATACATCTTGCGCTATAGTTCGGAGGTGTCATCAACCAATGAGCTAGCCTTTATTTCTACCTTGTTTAGGGGCATATTCATGAGGCGCATATCCACCCGGATGAGAGAGACTTCAGTGGACACAGAATCAACTTGCGACTCCAGCGATGTGCGGATGGTCGCCTCCTCTCCAGATTGGTGCTTTTTTGAAGTTGCTGTATCTCCTTTCGGACTTGCACCCGGGCCCTTCTCCCACGCAAACGTATTCACTTTGGCCTGAACCGCCGCCTTGGAACTACGACCTCCAGCCATAGCAAGGACGCCTTAGGTAGCGCATGCTCTGGAGAAAAAAGAGCAAGACCGCTTCTGCGCTATCAGGGATAGGTCTCGGGTGTTGATAGTGCTTTTCCGCATGACTGGGTGTGCTGCAGTGGGCCGTGATCTACCGAGGCCCAGACAACGACCACCGCTCTGTACACCACTCCCCGAGGGGCAAAATCTCAAACCTTCCGCAGTCCCACAGGTTCACAGTCCCAGCCTTGACTGAGTGGCAATTGCAGCAGTTGTGCGGTAAACGTGACTGTGGCCCGATCTCTCCTATCAGTATCCCAATGTTGCTGGTTCAGACCCCCATCTGGCCGCAAGACTTCCCGGTTGTTTCCATTCTTCGTTTCAAGAGGGGGGCAGGTGATTCCCCTCCGTGCACCACAGCTAGCAGCAGCAGTAACTAAGTGCGCCAAGGGTCAGCAGGTGGAGCCTTTCCCACTCAGGGTAACAACAAGGAGGACCCCAGAAGACACGCGGCGGCAGTGGGCCATCGCAATATATTCAGCTCCTTCAGTTGAGTAGCAGGCAGCACTCAGGATTAAGCTGGCCTGTCCCGGTGGAGCTCAACAACACGTCCTTTCCTGGGGCCTAACTGATGATATCTGGGCCCCCCGTCCAGGGACGACGGGGCCGCAGACAGCCACGTACACAAGCGCCAGTGGGCGCCTCGCCCCCCAATAACTACGGCTCCCGGCACTGCAAGGGGGCGCTCCAGCTGACAATGCTCCGTAGCTCACACGGCCTCTCGTTCTGCAGAGCGTCGCTCACCTTTCGGCTGGTCCAGCACGCCACAGCTTCTCACTCAGGAGCACCGCTCTGGTCCAAGAGGCTTCCCGGTTCCACAGGGAGGTAAGGACCTGGTCGCCTCCAGCAGGAGCAATCACATGGGCCGGAGCACCATGCAGCAGACCAAGCCTCCTTGTATTACGCGTTGCGTAGCACTGCTGCTGGGCTGCAGAGGGATCGGTGGGCCAAAAGCCGGAACAGCTAGCAGGAATCAGCGGTGACCTGGCTCATTCGGCGCGCGGTGAGTTCTGGTACTTCTCACCGATTTTTCAACCAGTTACCAGGTAAGTGTAGAGCGAATGTTGATTAGGAATGACCGCATTCGGACGGAGCCGCCTTAGAGAGCGGCCATTTCTCATGGCATTTGGCCACGACCCCCAACGACAGTAGTTGTGGATGTCATATCAAAGAAGGTTCCCTGCTCCCCTGGGCACTACCCTTTGCACTAGTTCCCTAATATATCCAAAGCTAAAACGACAAGCAGGTTCTAAGATCTTGCTTAAAGAGAGAAATAATTAGGAACTGTAAAGTGCTTGGAGGTACCCAGATCAACACGTGGCGCAAGGAACTAGAGAGATGGCAGGATATCAGGGGGAAATACAGTTTTGAGAGGCTAGACTGGGTCTAGGGTCTCTGGACACATCAAGGGCATGGGAGGCTCTGGTGGACTGCTTAAGGGACCCCCCTCAACAATCCTTACTAGATATACCACAGTGTTTTCTCGCTTCTGCCCTCCTCCTTAGCTGCATCAACAGAGCTCCCTAGATGCAATTAACATCAACCTCCATTATGAAGAATATACGTTCACTGTACCTCCATGTTGACACACGTATAGCACATATTACTGTCTTGAATTGATCGAATGTCAATGGAAATGATATTGGGGTGGTAGGGAGGGAAGGTTGGGTATATTGTGGAACTTGATGGTTTACCATCTGTAGACTTTTGAGTATGATCCTGATGTATTTTTCAAACTCACAGCTAATTGACAATGAATAAATCACAATGAAATCTGTTAAAACCATGTGTGTAATGTAGATATGTGTTCAGTCTATTGCTTCAACTCATATGTCACCCTGTCAGCTCCACATCTGACAACAAAACAACACCTTTCTAAACAACGTCAACCCTTTTCTGGAAAACTATGTGAACTTTCATGTCCACACTCCAACTAAAATACGCAAGTGTAAGCCTGAACCTCCAGCACCCTAGTACTCCAAATACCTTGTTGACAATGAATGCTTCATTAGCAGACAAGAAAGGAAATGAAAGGAAAACAGAACTCCAGTTGACCTCATGATACTGACGTCCCTACGTGAAATACACAGACAACTCATCACATGAGCCAGAGCAAAGCACTATCCCAACAAAAGCAAAGTAGAATGCCAACAAAAGCAGAATACTCTTTATGACAACCAGTTTATCAGTCCTCTGTCTGACCCTCCTGCCTCACTCTACACAGACAAGTGCAATGCCATCAGCCTCTTCTTCAGTGAGAAAATACAGCAGATCCGAGAGCACATCGACAACACCAAGCCTGCTACTCCTCTTACACCCACCACTTCCATAAAATCTTGCAATGGTCTAACTCAACACCCTATTTTCTGCAGATCTCACTGACATTCTCACCCCCCTCAAGACCACTTCCTCTAAATGTGATATCTTACCTGTGTTCTTCATCAAAGCTGTCTCTAGGGAGTCTCTCTCACTACCTATTCACCGTTGTCGACACCTCCATCACTTAAGGCATGTTCCCAGACGCTCTCAAGACAGACATCACTACATTACACTTCATAGCCGATGCTCTCCTAACAAAGATGAAGATGTTCGCTGACTCCCTTGCACTACTGTATATTGACACCAACAATATCATAGTGCAGAAATACCGAGAACAGAATATCAAGAGACAGAATATATTTCATCCTCAATACTCTGTCCCACCGATATTATGATTTTGATATTCAGGGGGCACACCTGCTGCCAGCTGATACTGCTGGACCTCTCAGTTGCCTTCAACACAGTCAACCATTCCACCCTCTTATGTACCCTTGGAATTAGATTATCTGGAAATGTCCTTTACTGGTTCTCTTTGTACTATTCCAATTGATATCAGTTCATTCACATGGCACCTCCAGGTCCTAAAAGATGCCTGTCACCCGGAGAGCTCTTTGGGGTTGCATTCTGTCCCCTTTCATCTTCAACATTAACATGTAGCCCCCTAGTGGTTTACTCATAGACAAAAGCATACACATTAACCAATATGCTGATCATACACAATTCTGCTACAGAGTTTACCACACTCCAGGCATTCAATGCCTCACACACTGCCTGCACCTCATCCAGATCTGGATGTCCAACAAACACCCGAAGCGCAACTTAACCAAGACAGAATTCCTATTATTTCCCAAGAACAACAAGCAAGAAAAAATACAAATGTATCTCAGTTACCTGAACCTTGACAGCTTCACACCCCAACTTTCACCAAATGTCAAGTCACTTGGCTTCACTCTAGCAGGTCAGCAACCTCGCCCTCAACAAACACGTTGTCAAAAAAACAGAAGCTGACCTGCTACAAACTCTCCAATGTAAGAAAAGCAAAACCATTTCTTCCAGAAAGTGAATTCATAAAATACTGTTCAAGTCTTCGCACTCTTACATTTAGATGGTGGTAATATGCTGCTTCTTGGAATCCAAGACTCCACATTTACCTCCCCTTACAGGCATCCTACACGTTGCATCACATCTCACTCAGGGCATTTAGTAATATGATGATATCAGTCTTATCATGATGGAGCTGCATTGGCTCCCCTTGCTGACCCAACCCATCTTCAAAAACAGCTGCATCATTTACAAAGCCATCACAACCAGCACCCAAACGTACCTTGTAGACATAACACCATCTCTTCCGGCTCTTGACACAACCACAGCCGTGCCACCATTAGACTGGAGATTAAGAAGCACAAAAAAGTTAAAAAAAAGGCATTAGGGCTTTTCCATTTTTGCACCCAGAATCTGGAACAACATCCCTGTATCCATCAAGGCCTCCAAAAGGTGACTTAAGATAGAGTTGAAGACACACCTCCTTAAAGAACACTACATGTCTTCTCCCAGAAACCTGCTAACTCTCCTGTATCTTGTTGACTGTATGTTTACCTTTGACCCTGTATGGTGCTTCTCTGCCTTATGGCTAGATTTGCTCTATAGAAATACCACATACATGCAAACATGCCTAAATACATGTGCAGGATAACTCTGCTGTATGAGGTGAGTGTGTTAGCTCGGGTCCCTGAGGCATGGAATTGTAATATGTGTCACCCATTGACTGCAGCGTGTGTGATCACTCTGTGACTAGACTCCTGAAATTGTGGTTTGGGTAACACAAGGGATACCTCTGCTTGCCAAGGTAAACCCATGTATGATCTGTGTTACATGAGAGGTCTTGAATCATGCATGCAAGTAGACTACCCTTTCCCCAAGATATTCTGAAGTAAGAGCACGCATTATTTCTAACCTTTCAAATCCATCTACTGTAGCATCAGATGTTATGGGTAGCTGTTTTGATGTCTTCTTCCTTAGGTAGCATGTTGTCAAGGATGACAATGAGACTTTGCTCTTTCGACCTTAAGCATTGGACAGCCAAGACTCGCCTTATGTCCTTGACTACCCAGGGGTCTTGAAGAAGAGTAATCAAGGCCGAGCACAGAAGCCTGTTGTATATTTGGACTTCTGACGTAGTATAAGTAATTAAACACAATAACATCAATGTGAGTCCGAACTATATTGCATCAACATACCTATTTACACATGGGAAGGTGATGGTGGTTAAAAAGGGCAGTCCAGAAGAAAGCAGAGGGTCCTGCCACATTCTCAGCCTTAACTGTCCCCCCAAATGTTATTATACTGCTTATGGCATAAGCAGTATAATAACATTTGGGGGGACAGCAAAGAGCTCTTGCTTTTCATGATATTAGAGACAGAGGGAGAGAGAGTCAGGGGAGGGCGAGTTAGGGGTGGGCGAGGGAGTGAGAGAGAGGGAGAGTCAGGGAAGGGAGAGAGAGGGAGAGCCAGGGGGGGCAAGGGAGGGAGAGAGAGGGAGAGTCAGGGGTGGGAGAGAGAGGGAGAGCCGGGGGGGGCAAAGGAAGGGAGAGAGAGGGAGAGTCAGGGGAGGGAGAGAGAGGGAGAGTCAGGGGAGGGAGAGAGAGGGAGAGTCAGGGGAGGGAGAGAGAGGGGGAGTCAGGGGAGGGAGAGAGAGGGAGAATCAGGGGAGGGAGAGAGAGGGACAGCCAGGGCGAGGGAGGGTGAGAGAGGGAGAGCCAGGGCAGGGTGAGGGAGAGAGTCGGGGGAGGGCGAGGGAGGGAGAGACAGAGGGAGGGAGAGACAGAGGGAGGGAGAGTGAGGGGAGGGTGAGGGAGGGAGAGAGTCAGGGGAGGGCGAAGGAGGGAGAGAGAGGGTGGGAGAGAGTCAAGGGAGGGAGAGAGTCAGGGGAGGGAGAGAGTCAGGGGAGGGAGGGAGAGAGTCAGGGGAGGGAGAGGGAGGGAGAGAGCGGGAGAGTCAGGGGAGGGCGAGGGATGGAAAAAGTCAGGGGAGGGAGTGAAAGGGAGAGTCAGGGAAGGGAGAGAGAGGGACAGTCATGGGAGGGAGGCAGAAGGAGGGAGGGAGGCAGAAGGAGGGAGGGAGGGAGAGAGACTGAGCGAGGGAGGGAGACAGAGAGAGGGAGGGAGACAGAGAGGGAGGGAGACAGAGAGAGAGAGAGGGAGAGAGACAGGGAGGGAGAGGGAGGGAGGGAGAGGGAGAGAGACAGAGAGAGGGAGGGAGACAGATGGAGGGAGGGAGGGGGAAGGAGGGAGGGAGAGAAAGAGAGAGAGAGGGAGACGGAAAGAGGGAGGGAGATGGAGAGCGAGAGGGAGGGAGAGAGAGAGAGGGAGGCAGATAGAGAGAGAGAAGTAGGAAGAGAGAGAGAGAGGGAGAGAGGGTGGTAGGGAGAGGGGGAGCGAGTTAGAGAGAGTGAGGGAGGGAGACAGAGAGGGAGAGAGCCAGAGAGAGGGAGGGAGCCAGAGAGAGGGAGGGAGAGAGAGAGGGAGGGAGACAGAGAGAGGAAGGGAGGGAGACAGAGAGAGGGAGGGAGGGAGACAGAGAGAGAGGGAGGGAGACAGAGCGAGTAAGAGAGATAGAGGGAGTGAGAGAGACAGAAAGAGGGAGGGAGGGAGACGAGGGAGGGAGACGAGAGAGGGAGGGACGGTGACAGAGAGAGAGGGAGGGAGGTAGAAAAAGAGAGAGAGAAATGAGGGGAGGGAGAGAAAGAGAGAGAGGGAGGGAGGGAGACAGAGAGAAAGAGAGAGATATGTGTGTATGCTGGGTTTGGTGGCTCAGTGGACGAAGACGTCCGCTGCAGGTGCCTGTGTTCAACCTCATGGTCACAGGGTTTTTTTGGGCTCGAGCACCGCCCCCCTCTCTCACTGACCACGCCCCCACCGGTGCAGCCCTCGGCCACAAACCACATTGTAAATTTGGCCCCTGAGAGAAAGTTTGTGAGTACCCATGGCTTATGCTGTGAGCCTCTATGTTTCTGTTTCCATGCGGACCTATAGACTGCAATCTATGGGTGGAGGATTGCAAACTCTATGCAGTTTGGGAACCTCCACAATTATCTTTCTTTTCCCTGCCAGTTTCATTACTACCTTATAATCAACAAAGCATGGATGTAGCGTACAGGTTTCTAAGTATCATAAATAACATTTTACATAACTTGTGCATGTGTTTGCAGCTAGGGCAGAATCAAGACGGAAGTGGCCTGGTTTTCAATAACTGCATTTGGCAGCAGGCCATTGAAAGAAACCCTGGTTCCCTGTATTTTTTGTTTGCAAATTTAGAACTGCCTAGCCCTATATGTACCAAAGCTCAGCCATTTAGAAATCCAGGGAGTTTCTTTGAAACCTATCGTACTCGTGTTGACCTTGATATCCTACCGGCTAAAATTAATTAGCCATCCCTCATAAAAGAATGTTGGAGCCGCTGCATCGCAATGTAAAACACCCACTGGAAGTGACAACACATCTGGCTTGCTCATCATACCAAGACTGTCACAGGGTGAAGCCATTGATCCATGCACACGAAAAAGCAAAGTAGAAACTGACTTTGACTGCTTCTCTCATGGCATACTGCTGTCTCCATTCACCACATTCTGTGGCTCTGTAAGAATATATTATATTTGCCCTGGAACAGACAGCCAGGGGTCTCTGTAGCCAGATGCTAAAAACTTAGCAATGTCAACAGCTCCCAGCTCTGGGGTTCAGCACTAGTAATTCGTAGCGCGCACAGCATCGCATTGTGCGATGCAGTGCGCGCTACGAAATTCGTTTTAATAATTAAATTGTGTACTTACCTGCAATAATCCATATGCCATTGTTTAGGTCCCTCCACCCTGCCCCTCCCCCTCCCCGCCTCCCTGCCCCACCGTAACTCCCTCCACGGCCCGCGGCTGCGCACTACTCACCCGGAGGGTCTCAAGGCGCTTGAGGGGGGGGGGGGTTCGTTATTTATTAAATAGCCAGGTTTTTAGTTGTTTTCTGAAGGAGAGGTGGTTCTGTGTAAGGCGGAGGTGGGTGGGGAGAGAGTTCCAGGTTTTGGCCGCTAAGTAGGAGAAAGATCTTCCTCCCATGGTGGTTTTTCGGATGCGTGGAATCGCGGCGAGGGCTTGATTGGACGATTGTAGTTGGCGGGTGGGGGTGTAAAAGGTTAGGCGCGTGTGGAGAAGCGTGGCTCAGTGGTTAGAGGCGGCAGACCAGGAAGCTGAGATCGACCGTGGACCAGGGTTCGATTCCCCGCCTCGGCGGGTCTCGGGCTCAAAAATTCCACGGACTCGACAATTCTCGCTCTGGTGCTTGCTTAATCTCCACTACGGCCCCTCGCGGCAGGATGCCTGGCTTTCACCTTGTGGACACCCTGCCGGGGTTTCTCACAGGGGAATACCAGGACGGGTTCCCTAAGCAAGCGCCGGGACGCTTTCGGGCAGCTGTGCGCTTTACAAGTCCAACACATTTACACACATTTACACACACATTTGAGGAATTTGGGTCCTAGGTCGTAGAGGGCTCTGTGCGCGTGGGTGAGGAGACGGAACGGTATTCTCTTGTTGACGGGGAGCCCATGAAGGTCTCTCAGGTGGCCAGAAATGTGATTGTGGCAGGGTAAGTCTAGGATGAGTCTGGCTGAGGCGTTCTGAATGCGTTGGAGTTTATTCTGTAATTTGGCTGTGGTTCCGGCATAGAGGGTGTTTCCGTAGTCCAGTCGGCTAGTGACAAGTGCATGGGTGACCGTCTTTCTTGTTTCGGTGGGGATCCATCAGAAGGTCTTTTTGAGCATACGCAAGATGTTAAAGCATGATGATGAGATGGCGTTGACTTGTCTGGTCATCGAGAGGGAGGAGTCTAGGATGAATCCTAGGTTGCGAGCATGGTCCGTTGGTTTGGGCGCGTTGCCTAGGGCCGGTGGCCACCATGAGTCATTCCATGCAGAGGGGGATGATCCTAGGATGAGGACTTCCGTCTTGTCTGAGTTCAGTTTTAAACGACTATTCTAAATCCATTCGGCTACGTCTTTCATCCCTTCATGTAAGTTGGTTTTGGCGGTGTTTGGGTCTTTGGTCAGGGAGAGGCTCAGCTGTGTGTCGTCAGCGTAGGAGATGATGTTGAGGTTGTGTTGGCGTGCGATGGATCAAGGGGGCTCATGTAGACGTTGAAGAGGGTGGGGCTGAGCGATGATCCTTGTGGTACGCCTCAGATAACTTCGGTGGCCTCTGATCTGAAGGGGGGGAGGCGGACTCTCTGGGTTCTTCCGGCGAGGAATGATATGATCCAATCCAATGCTTTTCCTTGTATCCCGACGTTGCTGAGGCGTTGTACAAGGGTGCTATGACAGACGGTGTCGAATGCTGCGGAGAGGTCCAGGAGGATAAGGGCAGCTGTTTCCCCGTTGTCGAGTAGTGTTCAGGTGTCGTCTGTGGCTGCGATGAGGGCGGTCTCGGTGCTGTGTTTGGCTCGGAAGCCGGACTGTGAGGGGTCGAGGGAGTCGTTGGACTCGAGGAAGGCGGCGAGCTGACTGTTGACGGCCTTCTCTATGACTTTGGCAGGGAAAGGGAGGAGCAAGATGGGGCGGTAGTTCTTAAGTTCAGTGGGGTCTGCTGTAGGTTTCTTCAGGAGGGCACTGAGTTCGTCATGTTTCCAGCTTTCCGGGAAGGTAGCGGTGTTGAGGGAGCAGTTGATGATATCCCGGAGTTGGGGTGCTATGATGGAGTCGGCCTTGTTGAAGATGTGATGGGGGCATGGGTCGGTTGGGGATCCAGAGTGAATCGAGTTCATCAAGCGGATGGTGTCTTCGGTGCTGATCGGGTTCCAGGCGCAAAGAGTGGTGGTGGGGTGCTTCAGTTCGGTGGTGAAGGGAGTGGACTGCTCACCAAAGCTGTTATGTATGTCAGTGATTTTACTGTGGAAGAACGAGGCTAGAGAGTCGCAGAGGTCTTGAGAGGGAGTGATGTCGTTGGTGTCGGCGCTGGGATTGGTAAGCTCTTTGACAATGCTGAAGAGTTCCTTGCTGTTGTGGGCGTTGTTGTCGAGTCAATCCTTGAATGCAGATTTCTTGGTGGATCGGATCAGCTGGTGGTGTTTGTGGGTGGCGTCCTTGAGGGCAGTCATGTTGTCTGTGGTTGGGTTTTTTCGCCAGGCTTTCTCGAGGGTGCGGCAGTTCTTTTTGGAGTTCTTGAGGTCGTCGTTGAACCAGGAGGCTTTTTTGCTACCTGGCTTGTTGTGTTGCTTTTTCAAGGGCGCTAATTCGTCAGCGCAGTAGGTGATCCATTGTGTGAGATTGATGGCTGCTTGATTAGGGTCCGAGGATTTGGCGGGAAGGTTTTGGCTTAGCGAAGTGGTGAGTTGGTCGGTGGTAAGTTTGTTCCAGTTTCTGCGGGGGACTAGTTGTGGATGGTGGTGGGTTGTGGTCTTTCTGAAGCTGAAGTGAACGCAGCTGTGGTCCGTCCAGTGAAGTCCTGTGACGTGATTGAAGGAGACGTGCTTGCTGGAGGAGAAGATAGGGTCGAGCGTGTGTCCGGCGTAGTGGGTGGGGGTGTTTACTAGTTGTTTGAATCCGAGATTGGCGAGGTTGTCCAGAAGGGTGGTGGTGTTGCTGTCGTTTTTCTTTTCCAGATGGAAGTTGAGGTCCCCTAGTAGGATGTAGTCTTCGGAGGGGAGGGCGTGTGGCTGATGAAGTCAGTGATGTCTTCGCTGAATTGTGCGCGGGGTCCTGGTGGCCTGTAGATGAGGGTGCCTCCAAGTGTGGTCTTGGGGTCGGTGTGAATCTGGAAGTGGAGGTGTTCGGCGGCTGTGAGGGTATCGTCGGAGCTGGTCGTGATGCGGATGGTGTTCTTGTGGACGATGGCGATGCCTCCTCCTGTCTGGTTGATGCGGTCCTTTCGGATGATCTTGTAGCTGTCCGGGATGGCTATTGCGATGTCGGGTGCAGATGAGGCGTTCATCCAGGTTTCTGTGAGAAAGGCGACGTCCGGCGTATTGTTGTCCAGCAGGTTCCATAGTTCGATGGAGTGTCTGTGGACCGATCGAGTGTTGAGTAGGATGCATTTCAGGTGGTTACTGTCTGAGCTCTGTTTGGCGTTTGTGGATGTAGAGTGGGTCCTGATGCAGCAGAACTTGCAGGATTGACAGGTGAAGGGACCATGGGTGCGTCCAGGGGCGGCTTGGTGGCAGTCGGGGGGGCGGCCGGTGTTGAGCGCAGTGAGGGTTGCGGCATCGTACGTTAGGCGGGTGGAGTGGTTAATGCGAGGGCCAGGGGGTCTTGTGCTGGGCGCGGTCCAGGCGCGGACGGGCGTAGACGGGCTTACCTTTGGCGTGCCTTCGGCGTGCATAGGGCGCGTCCGCTGCGCGTGAACGCTGCACGCAAGTGCCTCTGTCATAAGTGGAGAGTGGAGGGGGCGGAGAGTGGAGGGGCGGGGCGAGGGAGGAGCAGCTGGGAGGCGGGAGCGGGGTGGCTAGTGGGGGTGGCTAGTGTGGAGGGTCAGTGGGAGCTGGAGGGAGCGGGGGTGGGGCCGCGGGGGAGCAGCGGCAGGGACGGTCTAAGGGCACAACAAGAATGCTGGGCGAGATCACTGGCACAGAGCGAGGTCGCGGGCACAAACAAAAACAATCACTGGCACAATCAATGGCACACAATGCAGGTCGCTGGCACAAATAGCTGGCGCGAAATTGAGCAATGCAGGCAACGATACCAGGCCGAATGCAGGTCGCTGGCACAGATAGTAGGTCGCTGGCACAGATAGCAGGTCGCTGGCACAGAGAGCGCGATAGCAGGCACAGAATGCAGGTCGCATGCACAGATAGCAGGCACAGGAGGGACGAGCTGCGAGAGGAGCGACCAGTTCTGACTGGGTCAGGATGGTCACATTAAAGGCTTGAGAGCTCTCTTGAGGCAGCAATCAAAACCATTGTGCACCTCTATTGGGTTCTCAGATATCGAATCCAATAGCAGAAAAGTACAGCGCCAGACAGAAAAACCAACCAGGGAAGGATGGCACAATGACATACATCTCCACGTGTATTACAACCAACACATGTAAACATATAAAACTTTATAAATAAATAAATAAACATTACCCAAGGGTGTCTCTCTAGAAAGCCTCAGACGCACTCCCGTGAGAATATTATATCTCCAGGTGAACTCAAAGAACAGCGCTTCATCCAGTTGACCAATCACATGCTCACATCATGCACACCGAATATTAGGGCCCAGATTTACTAATGATTTTGTGTCTGGGAGCATCACTTATTTGTAAAAGTAAAAAAAAAAGTAATGCAACGCAGCGCAGAGCAGTACCGTACGTCAGGTAACGCGATGCATGGGTGGTGTATGAGCTTTCCCGTGCATCCACCCATGTATTTTGATGCAAACCCATATTTACAAAGATCTGTAGACATGGGATCGCGCCTAAATGGTACACCCGAGGTGGCATAACAAGGAGAAATAACTTTATTTCTCCTTGTTATTTCCACTTTACATGTGTGCTCCATTCTGCAACACATTATAAGAGGAATACACCTCAAAGTATAGTTTTTGTGCAGGAAGGTGCCCCTTCCTGCTCATTAACTATCCTGACCACAACGCAGGCACCCCTGTTCCATGATGCAAGGGTCCCTGCGTTGTAAGTATGGCACTGTTATGCTCTTTCTTACAAGCAATGCAGCAACTTCAATTGATGCGCTGTGCGAAATGTTGGTAAATATGAAATTGTCTCTTTCCAGTGAGTCTGCCAGGCCATCCCCTGTAGCTAGGTGATAGAACATTTTCTAACAGCCCCACCCCAGCCAAACTTCCACTGCCTCCCGACGCGACCCAGAGAACCATGCGCACATACATATGTGCTGTGAGAGGACCCCTCTCTCTCAGAAGTGATACTTACAAAATACTACTAAAAGAGGGAATTTAATTAAACCTCAGTCTCAGTCCTCATGTACTGCAACCGGTGCTATGTAAAGAGCTCTGATACCGATTCGGGTCAAGTACGCGCTAAATAAAACGCTGTTAAAAAAAAACTAAAAAAAATAATCTGTGTGTAATTTCAGTCACACAAAACAATTAGGGCAATATTTATCAAAATCCGTTATTGCGATTCTCAAATAGCGATTTTTTTGAGAATCGCTATTTGAGAATCGCAAACGGGATGTATTTAAAAAATCGCAAATAATTTGCGATTTCTTGGTATTCCTTAATTGTGATTAGCAATTTGCAAAATCGCAATTAAGGAATACCTTCCCATTTATTCCTACGGGCCAGGAGGCCCATAGGAATGAATGGGAAGTCATTCTCAATTTGCGATTCGCAATTTGAGAATCGCAAATTGAGAATATTTTCAAGGGTGCAAGGGTGTCACAAGGACACCCTGATGTACCCCTGAAATGAGCATGTGTGGCCTAAGGGCATGTATGTGCGCCACATAGCACCTTGAAAAATGCCAAAATGTTCATTTTTGAAAGAAATCACAAATTACCACCAACTTGAAGTTGGTGGTAATTTGCGATTTCTTAAGGAGAAATTGCACAACTTGGGTGCTTGTTACATAGCACTTAAGGAATCGCAATTTGCGATTCCTTAAATGCTTACGCAAAATTGAGAATCGCAAAATTAGAGATTCCTTAATAATGCGATGCAAAAATGTCTCATTCATTGCGTTTTGCGATTTTTTTACTCGCAAATGCAGGTTTTTTTCCGAATTGCAGCGTTTACGAGTAAAAAATTGTTTCATACATATGCCCCATTTAGCCATTTCCAAGAATAACATCTTAGAAGAAACTCGCACCTTGACTGCCCCTCACAGCACTACAAATATTTTGTTTCCAGTTTCATATGGCGCAAACTCGGCCCAAGAGCATTGGAGCTCTGAACATGAGCACTCTTCACATGTTTTTAGGTATGACATATTAGTTGATTGGCCCAGAATCACAGGATGTTAAGGCACCGCCGGGACTCGAACCCCTGCCTTGCGTTCAAAGTTGGCTCTGACAGTAGGAAGCATCTTCATGGGTGTGTTTGTGTGTGTGCGTGTGTGTTCAGGGGGCGCACTATGGGGCAGATTTATGTTGGGAATGCGCCACGTTTGTGTCACGCAACTGCGGCGTAAACGTGGCGCATCCCTACGACCCATTTACAACGTGACGCATCTAGGCAGATGCGTCACGTTGCAAAGCCCTGCGCCACTTGTGGGTGTTCCGGCGCAGGGTGGGCGTTCCGGGGCAGGTGCGCCTCGCAAAAGTGGCTGAGTGAAATCTATAAGATTTCACTCAGTCACTTTCAGGCCAATGCTGCGTCAAAACTCTGCGCCTGCTTGAAGCAGGCGTAGGTCTTGACGCAGCATTGTAAAGATGGGGCACCCCTGAGCCTTGCTGGAGCTGTGTCGCGCTTGCGACGCAACTCCAGCAGTGCGCCACCTTTATGGCACAGATGCGTCACGCATCTGTGCTGTTTTTGCCCCATGGTGCGCCGCATTGTAAATGCGGCGCACCATGGGAGGCGGAGGAGCGGCGCAAAATAACTGGCGCATCCCTGGGGATGCGCCAGTTATCATAAATCTGCCCCTATGGGTCCAACTTCTTTTCTCAAGCAGGAGAAGAGCGTCTTTTCTGTGCGCTGATGTTCCCTTCTTCACATCCTGAGGACAGGTTAACATCACGACAGCGAGCACAGCGCCCCCTACCGAACATATGTGAGCAAAACACGTTCCAGAGGGAGGTCAAGGAACAGTTTCTGAAAGAGAAGTTAAATAAAGAATATTGAAGCATTACAAAGCGGGTATAATATAAAAGTTTGAATATCTGCAGTATACAGATCTCAAAACGTTGGGAAAAACACTCCTGGTCTGGACTTTCCAGCTAAGCAAACACGCCTTTGATGGGTGGCTATTAAAAGACCTGCTCGGCTGACACATTCTGAAGTCACAATGCAGGCTTCAGTTTCAGGGCGGGCTATTCTGGGCCCCTGCAGCTCAATCAGCCCTTGGCTTGCTCCGAGGCTTGTCTGGAGGCTACACTTCCGAGAGGACCATAGCTATTCTTGGAGGCTGGGCTACGAGGCAGGAGGACCTGGCTAGTGCCTGGTGGGGGGTCAGAGGGCACCCATTCAGCGTGTACAGAAGACAAGTTATGAAGAAGGGACCATGCGAGCTCAAGTACCACACCTGGAGGCCGGGGATTGGACGGCTGGGCAGCAACATATCTTTTTCACAGAGGTCATATCTTGCTTTTATATATATAAAGCAATTATTCTGCTTTTAAGCACTATTTATAACAGGTCTTAATACTACTGCAATTTAGAGATGTTCAATTTACAGAGCTTGAAAAGATAGAAGGCCTTGACGTGATTCCGACATCTAATGTATTTATTGCTCACTACGATGCTAGTAGCGTTAACTTATCATGCCCTCTTCCAAGTTTGAAGGTACTAGAGGGCATATTTACAAGGGCATTATCTCTGCTTTTTTGACTTAAAAAGCCCAAAAAAGTGGAGATAAAAATATCGCCCTATTTACAGGAGGGTGCTAACATGCATAATCGCATGTTAGCACCCTTTTTCCCAATGCCTCCCTTTGCATCTCTAATGAGATGCAAAGTGGGCATCTCTGGGCATTCCCCGGGTAGACTACCTTGTAAATATCACTGATGTTCACATCGCTATATTTACAAGGCAGCCCACAGGATTTTAGCACACGTTAGATTTTGGCAAAAACTAACCTCTACTAAAATCCAGACTTACCTATGCTTTACATAGGGGGCGGATTATGCTGATACGACCACAGGGTGCCGTTTTGCAGAGATCACCGCTGGAAAACCAGCGATGTTCGCTGGAAAACCAGCGATGTTCCCTGCAAAACGGTGATAACCTCGCTATCTCTGGAATTTGTATCGCCCTGGAGTAACGCGTTGTTAATAACGCGCTACCAGGGCAATACATTCCAGAGATAGCCTGCGATAAAAAATGTATCACTAAGCACGGCCAGCAATAATTATCACTGGCCGTTGAAAATATGCCCCCAAGAGATTTCACACTAGCGGTTCGGTGGCAGACCCAGATTCAATCATGTAAAAAAAAGTTCACTATTTGTCGGCCATCTTGGATTTTAATTAGACTATATGACGTCATAGGCAAGCTTTACTTGGGGCCTGGCTGTTATATGATTACTATTACAAAGAAGAATGTTTGCATCAACTTTCAGCTTTCTATCACAAAGTGAATGATTTCTCAGGCTAGCAGCTCTACTATTAACATGTTATTTTGCCTTTAATGCCAATTCACCACATTTTTGTGGCACGCTTAGTGAGGGTGTAACTTTATTTCTCCTGGTATATGACAATGTTTTTTCAGGTGCTAAATAGATGATAGAGAATATATGTGTGTAGTCCATGTAAGCAGGCCCATCTCGGACAGCAAGGATAATCATCTTTCAGAAATGTGTGATGGTACAAGGTTCGCCTGGTAACAAACTGCAAATTTACAATTCAAAATGCAAACGCTGTAGTCCACAATTGATCCCACACAAGTCTAACTCCCTTTTACTGTGTAAAGGATAAGAATGTAACTAGACCTACGAAGTTGACAGCAAAACCAAAAAACGCCCCTTACCATGGGAGATAATTCCCAAGGCGAGGGTGCATTCACTTTTTTATGAAAGAAAATTCCACTTTGGGATTTTATTTTTGCAAATAAAAAAAATTAAACAGTCTGGTGGAAGGCTCAGTCATGTTGATGGACCCCTGCACCAAACTTGGGAAAGCACTGACAGCAACCGCCGTGAAGGCAGTGCCTGCCAATGCTTTAGAAATGACCACCTGCTTGGCATCTCCTCTGGGGCGACAGAATAATTTACTCGTCACCCTGGCGGAGATACAATCAACCCGCCGATATATAAATTGGCCCCATAGCTAAGTCTAGGAAGGCCCCTACTGCGTCGGGCCTTTGGAGAAGATTCGAGAAGTTTGGTTGCAGGGGTGGCAAAGTACTCACCGCTGTAGCCAAACCTGTGGTCCGCCCACATTTAGATCTAACTACGGGTGCACCATTGTATCGGCGGGGAGAGGACTCCATCTCCACCAAAACTATCACTTTGCTAAGTTTTCAAAGATTGCTGGGTTTACCAACCCGGCCCAATTTCATTTGCAGGTGACATTTTACTGACACGATTTTTTACAGAGTATTTCACTGCAAAAAAATATGTTTTTGCGCAAAATTTTTCTAGCTGAAATAATTTTTAGCAGAGTTTTTTGTTTCCAAAACACTTCTTTTAAAGAACATTTATTCTCACTATTTTGTAAACTCTTCACTCGTTAGAGGAGTATGGGACAATGATAGGTGGTAGTTGGTATAGACAGTAATTTTTTTTTAATTGTTTATAAACATTTTCACAAATTTTCAATTATGACGTACTTTGCAGAGGTCAATTTATAGGAACAGCACAGTCTAAGAACATTCAGAAGATTAGCTTTTAGGTACCCAGGTTATAATTAAGAGCAATTTTAGTGTTTGTACTCAAACATACAGCCTAACTATGAAATCCTGGCCTATTAGGTACTTTACCACATAATATTCAGCATTTAGTTTAGAACCTTGACAAAAGAAGACCACTTATCATTGTATATAGGATATGTTCAAAATTAGGGGTCAGTACAAGAAGCTAGGAATTTTGTTTATTGTGGAAAACTCTTTTAATTTAATAATGGAGTTTACGTATTAAACCTGCACTTCTTTTAAAACATACATATTCTTAGCACATTTTTGATTGAAATTTTCTCCTAGATCCTTATATTCAATTCAGTTGCAAATTCTGTATATGATTCATGGTTAATTGACGAAAATCCCTGAATGTGATGCTGTGTAAGAAAACCTAGACTCATAATACCCCCTGGACAATATGCCATTTTAATCTTTACCCTTGTAAACTTTACACTTGTATTCACCTGAATCTGTGTCAGATCCTTTCATGTAAAGGTGTAGTGGTATACTTAGATGCATAGTGTTGTTAGTGCTATTGCACGAGTCCACAGCAATTCGGGCATTGGGTGCATCAGATTTTGCTCCTACAATCAAATATTACATTATGCCACTTGGCCTATAAATGCATGACGAACGTATTTATATTAATGAAGGCAGAGAGATGATGACATCTTGTGGTTGTATAACTATTGCTAATTAAGTATCCATCAAGAAATGTTGCATTCTTTAACATACTGCATCAGCAGCAGTTCCCATGCAAGAAAAGGGTAATCTTTCTATCAACGTGTCTGAAAGTCTTTTTGCATAAACAGCTGTCATCTTTATAATTGTTATGTTCGTATTACTTGTTATGGTTTGGACCAGCTCCTAGCAACAAGGTTCTTCTGTTGGAATCCGGATTGTGGAGTTCAGCAGAGGATCTTAGCTGTGGAGCTGAGAGGTTGGCTCTAGGGTCGTTATGGATATTCTTAAATAAATATTCTTACTACATTTATTGTGTCCTGTGATCACAAAAATAATTATACTAATAACAATGTTTTTTTTATTCATTCAGCTTTCAATTACAAAACCAATATATTCTTAACAACCTTGTAAGAGTATTGAAAGTGTTATGTGTTATAAAGACTATTACTATTTTAACTAATTTCTTCCATCCTGTAATAAGGGTAAGAAGAACCCAGAGAGTTTGTCAGCCAGATGTTCCCAACCAATCAAGAACTTGGAAAGCTATTTTGTGAAAGGTTGAAAAGCTTAGAAGTCTGATTGGTTGGAAGAAATGTTCAAATGATAAGCTGGGGAAGAACTTGGAAGATGGTCTTTGCTTGTCACTAGGGGATAGAGATGTTGAATGTGTACTCAGTTTGCATTGAGGTGCCACATACTGGTGGTTCAGCGGGACAATAACCTTCAATTTCTAATTAGGATAATTACAGGTAGTTTACATTTTTATTACCAAAGACTGCATTTGATGGAAAAAAATCTCATAACTTACCAGCCCATTTGTACCCATCTGCACCTGGACAACTCCCTTTACCTGTACCAAAAAGCCTGATCCTCAACCTAACCACCCTTATCTTGCCATGATCCTACACACTCTTACCCTGGCTGCAGCTCACCGCACTGCTGCCACACTGCACCACGCAAAACTGAGGGAGTAGTCGCATACACCTCCTGCAAGTTCTCATGCACTCTCCCACACCCTACATTCACCATTCCCACACCAACAGCACCCAGAACTCCACTTCCTCACATTCACACAACTCAGCCTCTCACATAGACAAACCACAACCCACGCTCTCATGCATGTTTCTCATCAACCACTCTCTCCCCAAACATGCCAAAGAGGTATGAGACATGCTAACCAACCACGCTTCCTCACAAAAGCATGGCTAAATTCAACCTCTACACTAGGGGCCATATGTATCAACACATTTCCCCATAGACACAGAATGGGCAAAACCCTTTGATACATCTGGCCCTAGGTGTTTACTACAGCCATGTCCACCGGGTACAAGATCACCAGGCAATACCATCAGCACAAGCCCATCGGTGGATTCACCATCATATTCATATCCATCAGCTGCACCACCTACACAGACACATCCACCCGCTAAATGGAACACCTCCCGTTCATGATACTCATCACATGCAACTTATCCCTAGGCGGAAGCTTTGTGTACAGACCATCAGGACCCCTCCAACAACATCACAGACTTTGTTGCACTCCTCATCATTAGCACTAATATCTTTATCCTCCTCAGAGAACATATTTTATTTTTGCAAGGTCGCACTGATCTAAACTCTACGGCCCTTCGAGAAAGACTCAGAAACCTCTGCCTCGCCCACCACATGACATAACCGCCCCACACTTATTAGAGCAGATTGTCTCCTGAATCCGCAACATTACAGACAATAAGCCAGCAACTTTGACCTGTACAGACCACATCCTCATCAGTTTCAGTATACCCATCATGTAATAATAATAATAATATTAATATCCACATTTGTAAAGCGCACAATCACCCGTTAGGGTCTCTAGGCGCTGGGGGCCGTCGGGAAGATTAAGCAAGCTATTGCCCAGAGTCACATGGTGCTGGGCTAACCTGGCGCCGGCCCCGGGGATCGAACCGTGATCCCCAGATTCCGGAGTCAGTCGCCCTGGCCGCGGCGCCACACCTCTTCCATCCTGTACCAGAACTAACACCACCAGACCCACTTGGTGCAGCTGGAACAGCATCACAGAAAAGGACTGGGACTCTGACCTCGCTGCACATCAGCCTGAGCATAACAGCAACTTGTTGAAAGCCTGAAAGAACCTCAGCAGCTGGATCACTGCATGAGTCGGCAACCTAGCTCCCCTCAAGCACAACTCACAGCAATAGCTTGACCTCAGGCTTGGTGGTACACAGAGGAACTCTGGCTGATGAGACGCTATTGCAGGCAACTGGAGAGAAAATGGAGAATAAGTCAAGACACCATGGATAAAGACATATTCAAATCAGCCCTGCAACTCTACCACCAGCAGATACAGAACACCAAACACATAACTCTGGCAGACCGCATTGACACTGATACAACCGGCAGCAAGGAAGTATTTGCCATCATCAAAGATTTCCCTGCACCTCCTGCCACCTTTAGCAACATCACCACTTGCAAGACCTTTGCAACAAACTCTTTGAGTTGTTCTGAAACAAAATCACCTCTGTGTACAGCAACTTCGACTTTCAACCGAGCCCCGTCACCATCATAACTCAACTTCCCATTATGGCCAAACAATGACCCCTTACCTCATGGTCCCCCGCTATCATTGTCAAAACCTCCACTACCAGGAAGAACATCCACTCCTGGGCCCCATCCTACCCGAAACCGCATCATGCCTTCACCAAACTACTCTAACCTACCAGCATAGTGCTAACACCCATCCTCAATGCCTCCATCTACTCAGCAACATTACTAGACACCTGGAAACACACCATTGTCATGTCCCTGCCCAAGAAACCATCAGCCGAATAAGCCATGCCCTCCAATGACAGACCCATCACCTTCCTACCATCCCTGTGCAAGGTCTTAGAGATACCAATCAACCGATGGCCCACCCTCCTCTTCAGCGACCATCAGCTTCTCAATGCAACAAAGTCCAGATTTAAGCCCAAGCACAGTACAGAAACAGCATTTACTTCCACTACAGATGACATTTGGGTGATCCTTGACAGTGGACATATAGCAGCCTGGATCTCTCTGCAGCTTTTGACATGGTTTCACACCCCATCCTCATTAGGTGCCTGCACAAGTTTGGCATCCAAGGACCTGCTCCTTCTTACATAACACAACATATCATAACATACTACAAGATACCATGACATAATATAACATAACACTATTATGTTTACCTTGCTTATTTATTAATTATAATGTTGTTGCTGTTGCTGTTTGCATGCCAATCACATCTTTCTCTGAGGAAGACAATACTGCTAGTACAGGTAAGCAGGGGCTTCCTCAGACAAAACAGTTTTACTTCTAGGCATTAGATTTGGTGGGACCACTGCTCTAGCTCAGTTTAAGAATAGGGCCTTGCTTCCCTTTCTATTAGTATAATAATGTGATGTCCTACAGACATTCTGTTAACTGCACCTGTTCATTGTGCTGTCCAGGGCTCGGCTCTGTTATGAGCTACTAGCATGACAGGTGCCTTCTCTTCATCCCTTGTTGACTTTCTGTACAGTGATTGTTTGATAAAGGTTGATTCTACTTCCCATGAGAGGAGCAGTTCTTTGGGTTTCAAATAATGTTTTGGTCTGCTTGACAGCACAGCTATTGCTAGAGATTATGTGATCCACCCAAGAAAGCTTTATGAAGCTCTGCCAGAAGAGGGGGTTTGGCCCCACTCCCATGTAGGTAGCCAGGAGTACATGCTTTGATTGGGCAGACATTGTGAACTTCAATAAAAAAAGTGCTTACCTTCTTACCCTCCACACAGCTGACAAACATTTTGTTTATTTATCCAGCTGCCTGGGCTTGAACTATCAGGGTAACACACATGCCATTCTAATGTTCTCAATGTGTCTTAGATACCTAGCTAATTCATGGAGTTTTCTTTTCTCCAGAAGCAGCACATATGGGAGGAGGGCAGTCATTAACTTTCAACGTCAGAGTGCAGTTTTGGGTTTGAAAGCCAGGACTACAATACATGGATTTTTAGGTTTGGTTTGACAGTTGAACTACAGACTGACCTTATGTGAGCAATATAGAACAGCTTTCAGAGTTCTACAGATAGAGGGGCTTAGACTCACCTACATGTTGGTTACCCCTCGCACAGGATTTGATTGGGCTGAATGGGTGTGCTTCCATTAAAAAGAATAATTGTGTTGCACTTTTTGACCAGTGGTAGAGTTTACTTGAAATAGCAGGACCGAGTTGGTACTGGTGGAAAGCCAATGATCCCGACTATAGGCCTGATCTGTTTATTATGAAATGTGATAACGTACTGACATATTTATTTTGAAAAACATTTGTTCAACTCAATAGACATTTACGTGTGGATTGTTATTACCTTATATTAAAGCCCACAGACAAGTATTTTGTTTCATGGGATCTCAAAGATTGATAAATTAGGCAAGGGTTTTGGTCACACACTCTGACAATCCCTGCGAGTAGAATTTCCTCTGTGATGATTCTTGTTGGGCTGTATTCATATTGTTTTGTGCATATTTGTAATTTAATAAATGTATACCTGATGATCACCAGTCTATGTACACTTCAGTAGGCCTGGCTTGTATACGGTGTCATGCCTTTGGTAAATGCTGGAAGCCTTATAGGTTTACTAGGAAAAGTTATGTCAGATTCCTTAGGTGCGATCTATTTGTAATAAGAATTCATGACCGAGCAAGTAGACAGTATTTATTAAAGGCGTAAGGCCTGTAAAAGTGGACTGTTACTTGTGTTACAGCCTGTAGGCAGGTATTTTGTTATATGCAATATTCCAGACTACTATAGTGGGCAAGGGGTTTGGTGACCCATCAGAGCAAACCATGGGGATACAAGGTTTGCACTATAGTAATCCTTATTATTAGACATATGTCTAATGTTTGTATGTTCCAGGAGACCTGGGCTAGGGAAGAACATTTACAGCAGGGTTATTTGTCATTTTCCATCCCGGCTAGGTGGGAGGGCAAGGGCCGCCCTTCAGGTGGACTTACAACTTGGGTGGCATCCCACCTAGGGTGTCAGGCCTCACGCCTACCGGTGCCATTGGATGATATTCTAGTGGTTTTATTGGCCTGGCCGAACCTAGCGAAACTTGCCTTGATAAATATCTATTCTAGGCCAGTGGGAGTTTCGCGAGAATCCTCGACCATAGATGAGCTCTCAGCTTATTTATGTGAAATACCAAGGGGCACACCCTATGTAGTGGGAGGGGATTTAAATTCTCATTTTGAGCCGTTGGCCGGCCTTCTAGAGGGATTTCCCATGGAAGAAGAGTCCAGGTGGTCAGTATCTTCTGTAGTAGCTCCTCCCCCGAAGGCATGGACACCTGTAGCACTGCAGATTACTGCCCTAACCTTAAAGCATGGAATCAGAGCTTGCAATGGGCGTATTAAGTCTGATATACCAAGTAAACCCACGTATAATAGAGTGGGAAGAGAATCCCGCTTGGATTACGCCCTTGTACAGCTAGTGAACTGGTCATCTATCCTGGACTTCAGGGTTACCGAAAGACTAGATAGTGACCACAACGCCCTAGAACTTGATCTTATCCACCCCGGTTTAGAAGCCCCCATTACAACTAAGGAGGAGAATAAACCTGAACTTCTACTGGGTAACAACAGGAGAAGAATCAGGTGGGAAAAATTAGCCTTGAGTCAAGTGAAACTCCCGAGGCTCTACGCAGGACTAATTCCAATTTTGGAAAAAGTGGGAGATCTAGCTAAGGATGTGGGCAATAAAGATTCCCATAATAAATTATATCAGGCACATGAGGACCTCATCAAGGGAGCGGCTTCTGAGCTCTTTAGCAAGGTGCAGAAACCCAGGAGGGGGCAGCAATATAAATCCCCATGGTATAATGCATCCTGCAGGAAGGCAAAGGGAGAACTCCTCAGAAGCATCAAAGAGGGAATAGGCGGAGAGAAGCTACGAGAAAGTAGACGGGCATATAAAAAACTAGTTACCCACGCTAAAATTGAATGGGAGGAGAACCAATGGGAGGAGCTCACTAGCTCCCTCGCAACAAGAGACTACCGACTGTTTTGGCGAGTAGTAAATGGGGGATTGGGGAGCCTCCATTCGGCAATAGAGCCAAATATTGCAGCAGGGGTGTGGCAGGCACACTTCCAGTCTCTTTATAGCTCTGAGCTGGGAGAAATTACGATTGACATCGGTAATGGACTGGCTGAGTATGACGGGGATTTGATATCAGTGGGGGAGGTTAGGGCAGCAATTGCAGGGCTGACATCTGGAAAGGCGCCAGGATTGGACGGTCTCCCTGGGGACCTGTTCAAGCAGGAGCCCGATGTTTGGGCCCCCTACCTTGTTACTGTGTTCAATGCAGTCCTGCACGGCATGGAAATCCCGAGTACTTGGCTGGGGGCGGAGGTGGTTCCTATATTTAAGAAGGGCTCGCCCCTGCTCCCAGCCAATTACAGACCAATCAGTTTAATTGACGTGCCACAGAAGCTGTTTGGTAGGATACTGTTGAATCGCCTCCAGGACTGGGCGGAGGAGACGGGTGCCCTTAGTCCATACCAGGCGGGCTTCAGGAAGGGAGTCTCCACAGTGGACCAGGTTTTTCGTTTGAATATTATCTATTGGAGGACAGCGATATTCGAAGGTGGCAGCTTGTACACTATATTTGTGGACTTGAGGGCCGCTTTCGACCTGGTCCCCAGAGGGAAACTATGGAGTGTTATGGCTGAGATGGGGGTCCCCCCTGACATTCTGACAATTTTACAGAGACTGCATCATAACAACTATGCCCGGGTCAGGTGCGGGAAGTTTGGGGAATTAACGTACAGATTCCCCGTTGACAGGGGGGTTAGGCAGGGTTGCGTATTGGCACCGACCCTGTTCTGCCTCTTTGTCAATGGGGTAATCGCTCATCTCAATGGCATTGAATACACTGACGCTCCAAAATTGAACGGCAGCAGGGTGCCTGCAATTATGTTTGCAGATGATACCCTGCTGCTGTCCAAAACCCCCATGGGGATACAGAGGATCCTTGATTCCTTTGTGGCTTTCTGTACGGAAAGGGGGTTAGAGATCAATGCTACAAAAACTAAATTTATGGTCTTGAACCCAACCCAAAGATCACGCCCGAACCCCTTACTGGGATCATCATGTTTATAGAGAGTCTCCACCTTCGAATATCTGGGTGTAACGTTGAATGAAACTATGTCCTGGGGAACACACCAGACTAGGGCTAACCTTAAACTAGTGCAGACCACCGGTGGCATTGCACGGATGATGAAAAGTTCCACATATCGACCACTGGGGCCGGTCATCCAGATTTACAAGGCACAGGCCAGGGGTGCTAGTATATATGGGGCAGAATTGTGGGGCCATACATCTTCCCACAGTCTGTCTATAACTGAGAACAATTTTATTAGACAGTTAGTTGCACTCCCGTCTAGTACACCGCTCCTCCTCCTGAGGATGGACTTGGGCCTGAGACCAATAGCAGATGAATTGGGTCTCAGACCCATAGCCTTCTGGCAAAGGTTATGGAGCAGTGAAGAACTTTTTTCCTACAGGGCGGAACTGAGGGAGTTTCTAACCCACCCCAAAGCTCTACAGATCCCCTGGATAAAATACATAAAAAAGTCCTGTGTGGGATTGGGGCTCCCCGACCTATGGTCCGATCCAGCAAATGCTTCACTAAGGATCCCACGAAGAGCCTTGGCCAATGCTTACTACGAGCAGAAACTAGCTATGGTCTTAGCTCATCAGGGTGTGGGGTCATTAACATCCGTATTCACGCAAAGCAAGGATTTATACAGGCTGGAGAGGGTCCTGGATGGCATGACTCCCGTGCTGGCCAGGAAGCTATTCCTCCAGTGGAGAAGCGTGGCTCAGTGGTTAGAGGCGGCAGACCCGGAAGCTGAGATCAGCCGTGGACCAGGGTTCGATTCCCCGCCTCGGCGGGTCTCAGGGCTCAAAAATTCCACGGACTCGACAATTCTCGCTCCGGTGCCTACTCGACTCACGGGGTCACACTCTGCGACTCTGGGCAATAGCTTGCTTAATCTCCACTACGGCCCCTCGCGGCGGGATGCCTGGCTTTCACCTTGTGAATACCCTGCTGGGGAATACCGGGACGGGTTCCCTAAGCAAGCGCCTTGAGACCCCTGGGTGATTCGTGCGCTATATAAATCGAAATACATTTACATTTACATTTACACTGCCTCTGCGGTCTTACACTAGCTCCTGGTCAACACCGCCCTCTACCAAGCAATGCCCGGCATGCACTTGTGCTGAGGAAAACGACCAACATGTGGTCTTGTTTTGCCCAACCTACAAGGCCGCCAGGAAATACTGGCTCTTACCACTCATCAGAAACTTTGGTTGTAGGGAATATCTCCCGATGTATAGAATTTTAAAAACTGATGTCTTGGGACCAACGGTGTTTGCAATAGCTAAATTTCTTATAAATGTCTGGCATACTCGCACCCGTATTTTAAAGTCGCAGTTGCCCATCTAATTTTATGATCAAGTATTTTATATGTATGGTCTTTTATCTGCTTTCACTCTAGTAGTATTTATTTCCTAGGGTGGAATGGTTTTACATTGTATAATATGTGCCTAATGTTTATTTTCGATAGTTTTATATTGTTTCATATGTGTCTTTTTGCATATCTTTGATGGCCAAATGGGCCGAAATAAAGATTGAAACCCGGCTATTATTAGACATTGGGGTCACCTTTGTGGAAATAGGGACCCTTCTTCCTAGTCAGGGTTAGGGGGATACACTTAAAAAATAACCCCTGCTCACCTCATTGGTAGCTTGGCACGAGCAGTCAGGCTTATCTCAGAGGCAGTGTGTAAAGGATTTCTGCACACATACAGTGAAAACACTACCAATGGACATCACACCAGTTTAGAAAAATACGCAATCTATATCTAAACCAAACAAGACCAAAACGACAAAAATCCACAATACAGTAATCAAAATGTACTTCTTAGATGGTAAAACAGTTCTGTCCATAGCAAACTATAGATGCAACACTTTCAATATAAAGTACTTTGGATGCCTCAAAATAATAGACTAAAACAGCTGCATGGAAGGTAATGCGTCAGTTCCTTACACGCAGGAAAGGTGATGCGTTGGTTCTTACTCCAGGGGAAGTGATGCGTCTGTTCCTTACTGCCACACAGGGGAGGTGATGCGCTTGTTCCTTACAGAAGGGGAGGTGATGAGTTGGTTTCGTACTGTGCAGGGAGATGATGCGTCGGTTTCTTACTGTGGCCACGGTGTCCTTGTAGACCTGGTACCCCAGTGCGATGCGTGGGGATAAGGGATGCATAGGTTCTCGATGCGGCGGCGGCAACGCCGTTGCGTTGGTCTCTCCAGCCGCGGTCCCACGATACACTGGTTTTTGCAGCCACACAGCAGGCCCTGTGTCTGAATCGGTGAGGTGATCTCTGACTTCGTAGATCAGTGCACTCGATGCGGCATGCATCGATTTCTCTAGCCTGGGCAGGCGCTGCTTTGGTTTCTTCAGCAATGCGTCAGGAACAGGTGTGGATGCATTGTGCATCTCATACTTCCATCTCTTTTCCAGCTCCCAACAGTAGTAACAACCTCCAGAGGCCCAATTCAGCAACATGCACCCCCTGGCAGGTCAGAACTCCCAGCAAGGAGGTTCAGGGGAGCAGGTGGGAAGTCTTTGTATCCCTGAGACTTAAAAAAAGGAGGAAAGCTCTACTTCAAGCCCTTTGAGATTTTCCTCAAGCAGGAGACACAGCATACAGCAAAGTCTTTATCTCTCCTTGGTAGAAACAGCCGCTGCAGGCCAACCCCAAACAGCACACAGCAAAGAAGCAGTACTTCTCCTTCCGTTTCTCCAGCTCTTCTCCTTGGCAAAGATTCTTTTTGAATTCCAGAAGTAATCTAAATTTCAGGGATCTGGCCCCCAACATTTATAGTCCATTTCTCTTTGTTCTCTTCTGTCAGAGAGGCTCTATGCTCAGTCCAAACCAATTCCTTCCTGTCTGGTGCAGCTTCCTGACAGGAGGTGGAGACAGCATTGTGTAAGGCAGACCAGGCCTATTCAGGTGAAAGGAAATGGATCAATGACAAAATATAGAAAGACAAAATATCGACCTACAAACATATCGGAGCACTAATATCGATGTCAACAATATCGACATCCTATCTACAAAAAGGTAAGTACAAAAATTTCGAAAAAAAAATATTGATGTCAAAAATATCGTTTTGTTTTTAAAATATCGTTTTTTTATAAAAAAAATATGTAAAATTAATTAAAAATACTTACAAATATAATAAACATATAAATATAATATATAATATATACTTAATAATCAGTTGTAATATTTATTGTAATAACTTATAAATAATTAAAAATATTATATATTACAAATTCATCTATACACATAAAATAATAAAATAAATAAAATATAAATAATTATGCAAAACAAATAAAAAAAAGTTTTTATTTTTTATATTTTTTTAACTAATTATATACTACATTAACTAAAACAATACAAAAAATATTAAGTAACAGAGAAAATAAAATACTATTCCAACTCCCGAAAAAACAACAGTAAGGAAAATGTTAGATAGCGGAGGGGTAAAAATTACTATTCTCACTCCATAGATTGCAGCAGTAGGGAAAGTGTTGGATAGCGTAGGGGTAAACATTACTATTCCAACTCCAGAGAGTGCAACAGTAGGGAAAGTGTTGGATAGCACAGGGGTAAAAATTACTATTCCAACTCCAGTTAGTGAAAGTGTTGGATAGCGTAGGGGTAAAAATTACTATTCCAACTCCAGAGAGTGCAACAGTAGGGAAACTGTTGGATAGCATAGGGGTCAAAATTACTATTCCAACTCCAGAGACTGCAACAGTAGAGAAAGTGTTGGATAGCGTAGGGGTAAAAATTACTATTCCAACTCCAGAGAATGCAACAGTAGGGAAAGTGTTGGATAGTGTAGGGGTTAAAATTACTATACCAACTCCAGAGAGTGCAACAGTAGGGAAAGTGTTGAATAGCGTAGGGGTAAAAATTACTATTCCAGCTCCAGAGAGTGCAACAGTAGGGAAAGTGTTGGATAGCGTAGGGGAAAAAATTACTATTTCAACTCCAGAGAATGCAACAGTAGGGAAAGCGTTGGATAGCGTAGGGGTAAAAATTACTATTCCAACTCCAGAGAGTGCAACAGTAGGGAAAGCATTGGATAGCGTAGAGGTAAAAATTACTATTCCAACTCCAGAGAGTGCAACAGTAGGGAAAGTGTTGGATAGCATAGGGGTAAAAATTACTATTCCAACTCCAGTTAGTGCAACAGTAGGGAAAGTGTTGGATAGCGTAGGGGTAAAAATGACTATTCCAACTCCAGTTAGTGCAACAGTAGGGAAAGTTTTGGATGGCGTTGGGGTAAAAATTACTATTCCAACTCCAGAGAGTGCAACAGTAGGGAAACTGTTGGATAGCGTAGGGGTTAAAATTACTATTCCAACCCCAGAGAGTGCAACAGTAGAGAAAGTGTTGGATAGCGTAGGGGTAAAAATTACTATTCCAACTTCAGAGAGTGCAACAGTAGGGAAAGTGTTGGATAGCGTAGGGGTAAAAATTACTATTCCAACTCCAGAGAATGCAACAGTAGGGAAAGTGTTGGATAGCATAGGGGTTAAAATTACTATTCCAACTCCAGAGAGTGCAATAGTAGGGAAAGTGTTGGATAGCGTAGGGGTAAAAATTACTATTCCAACTCCAGAGAGTGCAACAGTAGGGAAAGTGTTGGATAGCGTAGGGGTAAAAATTACTATTCCAACTCCAGAGAATGCAACAGTAGGGAAAGCTTTGGATAGCGTAGGGGTAAAAATTACTATTCCAACTCCAGAGAGTGCAACAGTAGGGAAAGCATTGGATAGCGTAGAGGTAATAATTACTATTCCAACTCCAGAGAGTGCAACAGTGGGGAAAGTGTTGGATAGCGTAGGGGTTAAAATTACTATTCCAACTCCAGAGAGTGCAACAGTAGGGAAAGCGTTGGATAGCATAGAGATAAAAAAATTACTATTCCAACTCCAGAGAGTGCAACAGTAGGGAAAGTGTTGGATAGCGTAGGGGTAAAAATTACTATTCCAACTCCAGAGAGTGCAACAGTAGGGAAAGTGTTGGATAGCGTAGGGGTAAAAATTACTATTCCAACTCCAGAGAGTGCAACAGTAGGGAAAGTGTTGGATAGCGTAAACATTAAAAATAACATACTTAGAGGAGCTTGACGCGAGTCCATGATGGCCGCGTGAGCTCGGGGCCCCCGGGATCCCCGTAACCGCCGGAGTTATCCTGCAATATATCCTGATATTTCGACACAGATGCGGTTGATAGAGTGGTAGAGGCATCGAACGAGACCTTCCGCAACCAAATCGGTTGGAGAAAAGAGAAGTTGGGGCGACTGCGAGGTTGGGGCCTGCGCCAGAGAGAAGCCAGGGTCTCGGATGGGAGGTGACCCGGCTCCGAGTTGAACAACATCTGCTTGGCTGAACGGAAGTGCCCGACCTGCACCCCCCTTTTTGAACTTCTGGCCACGGAGTCTAGCCGGCTAGTGCCTTTCATTCACGGAATGCCCGTCCCCCCCCTTGGGAGATCCGTCCCTCCCTGTTGGACTGGCGCTGGTATACAACTACGTCGTCCTTGGGTGAGAGGCCTAGTGACGGACTATCTTCCACTGTGCCGAATGACGGAGGCACCCTTTTGGGCCTGGTGTGGTTCTGGTGATGGCGTCTAAACCAGAGACGGAGAAGCCTCAAATAAAATCGTCCAGAACGAGCCGTACAGTGCAGTCCAACAAATTGGACCAATACACAGTCTTGAAGGGCTCGCCCGGAGCGTCTGGCCGATCGCATGATGGCGGAGGGGCGGACTCAAACCCGACATCGGAAGCCACATTACACGATGTGATGGCGGCCATCGAGGGGGTTCGCACCTCTCTTGGTCAGCAGATCCAATCCTTGGACCACAAATTGGATACTGTCACTATCGAGGTCAACCTACTCCGGGCGGACCTCACCAAAACGAACGAAAAGGTGAAGTCTATCGACATAAAGACTTCGAGCTTGACGGACGATGTGGGTGAGCTCCAGAGAGAGGTGCGCGACTTGAGAACGGCTGGAGAGGCGCAGGGCCGGCAGCTGGATGAGTACGAGGGGAGAGCCAGACGAAACAATGTCCGTCTGACCGGTGTCCCGGAAAATACCGAGGGACAAGCCCCCGACTTATTTGTTGAGGACCTAATTGTTAAACATCTGCAGCCTGAAGGCTTGAGCTCCTTCTGTACGGTTGAAAAGGCGCACAGGGTGCGAGGAGGGAAACCACGTACGGGAGCTGCCCCTCGGCCTATGATCGTGCGGCTTCTTAACTTTAGGGACAGAGACACCATCCTTCAGGCCTCCAGATCCCGGGGACCTCTGAAATTTGAGAACTCATCACTGCACTTTTATCCTGACTTCACGCAAAAGGTTCAGAAACAGCGGCAGAGCTTCCAGGGAGTGAAACAAAGACTGTGTGCCAAGGGATACAAGAACTCCTTGATGTTTCCGGCAAAGCTCCGTGTGGAGGCTCATGGAAAGACTTGGTTTTTTGTTAATCCGGAGGTGGCGTCGGATTGGGTCGATGGACTTCCATCTCAGACTGATTCCCGAGATCGAGGTGACAGAGGCACGGAGGAGACAGAAGACCAGTGACATTGGTCGCACAGTTGTGCTATGTGAGGGGGGGTGTTGCGGGACTATTCGTCATCCTGTTTGACTTTGGTACCAGTGTCAATTATGGCGGAGTGGTGGGGATCCGGGGTACTGGTCTCCTCCCCGAATCTATATATAGATAGGGGTTTGTTTGTGTGAGGGGCGACAGGCACACTGCGAGTTCGGGTTTGGCGAATGCCGAGTGCAGTGGTGCAGGGTGGGGGCTGGGGTTTGGGTGTGGTGGTTAGAGTGTGTTTTTTTTTTTTACCTTTTATTTTTTGCTCTCTGGAATGGCCATGCAACCGTATTTTGTATTGTGTGGGTGCGCGCAGATACGTAGTTCACAGGGGTCTGGAATGAGGGTGTTGAGTTGGAATGTTAACGGCTTGGGGGATAAGATTAAAAGGGGGATGGCGAATCAGTTTGTCCGACGACTCGGTCCTGACATAGTGCTGCTCCAAGAAACACATCTAGTTGGAAATACGTGTTTAGCTCTTCATAGGGGGGCTATAAGTTGGTAGTACATGCTGGTTTTACGACTGGGTCGAGAGGCGTGGGAATTTTGGTTAGGAACTCCTTTCCATTGTCGGTGCAACATACTTGGGTTGATCAGAGAGGGAGGTATGCTGGTATCTCTGGATTGGTTGGGGGCCATGTTGTGACCGTGGTATCTGTGTATGTGCCGCAGGGATTGCAAACCGAAACCTATCGTGATCTGGGGACTGTTTTTCTTTCGTTTCCCTTGGGTGACCTGCTGGTGGGAGGAGATTTCAACTCTGTGCTGGATGGGGAACTGGATCGTTGCCCTCCTCGAATGCTTCGTTTGTCGCAGCGGTGGCTGCCAGACTTCCTGGATTCGATGGGTTTAGTTGATGGATGGCGTGTGCGCAGTCCGACGTCTGTCCATTATTCACACGTTTCTGCGGCTCACGGTAGCCTTTCCCGGCTCGACTATGTACTGCTCCCCGCTGGGATGGTGTCTAAGATCAGCGAAGTGTGCTACCTTGGTAGGGGTGTTTCTGATCATTCTCCGTTGTGGATGGTTCTTCGATTGGCGGCTGGTAGGGTGGCTCCTATCAGCGCTTGGCAACTGAAAGACTCGGTTATTCGGAAGGATGTTCTTCGTATGTCCGATAGGTATTTCCAGGAAAATGAAGGCTCTGTCGGGTCAGCGCGGACATTGTGGGAGGCCTATAAGACAGTGGCGAGGGGGGAGGTGCTATCGCTGGTAGCTGGGAAGAAGAAGAGAGTGCTGGCAGATGTGGTCCGGTTGGAAACGGAACTGTTAGATTGGGAGAAGAAATTCAATGAGTCTAGAACACCGGAGGACCTGCATCAGGTTCGACTTCGTGAGGAGGAATACCGGGTGTTGTTGCGTAGCAGGGAGGTGAAGGCACAGACGGCAGTCCAAAGTAGGATGTATGAGCACGGAGATAAGGCGGGGAAAATGATTGCTTAGCTTGAAAAGGGGACCAGGCCTTCGATGTTAGTGCCTGAATTGGAAGACAAGTCGTCCCGTCTGCTGACTCACCCTCAAGAAATAGCTGACGAGTTTGCCGATTATTACCAGACAATTTACACAGCTGGCAACGCCTATTCGGAGGCAGAATGTGGCGATATGATTAGAGATGGGTTATCATGCCCCGCTTGTCAGAGGAACATAGGGATTACTTGGATTCTAACTTTACAGACGACAAAGTGGCCCAAGCGATTAGACAGGTTAAATCCGGGAAGGCGACTGGTCCCATTGAATTGTATAAACTGAATGCCAACAAGGTGGCCCCATACTTGCGAGCTATGTTTCTGGAGAGTAGAGAGGTGGGAGAGCTCCCGTACGATCAACGAATAGCGAAGGTGAGGGTATAAAGAGGGTAAACCCAGGTCGCAGTGTTCTTCGTATAGGCCTATATCTCTGTTGAATGCGGAACCCAAGGACCTCGCGAAGCTTTTGGCGATCAGACTAGTCAAGGTTATCACGACTTTAGTACACCCGGATCAGTCCGGATTCATGCCACATCGTAATACGGCGTTGAATCTGAGACGGATGCAGGGAGTACTGGGATCCGCCTCTAAAATACATGAGCAGTTAGTGTTGGTCTCGTTGGATGCGTCGATGGCTTTTGACCGAGTGGAGTGGCGATATCTATTTGCGGTGTTGGACAAGTTGGGATTTGGCAGTGAATTCATAGGATGGGTCCGTTTGTTATACTCTAGACCTCTGGCCAGAATAATAATCAACAACTGTAAGTCCCGAGACCTCCAGCTCGAGAGAGGAACGAGACAGGGATGTCCGCTCTCCCCCCTGTTGTTTGCTTTAGCGATGGAGCCATTGACAGCGTGGGTGCTTTGGGATAGGTCGATTAGAGGGTTGCGCTGGACGTTGGAGTGGGAAGACAAGATTTCGCTGTACGCAGATGACGTCTTGCTCTACCTCACTAGACCCAGGGAGTCGTTCGGGGTCTTTCTGGATGTGTTAGCTATTTTTGGCAGATACTCCGGCCTGTTGATCAACTGGGATAAGTCGGTGATGTTTGCAGTGGCAGATGATCCTCCAGTGGTCCCCCAGTCTTGTCCCGTACGGCTAGAAACTGTGGGATTTCGATACCTGGGCATTTACGTGACGTTGGACCCATGGCTGCGATATGAGAGAAACTTGGTCGCTCCCTTGACTAGATGCAGGGCGGATGTGGAGCGTTGGCGGTCCCTTCCGCTCTCTCTATTAGGGAGGGCGGTCTTGTTTAAGATGATGGCGCTTCCCCGGTTTTTGTATGCGTTGCAGAACTTGATGGATCTGGTTCCGGCGACTTATTTCAGAAAGATAGAATCCCTTCAGAGGAGACTCCTTTGGGGTGGTAGTGCTCGGATAGCTTATAGTAAGCTGACTCTTCCCTGGTACGACGGGGGAATAGGACTCCCAGACATCCGCAAGTATTATTGGGCCTCTCAATTGGCAGCTGTGAATAACATAATATACGGCATTCCTGGCGACCCTGGCTACGCAATGGACCGGGGACAGGCACCTGGTGGCTCACTAGAGAGGGCCCTATACTCCAAACCTGGAAGATTTCCATTGACGGGTCCCACGGACCACGTGGTCCGGATTTGGCACATTGCTAATAAATGTTTGGGTTGGGAGGGTAGACTCACGCTAGCCACTCCTTTATTGAACTCTGAGAAGCTGGGCAATTTGTGGAAGTCGAAAGGGTTTGACAAATGGGATTTGATTGGTATAGTTAAGATAGGTGATGTATGGAAGAAAGATGCAATGCATAAGTTTGAGTCCCTTGCGGCCCAGTACCAACTGCACCTCAACGAATTATTCAGGTACTTACAGCTTGTACACTCATGTCCCTAAGGGCGCGACTCTTCCGGAGGCTTCTCCTCTAGAGGACCGGGTGCTGCATGGTCATCTTCCTGAAAAGACGATCTCCTTGATTTATCGTAAATTGGTGAACAATTCTGATGACCCACTGCGTAAAATCAGAGCCCAGTGGTGTGAGGATGGCTTTGAATTGGATGATGAGGATTGGGTGGCTGCCGTCGCCTCTCCTAAAGAGGTGGTGATCCAGATGCGACTGAGGCTGGTTCAGTTGAAAATCCTGCACAGGTCATACATTACTGGGCCGCGCCTGGTCCGTATGGGCCAGGCTGTTGACAGTACGTCCCGGAGGGGATGTGCGGAGGATGGTACCCTAATGCATATATTGTGGCATTGTGAGCGAATACAGGCATTTTGGGTGGCCATATATGTGGAATTGAACCAGGCGTTGGGCACTGACATGAGACCTGAGGCCCGGCGTTGTGTGCTGAATGTGTGGGAGCCGTCTGACTTGAATGAGTCCCAGAAACAATGGGTGATATTAGCGAATATGGTGGCCAAACGTAACATTGCCCAGCTCTGGGGCGCTAGCCAGCTGCCGGGGATTGCCAAGTGGGCGGAGGATCTTGATAGGTGCATGATGCGTGAGAAGTCGGTGTATGTGGCCAGGGGGTGCCCTCAGGAGTGGGGGAAGATTTGGGGACCGTGGAATAGTCACAGGGGTGATATCCGTACTCCCCCCGAGCTGAATCTAGATGAATAAATGCCCGACCACGCAGACCCCTGATACATTATTGGATGTATTTTCTCCTGACTTTTCCGCACTGAGTTTTGTAAAGTTTTGTACATTTTTGGCACCCCTGAGATCATTTTTTTGTTTGTATGTGTGTTTTATGATTTAAATAAAAATAATAGAAAAATAATAATAATGACATACTTATAAATAAATTTATATTTTAAAATATTAAAAATATTACTTATTAAATAAATCTAAACTATTTACAAATACCAATAAATAATTATAAAAAAAATAATTACCAATTAATGATTAATATCCAATAAATTAATTACCAATACACAAATATAAATTTAATAACTACTTAATAACATAACAATTACTTTACACACTATTCCCCTATGAGCGCACAACAAACACCAATAATAAAATAATACACTTAACATAATTATCAATTAATAAATTAATAAAAAATAAAACAATTAATAAAAAAATATTACTTAATTACATTTAAATTACTTCCCACCATTTCCCCCTATAAACCCATAACCCGCTACAGAACATAATTATCAATGAATGAATTAATTAAATTAACTTACTAATTAATCTAAATTAATTATCTATTAATTAATCATTAATTTGTAATTCCGAATAAATTACTAATTAATTTACTATAATTAAATTACTTCCCACCCTATTCCCCTGTAAACCCATAACCCACTACAGAACATAATTATCAATTAATCAATTAATTAAAATAAATTAGTAATTAATAAAAATTAATTACCTATTAATTAATAATTAATTTATAATTCCTAATAAATTAATAATTAATTTAGTATAATTAAATTACTTCCCACCCTATTCCCCTATAAACCCACAACCCGCTACGGTACTAAAATACTAAATTTACTTAAATTACATAAAAAAAAATACATATTAAATACATATTAATATACATACAAATCATATAAAAATTGATATTCCTAACATAGATATTAGTAACATTGATATTACTAACATAGATATTAGTAACATCAATATTACTTACATAGATATTAACAAAATCGATGTTACTTACCTTCTATATTACTTACATTCGATATTACTTACCTTCGATATTACTACTTCGATATTATTGTACTTAAATATTAACAATTCGATATTTTGACTGCCTACCAAAGGAAATCTCCTCCCCTACTCTAAATGCAGCCCGGTCTATTCAGCCTAATCCTGAGTCATCCAGGAAAGGCAGGACACCCTCAACCCACCTGCCCACTGGCTGTCTACAGTGAATGCACATCCCCAGCCTCTGTCACTACAAAGCCACACAGTCAATACACAAACCAGCAGAGAGACAATGAATGGCTAAGCAAGAAAATACCTACTATCTAAAAGTGGTATTTTCAAACACAGAGGGGCCAATTCCGACCCTGGAAAAACGCTGTACAAATCGGCGCATGGACTGTTTTCCCCATACAACTCGTACTTGTAAGGAGGCCCCTACAACCTAGGAAGTACGATCCGTACAAATAGACGCACTCCATACAAATTGTAAAAAAGACCATACAACTCGTATATACAAGCGATTCCGATTCGGATTGCTCTGTACGTGACGTTCCCATGTATTCCCGGCAGCAGTTTACAAACCGGCACGTACGATTCTTACAAACGGCACTCCGTACGGCTCTTTTTTTACAAGAGCCAAAAAGTGGCGGAAGAACCTTGTACGCCCCGAAAACAGTACGAGATAGACCCCCTCATGTACGCGTCGTACACCCCATGAATACAGGGGTACGGTGCGTATGTACGGTGCGTACGGATGACACGGAAAGTGGGGTACGGAGCACCGCTCAGCACCACCCCAGTATCAATCTGCGCAACCATTCAACAACAACTGGTTCAAATATGTTCTCTCAATGTTTCAAACTTTATTACAAATGTCACAAAAAGATGTTAATATTTCACTTCTGTTCTTGGATTTTCGTCACAATAAAATACACTGAACATAATCTTCACAAAAGTTATTTACAAAAGTTTAAGCTATTGCCATTATAAATTAAAATCACTTTTATTTAAGTATTAATTATTTAAAAATTAAAAGCCATTGTAATTTGTAATATCAATACAGCTAAGTCACGTGAATACAAAACATGCGAGACCTATTGCATTGCAAATGCTTGTTTGTACTTTGTCATCTACGAGATCTTTGCAATGTTTCAAAAAAGAGAAAGAGAGAGAGATAGAGAGAGAGAGGGAGCGAGAGAGAGAGGGAAAGAACGAAAGAAAGAACGAAAGAAAGACAGAAAAAAGAAAGAAAAGAGAGAGAGAAAGAAAGAAAGAGACAGACAGAGAAAGAGCAAGAAAGTGAAAGTGAAAGGGAGAGTGGGAAAGAGAGGGAGAGAAAGAGAAAGAGAGAGTAAGAGAGAGAGGGGAGAGAAAGAAAGAAAGAAAAAAGAAAGAAAGAAAGAAACAGGGAGAGAGAGAATGAGAGAGAAAGAAAGAGAGAGACAGCGAAAGAGCAAGAAAGTGAAAGAGAGAGAGAAAGAGAGAGAGAGACATGGAAAGAGAGAGAGAAAGAGAGAAAGACACACAGAGAGGGAGAGAGAGAGAGAGAGAGAGGATGAGAGAGAGAAAGAGAAAGAGAGAGAGAAAGAGGGAGAGTGAGAGAGAAAGAAAGAGAGAGAAAGAGAGCGAGAAAGAGAGGATGTGAGAGAGAGAAAGGGAGAGAAAGAGAGGGAGAGAGAAGAGGAGAGAGGGAGAGAGAAAGAGAGAACAAGAGAGAAAGAAAGAAAGAGACAGAGAAAGAGCAAGAAAGTAAAAGAGAGAGAGAAAGAGAGAGAGAGACATGGAAAGAGAGAGAGAAAGAGAGAAAGACACACAGAGAGGGAGAAAGAGAGAGGATGAGAGAGAGAAAGAGAGAGAGAAAGAGGGAGAGTGAGAGAGAAAGAAAGAGAGAGAAAGAGAGAGCGAGAAAGAGAGGATGTGAGAGAGAGAGAGAAAGAAAGAGAGGGAGATAGAGAGAACGAGAGAGAGAACAACGGAGAAAGAAAGAGATAAGCAAAGAAAGAGGAAGAACTTGAAAGAGAGAAAGAGATAAATAGAGCAAGAAAGGAGAGGAAGAGAGAGATAGATAGAGAGAAAGAGAGAGAAAGAGAGGGAGAGAGAGAACGAGAGAAAGAAAGAGAGGCCGGATCTCTGAAGGGCCAGATTCCTGAGTAGCCCCTACAGAACATACAGCTTTTTATTTTTAGCAAAATGCATATGAAAATTGTGCTGTAAAGGTCCCTTTTAGTTTAACCCCTCCTGACAACTCAAAATGGGTGTATTTGCCATCCTCTCCCTTCTTCCTGTTTTTTTTATATCTGTAAGTGCTTCCTGATGAGGTTTACTTCCTGGGACAGGTGCCTTGTTGCCTACTTGTAACTAATCTCTGACCCTGCTTCAAGGGTCAGAGCGGGGTCAGAGAATAGTTGCAAGTAGGCAACAAGGCACCAGGAAGCACTTAGCAGCAGGTGCCCAAGTTGAAGTTAATTTTTTGTAACCCTTTTGTAAAAGGTTACAAAGAAATTAGGTTCAACTTTTGCACCTGCTGCTGTAACCCTTGCTTGGCTGGAAATTCGTCCCTGCTGATTCGCGGATTTTACCGCGATTTCGCAAGATTCGCAGATTGCAAAATTGCGGAAAATCCGCAAATTTGCCCGCGAAACGGATTTTACGCCCACCCTTAGTATGTACGCACCATACCCCAAAATCGCGTATGTACCCCAAAATTGCATATGTATGCACCGTACCCCAAAATCGCGTATGTACCCCAAAATCGCATATGTACGCACCGTACCCCAAAATCGCGTACGTACGCACCGCACCCCAAAATTGCGTATGTACACACCGTACCCCAAAATCGCGTATGTACCCCAAAATCGCATATGTACGCACCGTACCCCAAAATCGTGTATGTACCCCAAAATCGCATATGTACACACCGTACCCCAAAATCGCATACGTACACACCGTACCCCAAAATGGCGTTTGTACACACCGTACCCCAAAATCGCGTATGTACCACAAAATCGTGTATGTACGCACCGTACCCCAAAATTGCGTATGTACCCCAAAATCGCGTACGTACGGTGCGTACATGCACGATGTTGGGGTATGCACCACACACATGCCTCGCATGTGTGGGGACCCCTGTATGCCTCATACCCCTATACGACCCGTACCCCAGCATGAGTCATACCACCCAGAACGAGTCATACCAGTGTACGAGGCGTATAGGGGTTCGCTTTGTTTGCCCGGTACGAGTCATCCCCCGTATACAGGCCATTTTCCATACAAATTGTATGCTGACAACCCGGTACGAATCGTACTTGACGGGTTGGACAGCCTTTTTACAAATTGTATGGTCTTTTTTACAAGTCCGTGTCGTACAGCTTTTCCCGATCCGATTTGTAAGGATCGGGCCGATCTGTATGTATTTTTCTCGTACGAATCGTACTACACGGGTTGGAAGGGACTTTTACAATTTGTATGGAAAAAAATACAAATCCTATTTGTATGGAAAATAATCAGCAGTAGCAAAGGGGCCGATTCTGATCCTGGATTTTTATTTTCCATACAAATAGGATTTATATTTTTTTCCATACAAATTGTAAAAGTCCCTTCCAACCCGTGTAGTACGATTCGTACGGGAAAAATACATACAGATCGGCCTGATCCTTACAAATTGGATCGGGAAAAGTTGTACAACACGGACTTGTAAAAAAGACCATACAATTTGTAAAAAGGCTGTCCAACCCGTCAAGTACGATTCGTACCGGGTTGTCAGCATACGATTTGTATGGAAAATGGCCTATATATGGGAATAACTCGTACCGGGCAACGAAGCGAACCCCTATACGCCTCGTACCCTGGTATGACTCGTTCTGGGGGTATGACTCATACCGGGGTACGGGTCGTAAAGGGTATGAGGCGTACAGGGGTCCCCCCACATGCGAGGCGTGTGTATGGTGCGTACCCCAACATCACGCATGTACGCACCGTACGTATGCGATTTTGGGGTACGCATCGTACGTACGCGATTTTGGGGTACGGTGCGTACATGCGCTCTTTTGGGGTACAGTGCGTACATACGTGATTTCGGTTTACATACGCGATTTTGGGGTACGGTGCATACGTACACGATTTTGGGGTACATACGTGATTTTGGGGTACGGTGCGAACGTACGCGATTTTGGGGTACATATGTGATTTAGGGGTACATACGTGATTTTGGGGTACGGTGCGTACGTACGTGATTTTGGGGTACATACGCGATTTTGGGGTACGATGTGTACGTACGCGATTTTGGGGTACGGTGCATACATATGCAATTTTGGGGTACGGTGCTTGTACGGTGCGTACACGACCAGTACCCCTTCATCGCGTATGTACGCAACGTACCCCACTTTCCGTGTCATCCGTACGCACCGTACATACGCACCGTACCCCTGTATTCATGGGGTGTACGAAGCATACATGAGGGGGTCTGTCTCGTACTGTTTTCGGGGCGTACAGGGTTTTTCCGGCACTTTTTGGCTCTTGTAAAAAAAGAGCCATACCGAGTGCCGTTTGTACGAATCGTACTTGCCGGGTTGTAAACTGCTGCCGGGAATACATGGAAACGTCGCCTACAGAGCAATCCGAATCGGAATCGCTTGTATATACGAGTTGTATGGTCTTTTTTACAATTTGTATGGCGTGCGTCTATTTGTACGGATCGTACTTCCTAGGTTGTAGGGGTCTCCTTACAAGTACGAGTTGTATGGGGAAAACGCTCCATACCACGATTTGTACAGCGTTTTTCCAGGATCGGAATCGGCCCCCAAGTGTCCAAAGCCCAACACACAGCAAAAATACAAGCGATGTTGAGTCAGCGTGTCTTCTGAACAGACTATTCTCGGTCTTGGGCTCTAAGTACCAAAGTCAGTGGTGGACAGGGGCTTTGGTCTCCTCATTTGTCAGTGGTTGGAGGAGCTGGCTTTTATCACCTGCTCGGTCCTCATCACCATGGCTGTATTGTGGACCTCTTTCTAGTTTTTGGGTGAATCAACGTCCATTGATTTATAGTCTGAGAGCCCTCCCCAATGCCGTCAGTGGCTTTTATCATGCCCATGTATGTGGAGATATTGTTCAGCTGGCAGTTTGTACTCCCAATCAGAATAAGTGCCAATGGTAAAACAGTTGCTTTAGACATGTTTAACATCCTTATAGTGTTTAGTTGGATTTGGAAGGGTGTTTTTTTATTAGGGATAATTCGCTGGCAGATTGGTGTGGTAAGTGTGGGTGAGGGGCAGAAATGTACTTGTGGTTATGTTGTATCAGTACACAGTGCATCACCTTCTTGATAGATTTGGTCACACTGATGTTGGCACCAACAGAACTCACATTGAATCTCATACCCTAGGAAAACACTCTCATGTACAATGTCTGACTTCGACCCATATGTCGCATCTAAAATCCAGTTTAATGCGTATTCCCTTCCTGACATGGAATGTGTGTGGTTTAAATAACTCTGGAAATCTAGACATATACTAGCATACCTCTACCATCAAAAAATAGATGTTGCCCTCCTTCTGGAGTTGTTTTTGAGACCACAATCGATGTCCGCATGTTCACAGAAAAGGAGTAGCCATAGGCTGGCAAATTATTTGTCATTTGCCTGGGTTGCTGCCATACTAGTAAGTGGAGACTGGCGTTTAAGCTTCTCTGCAAGGAAAAGGACACACAGGAACTTAAACTTGATTTAGATTGTGCTTGAGGGACGGCATCTAACCCTTATCCATTCATACAACCCCAACACTGATTGCACAGACTTTCTCAAGCAAGTCTGGCATAGATCATTGGCGCGCTCCTCTCGTGCACTACTGCGGGGGAGCAATTTTAATTTGGTCCTTGACAGGAACTTAGAGTGTTCCAATACCACAACATGCACATGTCATGCTGTAGCTTAACTCTCTGAGACATGATGGACTCCAGTGGCCTGGGACATCCTAATATTAAGGAAGGCACACATGTTTCTACGGCATGCAGAACATGGGCGAGGCTGGACTACTGGTTGGGCACACGAGATGTATGAGGCTGGACTCGGTTGACCAATCATCTCCCCCATACCTTTTCAGACCCCTATCTCATTCAACTGAGGGTGGATATGGTTGATTCCAAACACCATGCCGCAACTGCTGCCCTTGCTCTACTGGACCATTTTCAAAAATATGGGGTGCAAGCTGAAATTACTATCTTGCAGACAACGCCTCGGTGCAGTCAGTGGGTATGGTGTGGGAGAACTTTAAATCAAACATAGGCTGGATTTGAATAGCTACTCAGCATGGAATGCGTAAATTATTATGCAATAGCCTAGATTAGTGGCTCTTGACCATGTGACGTCTGTGGACCCCTGCTTAATCACTATTAAAGCCCGGGGAACCCCACTGAATCATCAGAGGGATCTGGGGACCTCTACTGAGTCATTAGTGGAAGTCAAGGAACCCCAGCCTTAGCATTTTCGATGACCTGAACTGCAAAACAATAACCAAAAATTACAGAAACAAGCATTCATCAAACAAATACATGAATTATAAAATATTTTATTTAATTCACAAACAAATAACTTTAATGGCAAGGGCAACGTTTTTCTAAATTCAATTGAGGCCACAAATCATCCATTCTATATCATGTTTGATGTTCTTACCCTGCTCCCATACATCAATCTGAAAATAATAAGGGGCATATTTACCTGCCCCTTGTGCTGCAGGTGCATCACTTTTTGTGACGCACCAGCGGTGCATTTTGCTGCCCCATATTACAAGTTAGAACCTTATCTACAAGAAAGCGACCACAAGCAATTTGGCTGAGCAGCACTGCGTCACTTTCAAAGCACAGGGATGCAACATATTTACAATCATGTGACGTCCCTGTGCTTTCCCCTGCACTGGCACACAATTGGCTGCCATGTGCCAATGCAGGCACCCTTGCACCATGGGGAGATTGTTTTTTTACAGGAAGGGACACCTTCTGGCACAAAAACAATCACGAGAGGTGGTTTCCTCTTTCTATATGTGGCTGCAGAATTCAGCATGCATAGAAAGAGGAAAAAACTTCCAGAAAAGAAAACATTTGTCCTCATTGCACCACCCTTAGCCTCCCTTGGGGAGGCATAGTATTCTGACGCATTCCCAGGTTTATGAAAGTTTGTAAATAAGGGAATGCGACAGAAGTTATGGGTGTTGCGTGGGAACACCCACAGCAACACCCATGGAACACTCCTTTCATGCAAAGTGCTGTGTGAAAAGGGGCCGTATTTACAAGGACACCAAAAGCCACAGAGGGTTGTTTTATGCGTCCTTGTAAATATGATGCAGCAAAATGTGCTGCCGGTGCATCACAAAAAGCGACGCACCGACGGAGCAAGGGACTTGTAAATATGCGCCTTGATTTTTAGCCTTCAATTTTAAAGTTTGCTACTTTATTTATATACACATTATGAATCAGTTAATATTATTTCATTTTGTAAGCAGTTGCGGACCCACTCAATAGGCTTTGTGGACCCCCACACTCAGGCTCCCAACAGTCTAACTGGGATCAGAACCAAATCTTCAGAGTTCACGGAAATGACTGATCAGGAGTTTGAACACTCACTCAAATATGCTACAGCTATGGCCTATGGGGAGAAAGAGAGGGTTAGCATACTTGACACACTAATTGACACCGGCAAAAACAACAGGTGATGGACAGAATGCAGAATATTGTCATACATTCACCCCAGTACAGAGATCTGGGCCTAAATCCATCGTTGTTTAGCACTCCACACCACCCCAGGTCAGACATGGCCATATGCAAATCAGCCTTTACCCTGTGCCTCATGGGAACAGTCCAGCCCGAACTGCCAAGCCCTCTCTTTCCTGGACCGGAATCAAGCATCCAAGGACCGGTTTCTGGCTATCAGTCGTCATCAGCCTGGGTAGCTTGACTCCAATGGTGTGGACACCAATTGACACCATCACAGAGCATACTACAAGTAGAGGGAGAGAACTGTATTGTATTGTAATTGTATTTATATAGCGCTTAATACAACGTATGAGGTGTTGAAGTGCTTTTAAGAGAGTAGCACGCTATTCAGGAACCCCATGAGGATTAATGGTGGATTAGTGTAGGGAAATAAGAGTTAATTTTGAGGTTTGGACGTGAGAGTCTGTTAATTGGATTGAATTGGATAACATAACGGCGGGAAGAGAGTAGGCGAGGGGGGGGCAAAAACCAACAAAGACAACAAATAATAGAGGATACAACTAATAACAAAGGAATCAGGTTATAGCAGCACAAAATGACACAAAATCAGAGCAATATAGTGGTAAAACAGCGGGTGAGAGGAGGTAAAAACTGCGGCAAAGACAACAAATAACAGCAGAATCAGGCAAAAGCAGCACAAAATGACACAAAATCAGAGCGATACGGAAGGAAGCAAACGGGCAGTGGGGGAAGGCAAAGACAACAAATGACACCAAAAACTACAAATAACAAACGTATTAGGCAAACAGAATGTTAAAAAACCAAGCAATATGAGAAAGAGACAGGTAAATCAGCTGCAGTATCTGGAAAACAAAACCAGGCAGGCAATAGGGGGGCAGACACAGTGACCTGCTCAGAAGCTAAGCAAAATCTCAAAATCACTAAATTGAGGGTGCTAAAAGAACTGTGCAAATGATGGTATTGCTGCACCCAGCAATGCGCCTGTGCAAGAATAACTTATAGAAATCAAAATGACTATACGCTGTGCTTGGAAAGGGTCAGAAATGTTTGCATCTCACCAGCGCCAGAGAAATATAGCTAACCAGGCGACCAATGAAGTGATCACAGAAAAAGGTATCAAACCACCAGGTCAATTGGGAAGTACGCAAGCCATGAAGCAAACTAAAAAGAATTACCAATCTACATTTTAATACAATGAGGTGGCAGTATATAGGACTGCGTGCTTCCATGTTTCTCACTAAGCACTGTTTCTTAACCTCTATCGCGCTATCGTGTTTTCCCGCTGTGCGCTGGAATTTCAAAAATGCGCTGTTTGTGACAAAGCCAGCTCGTCATCCGCGTAGCGCAGGTAACGCCCATGACGAGCTGGCTTTGTCATCAGCGCTGAAGGGGTTAAACAATTTAAGTGCACACGAGGAACGCCGTTCCCACATAACTGTAGAAGACAGATTTAAATTGTGGACTCCCTTCACTTCCACACTACAGAATGGCCCAGCTCTAAAATGGCCCCGCTCGCAGAGAAAAGCCAGAGCGAACTACCTGAAATGGCTGACAAGTTATGTACATGAACTATGATGACCACCAGCAGCTAGATTGTATAATCATGGCATTCAAAATGGAGTGGAGAGGCTAGCCATGGATAACATAGAATGGTGATATCCTCTATAAAGCAGTAGAATTTGTTACATACTAATCTGGACTCTATGCATCCCCTGTCTCTGGATCCTGAGAAGACTACACAACAACATACTTCAAGTGCATTACCCTAGCTTTGGTAGAAGGCCCTTTCTGGTTGGTCGCCCTGGCTTTTCCCTGAGAGTGGGGGCTATTTTAGGGCTGGGCCATTCTCTAGTGCTTCAGTGTCAGGGTTGGTTTGCTAGTCCTATGGTGTTGCATTTTCTCCCTTTATAGTTCCCCTTTCATTTCTTTTCTTTTCTTCTCCTCTTTTCATTTTCTTTTCTCATGAGGACACTACCGCTCTTTAGGCAGTGCTAGCCGAGCACTTCCATGGAACTCAGTTAATTTACAGTGCGCCATATCTGACGTGGCTACATCTTCTAAACCAGGAGGTCATTATATAATGATGTTGTCTATAGTATACCATTGTGTTACCACTCCAAGATGGCCAATCTGTTGGTTCTAAATATGGTGTCAATGCACAATACCTTTGCAAGATAGCCACCCACTGATATCTTTAGTTTTGGTATTGCAAACATGTGTTTAGACAGTAGTATGTTTTTTTTATTTTATACTTCTATTCTTTTAACTTATCTTGCATATGTTGTTGAGTTTGTGTGTTCTTATTCTGATCATGCCAGAGAATTAATGCAAGAACAAATAAGTGGATTGTTAAATGGATGTATTAATGCCAAAATAAGTTACAGGATGCATGTTTGATGATTTATTGAGTGCCTAAAACCATCAATGACACAAAAGCCACTTTCATTGATAAGTCAGACCTTTTCGCATTGTCAGTGCGTGTTCCTTATGGAAACAGTCGTCTTTCCATTTAAATGTAGCTTCTGTGAAAGGAGCAGCAAAGTTCTCTTGTTTCACAGGTTCTTGTGTGAGTAACACAATTAGCCTTCTTTTCCTTTGCATTCTGGTTCTTGTGGTCCTGAATTTAAACAAAGCTACAAGTACCAAAAGGCAAAGAAAAATCCTGGACTGGAAGAGTTACTTTCACATGGACGTGGTACACTTGATATGTCTGGGCACTATGTATATGTTCAACCCGTCTAGAGTTCCCTGGCAGGCAAATTAGTTACCAGGGGCAGAAAATGAGACACACATGGGTAAAGTGCCAGTTATAATGCCAGAAGATGCTTATAAAATATTGCTTGTCCACTGGAAAATGGAGTAACGAAAGTGATGGGCGTGACTGAAACATGGCTCCCCAAAAACCTAGAGGTAATGTTAAATGATCGGTTAACCACCCCTTACAGAGCTCACCCTGTCAGTCGACAAGTCAACAATGGTGGGTGGATTATTGTTTTGTTCAGATCAGTTTGATATCAGAACGACCTCAACTGAGAAGTTCACTCTTAAGTATGTGCGGTTGACTCAGATGTTTCAGGTATGATCACAGGCATGTATTTCCCAACAGAGTACAAAAGAAAGTTTCGACTTTGAAGAGTTTAAAAAGATCTTCAAACCCAAGACATAAAGGTTATTATTCGAGGATGTAAATATTCGAGTAGGAGGAGATTACACACTCTCTTAAGATATTTAGCCCTGTTATGTTTTTGAGGCTTTCTCCAGTACTCCAAAGGCCATACTCACGTCAGTAACCACATATCAGACTTAAAACTGAATTCTAACTGAACTTCAATTGGTTCTAAGATTATTCCACTTTCTTGGACTGATCATATGTGAATAACATTTCATGTTGAGACACTTGGAAAATCACACATCAGTGCAATCTTCTTGAAAATCAATTAAAATGATAAATTGTTCCCCTTCCCCTTACAGAAGAATAGGACGAATGGTACCAGAACCAGTATAAAATGTTCGCCTACCCCCTGGAAAAATGAGAAGACATTCTAAAAGCGATGTAGAATCCATCGACCTCGCCAAGGCATTTGATACAGTAGATTGGGGATATCTTGGAGGTCCTAGGGGTCGTGGGTCTGGGACCCAAATTCTGTTGCTGGATTTGCATACTGTACATTGAACCCCGCACGAGGGTTAAGCTCGGGGGCGCTCACTCAGAAGAATGGCAGCTGGGTAGGGGCACTTGTGAGGGGTGTCCCCTTCGCCCCTACTGTTCGCCCTGGCCTGTTCGCCCTGGCCATTTTTCGTCCGGGTCAGAGCGGAAATGGATCAGTAGGGAATGAAAGTGGGCAACATGAGGCACGTTGTTTCCCTGTATGCCGATGATGCCCTGTTTAATTTGGCCTCCCCCCGGGACACACTACCTGAACTTCTGCATCAATTGGATAGATTTGGAGAGGTATATGGATTGCGGCTCAATCGAAACAAGTCACTGATCTTTCGTTTGGCAGGACTAGCCTCAGTGCCCCTGGAGGATCTTTCGGACCTGGGGCTGCGATGGGAGCGGGCAGGTTTCTGATACCTGGGGATACAGGTTGTGCCAATGGGCATACAGGCATTGGCTAGGAACATGGAACAGGTAATCATGTCTCTACAGTGTTCGGTGACATTTTGGAACACCCTTCCAGACATGGGAAGGCATATGTCGTTTCAACCCTGGAGGGAGTGCGGCTGCAAAGTCCTTACCGACATTTTTCCCAATGAGACTTTTATCACTTATGAACAGGCAGAGGAGAGCTTTGGCCTTGGGCAGGGCCAATTCCTACACTATAGAGGTATCCAGGAGATGGTAAAGGTCACCTGGCCATAATACCCGGACATTCCACATCCAACACAAATTCTAGATATCCTGCTTACGTGCGGTGCTGGTTGGAAACTGATCTCTCTCCTCTATAAAGTTATGAAACAGGACTTCACGCCCCAAGTGCTGCCGTCCGGGGCTGCATGGGAGAGGGATCTAAGTATCCAGTTGGAAGTGAAACAGTGGGCATACATAGGCATCCTCCTAAGCACTGTATCCTGCAATGCCAGATTTAAACTGACGCGCTTCAATTTCTTGCATTGCACCTACCTAACCCCGGTATCATTAAAACGCCTTTCATGTGACAGGGATGATAGATGCCCGAGGTGCGCCATAGAGAAAGCAGGCTTTCTGCACTTGGCCTGGGAGTGCTCAGTGGTCAGGCAGTTCTGGACGGGGGGTCGGCAGGATTAGTGCAGCCACAGGTCTTCAGGTGAGACCAGAACCCTTGAGTTGCCTACTTGCGTCTATCAGGAAGACCAAGAAATGGAAAATTCCATATAAATTGCTACAATTAATGCTTGCGCTAGCTAGGCGTAGGGTGGCCATAACATGGATGGGACAGAGGGGCCCGGAAGTACTGGTCTTGCACAAGAATGTACGAGAGTGGTCTCTAGCCGAAGAAGCACATATGAAACTTACCCGTTGGGACAAGAAGCTACAAGCGGACCTGATGATCTGGCGAGAAATGCGTACTTCGGGGTTGGTGGAGGTGAGCCCTCTGCTCACAATACTCTAGAAAGTGGGGAAAGCGGGTCGAATGTGGAAGACCAACCTGATCATGATGGGGGGCGAGAGAATTGATTCTAGCAGCAAGCGGCCTGGGTGTCATTGGTGTGTCCCATGCTTATACCTCACTGTGTTACACTCACGGATGCATATATGTACCCCTATTGTGCCTTTTTACCTCTGATGCTACCACATGTACCAGGTATTACCAATCACATCAAAGGTATGCCCCTATATGCTGTATCATTGACGATTTGTTTTTGTTATTGCAAAATGAAAAATATAGTTTTAAAAAAAAAGTTTTAAAAAAGCGATGCAGAAACATGAGTGTAAATGATGGACCCCAAAGATGCAGAGGGTAATGCAAGAAGTAACGCACATCACCAGCTATATAAGAAAAGCAATAACAGCATCACAGGTTATGTTTTATATAATTAATCGGAGCCCCTTAGAATTGCTCAATGGAATTACTTAACATCTGAATTGCGATACACTAATTGTGTATGAAGAGCAGGCTTCCCGGTCCTTTTGTGTCCTTGTAAGACACATTTTCAACCGGATTTTTCATTGAAAGAATTCACTCTGGGGGGTGATACCCACCAGCTCTCAGCCTTTCCACCACTCCTCGTCAATGTCTTTAACGTTCATCAGGTGAGGATAGCACCAGCCCATGGTCTGCTTTGTCAGGGATGGGCCAATGACACCTTTATCCATTAAGATCTTCCTGAAGATTCCCCGAACAGACACAGGATCTCTGCAGTCCTGGGGGTGTATTAAACAATGTGCCCCGGGGGCGAAACGGACATTTGTGCCCACTTTGTGTGCCCCAGGGCACTTTGGTATTACAGAAGGGCCGCAGATGGATGAGTGACTACTTCTGTAATATAGATCGCGCAGGCACACATATAGCGCCTGGGTTATCATGGAAGGGCGTTCCCTCATTAGTATGGGAACATGACCTCATGCAAATGAGGAACTCTCTTTGTCTCTGTACCTGTGCCATATTCTAAACACAAACGCAAAGGCAAAGACAACATCAGGAGGCTCATTGAAAGTGCTTCACAAAGAGGTGATGCACTGTCAGTGCAACCCCTAATGGTAGCCCTCTGGAGGGGGTTAAGGGGCTCCCATGGACCCAACAGACATCCCCCTACAGGCGGGTGAAGAACCTCACTGCACCCACCTGCAAGGGAATCTCTCACCCCTCTTAAAAGTGCAGGTGGGTTGCTGCCTGCACAGTGAAACATGGAGCGGCTGCTTCAAAGCCACTCTGTGTTTCATTTGAATGAGCTGCCCCAAGGGTAGCGCAAGATTGCGGCTGCCTCGGGGGCAACGCATTCAGTCTAATACGGTGCATTCTCCTTCTTTGCGCAGGGCGCATCTTTAGAAAAGTGAGTCCAGCATTAATACGGATATTGTGCTGCACTGTATAATATGGCTCCAAATCTCTGTGAAAATGTAGATGTCTGTGCAAGAACTGGTTATGTCTTAATGCAAATATTTTAGAATATGCCATGTAACCGGCCCGATTCAGAAAAGGGGGTGGTGATGGACAGAGCATCTGAGTTAAACAGAACACTCATACCCAGTCAAAAGATCAGGGCTTGATCCATCACCGTTTTTTAGCTCACTGCACCATCCCAGTTCAGAACCTGGCTACATGCAAATTAGTCTGTCCCTGGCCCAGTGCATCATGGGAACAGGGCAGACCAAACTACCAAGCCAATTCTTTACTGGAAAGGAAACAAGCTTCCGGGGACCGGTTTCTGGCATTGCAGCCATCTTCGGCCCGACTTGCTTGAATCCTAATGGTGCAGTGAGCAAGGGACTCATATCTGAGCATACCCTGCCACTCCTACAGTGGACAAAACGATTCAGAAAAGGGGTGGTGATGGACAGAGCATCTGAGTTAAACAGAACACTCATACCCAGTCAAACGATCAGGGCTTGATCCATCACCGTTTTTTAGCTCACTGCACCATCCCAGTTCAGAACCTGGCTACATGCAAATTAGTCTGTCCCTGGCCCAGTGCATCATGGGAACAGGGCAGACCAAACTACCAAGCCAATTCTTTACTGGAAAGGAAACAAGCTTCCGGGGACCGGTTGCTGGCATTGCAGCCGTCTTCGGCCCGGCTTGCTTGAATCTAATGGTGCAGTGAGCAAGGGACTCACATCTGAGCATACCCTGCCACTCCTATAGTGGCCAAAACGATTCAGAAAAGGGGGTGGTGATGGACAGAGCATCTGAGTTAAACAGAACACTCATACCCAGTCAAAAGATCAGGGCTTGATCCATCACCGTTTTTTAGCTCACTGCACCATCCCAGTTCAGAACCTGGCTACATGCAAATTAGTCTGTCCCTGGCCCAGTGCATCATGAGAACAGGGCAGACCAAACTACCAAGCCAATTCTTTACTGGAAAGGAAACAAGCTTCCGGGGACCGGTTTCTGGCATTGCAGCCGTCTTCGGCCCGGCTTGCTTGAATCCTAATGGTGCAGTGAGCAAGGGACTCACATCTGAGCATACCCTGCCACTCCTATAGTGGCCAAAACGATTCAGAAAAGGGGGTGGTGATGGACAGAGCATCTGAGTTAAACAGAACACTCATACCCAGTCAAAAGATCAGGGCTTGATCCATCACCGTCTTTTAGCTCAGTGCACCATCCCAGTTCAGAACCTGGCTACATACAAATTAGTCTGTCCCTGGCCCAGTGCATCATGGGAACAGGGCAGACCAAACTACCAAGCCAATTCTTTACTGGAAAGGAAACAAGATTCCGGGGACCGGTTTCTGGCATTGCAGCCATCTTCGGCCTGGCTTGCTTGAATCCTAATGGTGCAGTGAGCAAGGGACTCACATCTGAGCATACCCTGCCACTCCTATAGTGGCCAAAACGATTCAGAAAAGGGGGTGGTGATGGACAGAGCATCTGAGTTAAACAGAACACTCATACCCAGTCAAAAGATCAGGGCTTGATCAATCACCGTTTTTTAGCTCACTGCACCATCCCAGTTCAGAACCTGGCTACATGCAAATTAGTCTCTCCCTGGCCCAGTGCATCATGGGAACAGGGCAGACCAAACTACCAAGCCAATCCTTTACTGGAAAGGAAACAAGCTACCGGGGACCGGTTTCTGGCATTGCTACTGGGCCAGAAACCGGTCCTCGGAAGCTTGTTTCCGGTCCAGGGAAGGCATTGCTTGGCAGTTCGGGCTGGACTGTTCCCATGAGGCACAGGGTCAGACTGATTTGCATATAGCCATGTCTGAACTGGGGTGGCAGAGTGGGCTTAAGAACGGTGATGGATTAAACCCAGATCTTTTGACTAGGTGTGAGTGTTTGATTGATTCAGATGCTCCGTCCATCACCATCCCCTTTTGTACCGCTTTTGGCCGACATAAGTGTGGCAGGGTATGCTCAGACGTGAGTCCCTTGCTCACTTTGCCACTGGATTCAAGCAAGCCGGGCTGAAGACGACTGGAATGCCAGAAACCGGTCCTCGGAAGCTTGTTTCCGGTCCAGGGAAGGCATGGCTTGGCAGTTCGGGCTGGACTGTTCCCATGAGGCACAGGGTCAGACTGATTTGCATATAGCCATGTCTGAACTGGGTTGGCAGAGTGGGCTTAAGAACGGTGATGGATTAAACCCAGATCTTTTGACTGGGTGTGAGTGTTTGATTGATTCAGATGCTCCGTCCATCACCACCCCCTTTTGTACCGCTTTTGGCCGCCATAAGTGTGGCAGGGTATGCTCAGACATGAGTCCCTTGCTCACTTTTCCACTGGATTCAAGCAAGCCGGGCTGAAGACGACTGGAATGCCAGAAACCGGTCCTCGGAAGCTTGTTTCCGGTCCAGGGAAGGCATGGCTTGGCAGTTCGGGCTGGACTGTTCCCATGAGGCTCAGGGTCAGACTGATTTGCATATAGCCATGTCTGAACTGGGGTGGCAGAGTGGGCTAAAGAACGGTGATGGATTAAACCCAGATCTTTTGACTGGGTGTGAGTGTTTGACTGATTCAGATGCTCCGTCCATCACCACCCCCTTTTGTACCGCTTTTGGCCGCCATAAGTGTGGCAGGGTATGCTCAGACGTGAGTCCCTTGCTCACTTTGCCACTGGATTCAAGCAAGCCGGGTTGAAGACGGCTGGAATGCCAGAAACCGGTCCTCGGAAGCTTGTTTCCGGTCCAGGGAAGGCATGGCTTGGCAGTTCGGGCTGGACTGTTCCCATGAGGCACAGGGTCAGACTGATTTGCATATAGCCATGTCTGAACTGGGTTGGCAGAGTGGGCTAAAGAACGGTGATGGATTAAACCCAGATCTTTTGACTGGGTGTGAGTGTTTGATTGATTCAGCTGCCCCGTCCATCAACACCCTCTTTTGTACCGCTTTTGGCCGCCATAAGTGTGGCAGGGTATGCTCAGACGTGAGTCCCTTGCTCACTTTGCCACTGGATTCAAGCAAGCCGGGCTGAAGACGGCTGGAATGCCAGAAACCGGTCCTCGGAAGCTTGTTTCCGGTCCAGGGAAGGCATGGCTTGGAAGTTCGGGCTGGCCTGTTCCCATGAGGCACAGGGTCAGACTGATTTGCATATAGCCATGTCTGAACTGGGGTGGCAGAGTGGGCTAAAGAACGGTGATGGATTAAACCCAGATCTTTTGACTGGGTGTGAGTGTTTGATTGATTCAGATGATCCGTCCATCACCACCCCCTTTTGTACTGAGTGTACCAACAGGGGCTGAGACAGAGCTCTATAAATGCTGCAGGCCCATCCTTGAATGCCCCCTGTGGAGACCAGGCTTCATGGGACCCCTACCCCCCCCTCTGCTGCATTACAATGGCTTCCTGAGCAGCTCTGAATGAGCAGAATGTCCGCATTTTAAACACGTATATTGCAAATGTTTCAATTGGAGATAGCTGGGGTGGTGTTTATTTGGTGGCAAAATAGCAGTAAAATTAGTAGCCCAGTCTGGCGACCTCACAAGGCCGATTTGCCATCAGTTGGTAGTACACAGTTTGTGAAAGAGATGAGAGTCGAGCAAGTACACTGCCAGTTGTGTACTTTGGAGGGATGGCTTTTATAACCAGTGTCTCCTCACTTGCCCGCACGGTGTTATCCTCTGCAAATAAATGTGTGACCATTTCTTACACTCTAACTGAACAATGGGTGTCGGGGGTGCAGCCAACCACACAGTATTTAAGGATTGTTGCAGCCGCTGGGCAATAATAGCTTGGATGGCATCTATTATTCATTTTAATGTATACCTGAATTGTCACACTTCTAAGAGAGTGATGGCTAGCCGGGACAGTACTGCCATTGGCAGCACTAGTAGGAGTAAGGGTTGGTGCAAGCTGCTGTGGCCTCCTGGCATGAAATATTCACCCCATTGATGGTATGTAGCAGCACGAGTGGAAATAAAACCACACAACAGTACACAATGCAGACATGAGCAAGAAGTCACAGAAAAAAAAAATACAGAAGAGCTAGCAATGACGAATTGTGCCGAGTTCGCACTTGTACAGTTCCAACACAAACGCAAGTAATGGCCCACTTTAAATAAAAGGGCCCTCGGTTGAATGCCGGACAGCCAGGACACAATTGCAAGTCTGCAGTCAGCTCACAAAATGACAACGACTGGCTGCATGATGATGATTTCTAGCTCAAGGTTACAGCACTGCGGTATGTGTGGCAACCCTTATACAAAGCGTGCATGCACGTTTTACTGGCAATGGGGAGAAGCGAGATTTGCACAGTTTGAAATACAGGAATGAGGACAGGCTAGTCTAAAAGGGGGTGTTGGTGAGCTCATCCTGTAGAATTGGGGAGGTTGCCGGCTCTCTCACTAACCTGCCACATTCAGGAGTCTGTGCGCGAGAGTCACACTTGAGTCGTGTTCCAGAATGCGGATCACTGAAGTCCCTTTCCATCGATGAGCAGACAGGAAGAAGGTGCAGCTGGGAAGCAGTGGGGTCTGCCCTATGCCTTTCCCAGGCACATGCAAGTGGGGATTCGTACTGTCAACATCCACAGAGAGATTTAAAATACAAACTCTTTGTGCAATGCACAAGCTAAGGCAGTAACAGTAATGCACCTCAAGTAAGTCTGCATGGGTCGCCTAACTACTAATCACGCCTGAGTAAATTGGGGTAATTTTGGCAATTTTGTGATCCTCTTTCGACACAAAATACTGAGTCACATAATTAGGAGTAATTTGCCACAAAAAGTGTATAACAGAGTGCATGAATACCGAACTTAGAAGCGGAAGTGGCTCTTACTTTCAGGGCTGTTTGTTTAGCATAACAAGCGCGCAGCAGCAGGGAGAGAGGAGAGAGGAGGGGGCCGGCGCTGAATTCCCTTGTGGGAGCGAGCAGCACGGCACGATAATTGCTACCATATGGTGCGCTGCTGGCTCCCGCAAGGGAATTGCCAAACATGCACGCGTTCCAAATTGAAAGCAATGCAACGTGTGCACGTTTTTGCCCTCAAAACCAACTCGACTGCAAAAGGTCTTTTTCCTATGCAGTGCATGCGCTCTGCGTAGGCGAGACCTAAAAAACAAGGAGAAATAAATATATTTCTTCTCATTGCACCTCCATACGTTTTTGGCTCATCCCCAGGTTAACATGGGCTGAGCAAGTGTCAAAGTCCATGGGTGTTGCATGGAATCACTCACCTCAGTGTCCATGGGATGAGTAAGGCAACGCAGTGATTTGCTCTGCCTTGCCTTACTCCATATTTATGAGGCCATTCAAATCCAAGCAAAGTGGCTTTGCATGGCCTCATAAATACTATTTGGTTGTTTTTCCCCCGGAGTGTCACAAAATGGGAATCTACAGTGGCACAAAGGACATGTATATATGCCTCAAAGTGCCCTAACGCCCGTTGCGCCCCCAGGCACTTGTGTAATATGGCCCCTGGTGTTTATTTCCCACATTTCACCTGTCATTAGAGTTGCCCTCTTACATGTATACAATTTCTCAAAAATATTTCCTCTGCTGGGAATCAAACAGACAATCTCTGGTTCAAGTGATTGCTTCTTCATGATTCAGTTACTGCCAAGCAAGTTACTTTACTGCTCCACCGTCCTCTGTGAAGAAGGTGCAAACTGTGAAAAATAGGGACATTAGAGTGGTTTTTGGTTTGACAAAATGTAACCATATTTGTAGGCTCGTGACAAATTTGGCTGACTTACAATAGACTCACGTAATAAGTCCAGAGTGCTGCTACTGTGCGGAATGACCTGCATGGTCTGACTCCTAAGTATACTGAGGCGTTTGCTATCTGCTGAACTGTATACACAACTTAACCAGTGGTGCAAAGTTGGAAGGAAATTTGTTGGCAGTGGCATACTCATTATGTGGGGTCATTCTTCCCTTTACAACAAATCTATATTGTTAGACCTGGCCTTTTTTGCAGGTCTAGCCCAAAACCTTTTGACTCCTATTTTTCTGACACTGTTTTTGTTGGCTGTAAGATTCTGGGCATTTTACCACTCCTGATCTGTGCTAAAGTGCATATGCTCTCTGTGCAAATTGTGATTATGATTGGTTATCCATGATTGGCATGTTTGATTTAGTGGTAAGTTCCTAGTAAACTGCATTGTGTGTGAGAGGGCCTGTAAATTAAATGCTACAAGTGGGCTTGCTTTAAAGAATAGGGGTGGCTGGGCCCTGTGGGAAGGAGGGTAGGTTGGGCCACTGTATACTGCAAAAAACAGATTTTTTTACCTATGCCTCTACTGTTTATTTCAAACAATTAATGCATTAACAGGAATAAATAAAACTTTGTTAGTTTATCCTGACATTTTATTTATTTCGTTTAATTTTTAATTGTTTGATAATCTTAATTTATAGTTTGCCAGAGAAAGACCGTCATCAACTCAAGGTCTTGCCATACTGTGAATTACAAAACATAATCTTACAGAAAAACACGCTAATTCAAGCGTGAATCAACCAAAATACAAAAACATGAATTGTGACAATTTATACAAACATTACTATACAGTTGCCAATGGACAATAAGAAAAACAAACAGATATGTATTTCAATTCCCGGGGGATGAGAAAAACTTTTTGTAAACACCCCACAAAACCCGATCCAATGTCACATATATTATTTTATATTAGATCAGGGAGTAAATCTTTTTGGCAATCAAATGCCATTAATATTATTAACGGATGAAATGCCGTTGCCGACGCGTTTCGAGTCCAGCTGTGTAAGTCACAGGACTCTCATCAGGGCTGAGTGAATCGTTTCCGTATGGAACTGTTTAAGATAAAAACGAGGAAGAATTTTTAGCAATCGTTCCTCCATCCATTATGAATTAGTTAAACATGAGTTGCATCAACAGATGCGGCATACCTTCTGTAAAGCCAAGGTTGCGCTGACCTTTACAATGTCATCAATACTGTGGGTGTCACGCTGCAACAGAGTGGAAAATACGGGTCAGAGGGCAATTATACCCAGTGTGTATGGCGCCCTATTGCATTTGTAAAACCAAGGTAGTTGTGTTACCTGAATAGTATTTAGCTGGGCGACGTGCTGCGTGGTCGTCATCAATTTCATGGGCTCGAAATACCGGTATTTAAATTACTTCTCTAGAAAGAAGTACAGAGCCTCGCATGAGAGTTATTCGGGGGGCTGGTGGGGCTTCTATGTTGGTAAAATGAATGAAGACTTACTCGTTTGTAGGTGGAGGGGGCGCGGGAATAAATGCTGCTTTTTTTCAAATTCCTAACAGTCGTGTTTCCTGTGAATAACAACAGGAGAATTACTCAGCCGCTCAATCAAGCTGTAAATCAGAAAGGCAGCGGGTGCCGTTTGTGAGTCTCACCTTGAAGTTATCGAGCTCTCAGCCTTCACCGTATCATGTCACTCGCAGGTGTGTACGAGCAGCCTGGCCCGTTCATGCGGGGGTGGAGTTCAGCGGTCGGGTACTAGTCACATGGTGTCACTCTAACCAATTCAGACCTCTTGGGACGCTATTGCTGGTTGCGATGCGTTATGGGAATTGTAGTGTCAGCTTAGTGTTTCAGTAAATCATGCCTCACAACTGAGTCTGACTATCATAGGGAAGTAATTGTAACATATGTTGACCACTCGAGTGATATTGGTCTAAGCTCTATTTACTTCGGTCATGCAATTAAGTCCTTTATTTACACTGTCGAACTTCATAATTAGATATGCCTCTTTGCGCAACAATGCGCTTTCAATGCATGGCGATTGGATTTTAGGGTCAATCCATGTTAGTACTGTCCACTTAAAATCATTTTCACCATGTTTCTTTTTCAGAAAATGTTCAACCATAGGTGCAGATAGAACTTTTTTCTTTATTCTCGAGCGGTGCTGTGTAATCCTGACGTTGATAGATTGGCAAGTTTTGCTAATGTATACTCTGTTGCATGGGCACACCACAGCATAGACCACATTCTTGGTCTTACAATTTGTGAACATGTGGTGTTTCCATTTGACCCCTTCATGGTCAAACACATTTCCTTCAAGTGTCGTTGAGCAGGACACACAATTACCACATTTGTGGTACCCACATATAGGCTTTAGGTTCCACTGTGCTATCAGATCACTCTTCTGTTTAGGGATGTAACTATCCGCTCTTACAAGTTGCTGCCCTATGCTTGTGTTTTTACGCATAGCAAAAATGGTCTTCTGTAGGGGGTGCTCAAGACTTTCCAGTAAGTGCCAGTTTTTTAAGATAATAAGTTTGAATTAATTAGTATGTGAACCAAAAGTTGTTACACAAACCAATTTGTCTAGCTCACCCTTCTGTTTTATCTGGAGAAGATTTTCTCTTGGAGTAAATCTAGCCCGTTTCTTGGAGTGTTTCAATAATTTTTTGGGGTAACCCCTTCTAGCCATTTCCGTGCAGAATGTTGTGGCATGAGACTCAAAGTCTGCTAAATCTGTGCAGTTACGTCTTATCCGCAATAGTTGCCCGTAAGGGAGATTCTCTTTTAAGCACTGTGGGTGGGAACTTCTGTAATGAAGAATGGTGTTTCTATCTGTTTCTTTTTTATATATGGTAGTTGTCAGCCTTTCTGCGCTGATGCCTACTGTCATTTTGCTTTTACTGGATTCCATAGAGAATTTAATGTCATTGTGCCGGGAGTTGAGCCATTCATGAAAATGCACAAGCTCAGTCTGGCTCCCCTGCCACAGGAGCCAGATGTCATCAATATACCTGAGCCACTTGTTTATATTGCCGCAAAAGGGGTTGTTCTGATATATGAATCTCTCTTCATATTGTGCCATATATAGCACAGCCATCTCCGGCGCATAGGGACAACCCATGGCGGTGCCCTTTAGTGGGCTGGCAGCACTGGTTGTGCCACGCACGAGTAGCCCTTTAAATGTGTCTCAAGCCTGCCACTGTAGTGCCTGCTCATGCAGTTTTTAACTGCCATGTTGACTTGGGAAGTGAACCCACTTGCCAGGCCCTAATCTTCCCTTTTCTTACATGTAAGGCACCCCTCAGGTAGGCCCAAGATACCCCATGGGCAGGGAGCATTGTATGTGAAAGGTAGTTTGTGTGCTGATGTGTTTTACAGGTCCTGGTAGTGAAATACTGTGTATTTCTTTTTTCTCTATTGAAAGGCTGTCTATCCCATAGGCTATCATTCAAGCTGCACTGTAACATATTACATGTGTAACTTTCAATTGGGGCAAGTTAAAAAAATGGAGTTTAGACTCTCTGAACTCAGAATTTAATAACATACCTTTTAGTAAAGGTGATTTTTAAATTGTGTGTTTGAAAATGGCACTTTTAGAAAGTGGGCATTTTCTTCCTGAACCGTCCTGTGTGCCTCTGACTGTTTGTCTATTTACAGTCTGGTTTTGGAGTGAAAGGAGCTGGGACTATGTCCAATCAATCTAGACAGTCAAAAGGAGGGTTACGATGTGTCCTGTGTTGCCTGGGTAACTCATCGCTAAACTGAATAGACCTGGCCTGCATTTAGAGTGGTGGGATGAGTTTCACTAGCACCCAAATAGGTTGTATCTCCTTTGCTGAATGTTGCCTCCACCCCCTGTGGTCATGCTGGACCAAGAAGGGGTTGGACTGAGCTCAGAGACTCTGAAGCAAAGAGAACAAGGAGAAAATGGGGTATAAGTATGAGACCTTAAACTCCAAGACTTCAGATTACTTCTGGAAACAAGAGGACCCTGCCAAGAAGAAGAGCTGTGTGAGGAGCGCTATATTTTCTGTGTAAGGGGTGGGTTGGCCTGCAGATGCTGCTTCTATCTGTGGTGGGGGAAAGGACTGACCCTTTTCCCCCTGCTGTGGTATCCTGCGTGTTAAGAATCTCCAAGGGCTTGTGTGTGCTTGGCTCCTGTTGGAAGTGTCACGGAGATAAAAGACTTCAGGAAAGATCCTTGCTGGATCTAAAAGTAACCCCCCTGGAATGAGGGCTGAGAGCTGTGTGAAGAGGGCTGCGCCTGATGTTTGTGGGGAGGGCTGGCCTGCAGTTCCTGTCTGGTGCAGGAGATGGACTGGACTGTCCTTCACCCATTTATTTTTAAAAGCAAGCGCATGTTGAGTGCTTCTTCGGTGGCACCGAAGTATGGAGGGTGCTTCCCCTTTCTCCAAGGGGCACTCTAAGGTGAAAGTGCATGTGGAGCACTTTATGTGGCAGCCCGAGCATGAAGAGTGCAGACTACAAGTCCTAGCGCTGGATTACTATAGAATGTGCTGCTCTGCACTGTCCCTGGTGTTTGGGGACAGCTAGAGAGGAGAGCTTGGGTGTTCCCCCTCCTTCACCACCAGTGCATGTGACGACTGCGGTAGAGATGCCAAAGGAAGCCCAGGGCCGGAGCTCACCAGCGTTGCTGAGCAATGCCGATGCCTCCAGTTGGTGGTACCCAACCCCCAGGGAAGCCCAAATGAAAAGAGTGTGACTCCGGAGAGATGAAAGAAAAGAGAGCGGCCCTAGAGGCTACTGCGGTGTGGTGGCATGGAGGTCCCTGCCTGAAGCAATCCCGGGGAGGACAGCACAAGCCCCAGGGTTGAGACCTGCCCATGGCTCCTTGCTGTGAAATATTCCCCACAGTGCAGCAACACTGAAGGAGCCCTGAAGGAGCCTGTACAGCTCGTGGTGGGCTGTCGAGTGACACACCGTACTTGTTGTCCCTGCCAAAGGAGGCTGGGGTGGAGTCACGGAGCTGCCGCATTGGAACGGCATATGCATCACGTGTCTGTGGGCAGCTGCCTTTGGTGATTTGGGACTAACAGAAGTCTCCCTGAGGACGTAGGAAGTGTATACGCCCACCCCTACCCTGGTGACATACCTTGAGAGGCATTTTCCTTATTGGCATTACCGGGAAAGACCTCAACAGTAAAGAAGAAGCAGGAAATTCCCATGATCACATGCTTTATTGCCCTACCTATGATGTTATGACAGTTGCCTAGTGGCAAAGTGATTTATGATTATATGATTGTTGTCTATGTGTTTTATATACAATATAGAAGATATGTTTATATACTACGGCGTGGAGTCTGTGTGGTGTATTTTGTGTGTCACTGGTGTGTGTGTATGTGTGTGTGTGTTGCGCAGAAGCTTCACACATTGCTTCTGGGATCAGCCTGGCTGCTCTGCCAAGCTAGGGTTTGTAACTCCCTTACCCTGACTAGAGAGATGGGTTCTGCCCGGCTTAGGTGCCTACACTAGCCAACCAGAAACCTAATTTCTAACATATATGAATTCAAGAACAAAACAAACGATTACTTATTTAAACTAAGAATGCGGTGCGATAACGTTTTGGGGAACTTTTATTCTATATTTATTTGGAATATCTTATTTGACTTATAAGGTATTGTATGTGGTGGCTAGTTGAAAACCACAGGAGTAAAACAGATAAACATATTGAGATTTGACATATGACAAAAAACAACAATATCTTAAATGGTGTTAATGGCGGGGTCAGTTAAATCTTTTTTTTTTTTTAAATCAATCTGTAAAAAAACATGACGTGGCGGGAAAGAGGGAGACTCAACACAATTTTTTCAAAATGTGCACATGGCATCATATATTTGGAAAATAAGTTTTCAAAAGAGGTAGAGTTATATCAGCACTGTAGATATAAATTACATAGGCAGCCCAATTTGGACTTCGTGCACAAATGTGCTCGTAACACAAATAAGTGGCGACCTAAGTGACAAAGTGTAGACAGCCAAAGGCGAGTGGTGACATCAAGTGAAAAATTATATATAGGTGACTGTGTGGTTCAGCACAAAATTATTTACAAGGGTTGCAAGAGAATAATTGGAATGATGTAGATAGAACCATAGGTCAAGGCGCCTTCAATTACGCTGTGGAGTCAACGACATTTCGATCCTATAAACTCAGGATCATCTTCAGGACAGGGCATGTTGATTATGAAGTGCTGAATGCGTAGAGATTCACTGTCCTCACATGGAGGCAGCAAGAAATCCGGCATCTTTAGCGGACGAGTGAAGCTCCGCAGGGAGAAATCTGTGCGATAGCCAGGTGGGGAAACGAGGAAGATTGCCGGTGGCTTGAAGGTGCAGGACGGACCTCGAGGGAAAGGGTTTACGGCTTCACAGGCATCCGAGTTCGGCTGTGGAGGAAACTCAATGGGGATCGAGTGCTGGAATGAATCCGGGTGGAGTAGGGGAGGCTGTCATCTGCGGGCCGCCACATTCGTGTGCGACTCGCGGATGAAGCCGTAAACCCTTGCCCACAAGGCCCGGCCTGCACCTTCAAGCCAGGAAGATGATCATTTAAAAAAATGTGTTGCCTTACACATTAACCCGGCACTTGTAAAGGCCCTTGTTACTTAGCTTCAAAGCTTAGGCACTATCATCCTCCTAGACTCCTTTGATCTAGTGATAAAGCATTGTTCATGTTTCCTCGCATCAAAAAAGGTCTGTTCAGGGGGGCAGGTCTTTTTCGTACTTGGCTCCTTATTACCGGAACAAATTGCCACATCATATTCAAACTTGTTTGGATCACTTTGGGTCATATTACCAAGGCAGGCAAAATGAAATTATCGCCCTATTAGCAAGCTGTTGCTAACATCGGTTAGCGACAGCTTTTAGGTGATAGCGAGCGGTTTGGGGCCCGCTTTGCATGTCAGCGATATTTATCGCTAATGACATGCAAAGTGGGCGTACCCAACCTGTTAGCGACTGAAAGCAGTCGCTGACATCGCTATCGCCTATTAGCAACGCAGGCGTAGCGATTAAAATCTTTGCGCTAAGCGCGAATATCGCCAAATCCTAACGCCTGCTCAGACCACTTCTTAGCCTGTATATCCAATGGGAGGTGGATATTCAGGTTAAGTACTTGTTAGCGATAATGCCTGAATTTCCAGCGATATTCAAGCATTCCGCCGCTATCGCTGGATATTTTATCGCTTTGGAGATAAACGTTGCTAATAGCACGTTATCTCTGCGATAAAATCCGGCAATGCGCGGCGATAAAAAAAAATGTCGATAAGCTTATTTAGCGATAAATATCGCTAGTTGTTGATAATATGCCCCTTAGTCTCTTGGTTGCACCGAGATACCCCTCCCAGGGTGATATGTGCATGTTATAAATTAAAATAAAATAACATAACATATGTTGACTGAAAAAGTTGACGCGAGAACTTTTATTCAGTTATCGGGGTGAACACACGGAACCAGCTTTACTTACTGCGGTTTCACTGTGGCTTCCGCCTGCATGTGGATGTTGTTGTTCCACAATTTGTCCTAGGCAGATACTCTATCATGAGGTCATCAGGCGCTGCCACATTGCCTCTTGTAACAGCCATGTTGCTATGGTATCTTGTGCATGCGTACTGTAGTCTCTGCCCTGCAGCTCCATCTCTATGTCCACTATAATCCGGTGAATGATCTACCACCGTCCTTCCACCAGTTTCATAAACTCCTCGGCATTCTCCAGAATAATTTTTCTGGCTCTCTGCTGCCTTTATGTGCGTTTAGTGTTTAATTAGGAATAGTTGAGACAACCATAACATGCTTTAGAAGTGATTCTTACTTGTAACTTCTGCTACACCCACACTCACCCACCATGAACCTGAAGGGAGCAGTGCAGTGTACTCTGCTGCTGCAGCTGTTGAGCCTTTTGTGTTTGTGCAAGAATGGTTCCTTGTACCTAAGGTAATCTTGCACAGTTGTTACACATGGTGTACATGTTTTATGTGTGCGAGGAAGCCTGCTCTACTATTACCTGTGGTGTTCCTGACGGGAGATGGCCTTTACAACGCAGGCGCTTCACCGCTGTAGGTTTACAACGCGGGTTTTACAACAAAAGTCGTCTCCACGACTTCTGCTGGATGGCGCTGTAAGCTAAGGAATAGTAAGGTTTACTATTCCAACACCTTCCCTACTGTACGTAGACTGGTGTTGGAATAGTAAATCGTACTATACCTCAGTCCAGCGCTCTCCAGAGCAAGTCGTTGAAACGATTTGCGTTGTAAAACCTGCATTGTAACATACCGCGATCAACATGATCGCGTAGTAACATCATACATTCGTGCCTGACATGTGTACAGGGAAACTCACAGCCCTGCCACCTGCCTTGTTTATTTTAACTGTTAGTGAGAAGCCTGTTCTGCATTTTCTGTGCTGTGCTGTGTTATACTGAGTCCTGCAACAGATGTTTTGCTCACAGAGAGAGAAACTATTGCCCTTGCCAATGCCTGTTTAAATCATTACTTGCTTTTATCTCCTTGTCTTGTGCTGTGCGGCTGTTGCCTCCCATTGAATACCACACTGTGATTCTAATTATGAAGTTGGGTGCCTGACTGAACATCCCCTCCACTTGCATCTTGAACTCTTGTTTGGAAACGCTTCTTCGGAAAATGTTTGCCTCAGGGACTCTCTTTAATATGTTGAAGCGTTCAGATGGCTCCAGTTTATTCCCCCTGGCTGTCTGTTCATGCAGGATGAACATGTTTAAACTCGCGACCCTTTTGTCCCTCGGTTTGTGCTTTGAGTCACGCTCCATCACTGGCCTGCCTCCCATCTGTTGTTATCATTCTGAAGATGCTGCTTCCAGACTCTAGAAGCCTGCTGCAGCCTGTTTACTGAAGTGTTTTGTGCCAGTGTATCCCCTCTGTTCTGCTGAGAGCAATTTTTCTGGATTTTTTACTCCTGATATTTAGTCCAGCCTGTAAAATAATAAAAATGGCTAAATATTTACATATCAATGAGCCAAGCAGAGGCAGGCAAACAAGTTGGCAGGAAAACACTTGCATAGGCTGAGCGATCTACCCTGTACCTTTTCTTTATGTTTTTCATTATGAGAAGCAGCTGATAGTATTTCATTTTTTTCCGGCACTTTTTATCATCAGATGATTACCAGAGAGCAAGCAAAAATTGAGGATGGCTCCTGTTCCCTTTTCCAAACTATGCAGTGCCTGGCGACGAGGGCAGTTATTTGAAACATGGGTACAGACTGTTGTCCCTACACCACTTTGGGGACAATACCTACGCGCCCCAGTTAACAATCAGTAAAGTCTCCAGTCCCCATAACTAGAAAACTTTATCTTGATCATGTTTGCGTGCGTTTGTATGTGTGTATGGTTTTGAAAAGATGAAGCCCACCTAGAACATGCATAGGAGACAATGACTCTACAATGGCTATAGCAAACACAACAAGATCATGAACGGAGTGCCACAACTTTTGAACCACTAACAGGTCTGGGTGTAGTCCATCGTTTTTTTGCTCACTATGCCACTTCAGTTTGGACCCAGTCATGTTCAAATCAGTCTTGACCCTGCTCCCATGGGAACAGTCCTGCCCAAACTGCCAAGCCGGATCCTCACTAGACCAGAAACAAGCATCGTGGGACCAGTTTCAGGGTATCACGCCTCATCAGTCAGGCTAGCTTCAATCCAGTGCACTGCGAGAAAGGGACCCATGTCTGGCCAAACCCTTGGCCACTTAGGGCGAACAAAGCAAACACAACAAGATGATGGAGGGAGAGCCGAACCATCTCAACCGCTCTTCAATAGCTATGCTCATGTTGGATATGTTAGCCCCTAGGTACTGCTTTTGAGATCTCCCTCCATGAAACCCTTTATAGATGGTGAGTACAGGGAATGTAAAGGCCATCCTCGATACTCCTTGCTCCTTTATCCAAAGAAGGTTGTCCCTGTCGTTTCGGCTTCCCAAAACAATAGAAACTGATTAAGGTCTCTCTATGAGCGCGATATACAGATCACCAAGACCCAGTCCACAGATGTCTGACCTCTGACTCGGCTTCAGAACCTGTGAAAGTGGACACTTCTCTGGGGCTGGAAGAGTCCTTAAACCAGGGGCCTCCAACCTTTTTTGTGGTGGTAGCTACTTTTGATCAATGAAAATCTTATTGAGCTGCTATTATTTTTAGTGTTCCAGAATGGCCACATCAGATAAGATTATATTATTGGGCACAATGTCCAAGATTTCAAGCTCAGCTCATCAGGCATGGCTGCCAGCAGGAATATAAAAAGACTTTGTCAATGTGGTATGCCTCTATTTGGGTAATACATAACAACCATAGCTGCAATGACCTGCCACTAATATTATTAAGTCTCCCAAATACCACACAATTGATCACTCAGTTATCAGCTTTATCTATATTTTGAAAATTCCACCATTTTCTCCAAAGTTCAGCTTATGAGTTCCGAAAGTTCACATATTTTCATCTTGAATGTATGTTTTTTAATTTTTGTAAGTCTATATTAATTGAACCAAGCAAAAGATAAATTTTAAGTGTTAGGCTACACACAGGAGAGCTACATACGGGTAGCTGGAGAGTTACCAATAGCTCATGAATTGCTATTCTGTTGATTTCAGCCACAGCCAACACGTGTTTCGTCGCAATTGGGGCGTGATCCTGCGACTTCCTCAAGGCTGTAAAAACATAAGCATATAAAATTCCATTGTATTTAATACTACCGCATCATCAATTGTTAACATAGCTAGAACTAAACATATGTTAACCAATGAAAGTCAACACAAAGTAACGTCCAGTACGTTTACGAATCTCAGAATTAAAAAATAAGTTAATACACTTTATAAGATCAAAATATCCAAACGCCACTAATCGTGCAACCTTAGTACCCAAAATGTATTGTTAGTGGGAACAAGAGTCTTGATACAACGTACGTGAAAATAATAACCATGCAAAATATGTGTGACTGGACTAAAGTAGCCAGTTTGAAAGTCAAATATCAGCTCAGTGTGTAACACAAATAGTGTTCACCAAACACTTTATTTCCCCGTGCTGTACTTGTATCCCGAAACGTATGCAAATACCTATATTTTCCAATTGTAAAGATCTGAAATTTAGATGAAGAACAAAGCCCAATAGGAACTATTCACCCCCAAACGTCAATTAAATTTCACTAAAAATCACCTACTGTAAATGTGGTGATAATTCCGACCCACAAAGGGGTTCTAAGGTGTATCGCGATCGTCCAGAATTAGGCTTCCTTCCACTTTCAAATCCAAGTTTCCATTGTAATGATTATTGTTATCTGAAATCCAATGACAAACATCAGGTCCAATCACTATACCTCATCACTAAACATCACTCATAAGCATAGGTCAGGTGTCCCCTTATTCTATGGTGAGTAAAGCCCAAATGAGAAACTGCCATGATAATCATAACTCATAAAAGCCATCCTTGGGATATCCTCGCACCATCTCGAGTCCGATATTAATTAAAAACGTGTTGTTAAACACGTTCTTTAGAGCGCGACTTAATATTAACATGCCCTGTAATTGCATCGATTCAATGTCTTCATTAAATACTATATACACGATTGATCGAAGGTTTTGTTTTCAAAATGCACAGATATAAACGCCCAATATCTTAACTAAAATCCAGAACCACGCTATTACTTATATACTGATTCAACCGCATCATATCCATTCCCGGTTGTTTCAGAAATGCCAATAATCTCTTACCTCGTATTAGTCCTGCAGAGTACCGCAAGCAAATCCAGGAGCGTACTAACACCACCGTGTACGGTAATAAGCTCCCGATTCGTGATTCTACTGCCATTTAAAAGCCCATTACCACAACTATTTCCTCAATGTGAACGTTTCCGGTTTCAAATGGTGGACATAGATGATGGACTATAACGGATTGACTAGAACGGCTGACATATTGGAATTCCCTTTGAAGTCACAATACGCTTTCTTAAAGTATATTTAATCTACGAAGTCGAGATATTTAAATAAAATTAACGGGTAGAGTGCCCCAATAAAAACACACGAGTGATATCAGTCAATCAAATTAATTTCGGTGTCATGTATCCTTCATTAAAATCCAATCTGAGAGGTATATAATATTCTGTGCTACTAGGTGTCATAAACTTTCTCATCAACTCCTTCCAGTGCTGATTGTCCAGTGTTCTTGACGACCAAAGGAGTCACTATGTTGTTTCTTAATAGCGTGATTTCTGTGTGACAGTTGTTCAAATTCTGCGCCTGTGAATTGTGATGAGGTACATTTAGAATCCACTAACGTCTCTCCATCACAAAAGTTAAATAGCACAGTAATACATTGCATAGGTGTCCACTAAGCATGTTAACTAGTTTAAAGTCCTATGAAAGAAAACGACGTACAGTTGCAGAGATACATAATAGTCAAGTCAGCAGCTCATTGACAGTATATACAAGTTAGATGGTCCATAGATTTTTAAGATTCTTATTACATTAAAGAATTTATGTAAGTTGTATAATAATGCATTCAGGCACATATATCTCTTTCTATGACGCAGTTCATTTATCATCTCCCAGAAAATAATGTAGCTCCTGGTAGATGTTAAGACCACACTCCGTACCGCGAATTTCAGTATCCACAGGGCTTCTTTCCTACGTAACATTAGTTCCCTATTACCCCCTCCAGGGTGTCTGGGTGTATGGTCAATGCCATAGTAGTCAAAACGTCTGGTTGTCGTTTGTAATGGACATATGGACATGTGCGCTGCCAGGGGATATCTCATATCACCCTGTTTCACTGCCCGTATATGTTCACCAATCCTTTCTCTTAACGGTCTGATAGTGCTGCCTATGTATATTTTTTTGCTTTTGCATTCTATCGCATAGACAACAAATTTGGATAGGCAGTTGATGTTAGTCCTAATCTCGTATCTTTTGCCATTGGGACTGTTGAAATGTGTCTTTTAAGGTGTTGCCCATTTGCATGCCATGCATTGGTTGCAGCTATGAAAACCCTTTCCGTGTTGTGTTAGCCAATTTTCATTGTGTGCAGATGTAGGGTAGCTCGGGCTCAACATGTTCCTTAAGGTAAGGCCTCTTCTGTATGTGATTGCTGTTTTTTTCGTGACGTACTTATCTAAAAGCTTGTCTGCATGTAATAAGTGCCAGTGTTTTCCCATACTGCGCCTTAAAACCTGTGACCAATTGGTGTATCCAGCGATCAGCCGGATTGTGTTAGCCTCATTGCTGGTTTTCTGCTGGTCCCTCAGCGTGTCGTCACGTTTTATCATGTTTATTCTAGATTCTGCCTTTTTTAAAGTAATTCCATCATAGCCTCTTTTGCGGAATCTATTTAGAGTCCTTTTCTTAAGCTCTTCAAATTCGGTGTCTACACTGCAATTGCGTCTCACTCTCATTAGTTCACCATATGGGATTGCATGTATTTGGTGAGGAGGGTGAGCCCTGGAAGCATGCAATAGTGCGTTGCATGCTGTTTTTTTCCGAAAAATCCTACTCTCAATTTTACCTTCTCTTACAAAGAATTCCATTTCCAAGAAGGAAATTGTGGATTTGCTATATTCAAATGTAAAGTGAATGTTACAGTCATTGTTGTTCATGTATTCTATGAAGCCTGCCACTTTGGTCTGTGTGCCCGTCCATGTCATTATACAGTCGTCTATGTATCGTCCCCAATATAAGGTGGAGTAATTCCACTGTTGGCCCTCTGGACCCCAGATTCTCCTTTCTTCCAGCCATCCCATAAAGAGATTAGCATATGAGGGAGAGAACCTGGAGCCCATAGCCACTCCTTGCTTCTGTCTGAACCATTTATCTTGGAACAGGTATATATTGTTATCCAAGATAAGTTCCACCATTTCGATAGGCTTCTCAGTATGGTTCCATGCACTCGCTACCCTTTTGTTTAACATCTTTCTTACTGCCAGTAAACCAGATTCCCTCTTAATGCTGGTGTATAGCGCCGTAACATCTAATGTTAACATGTACATGTTATCATCCCAATTAAAGTGAAATAAGATTCTGTATATTTTGTCTTGAGATTACTATATATGCTCAGTGAAAACAGGGAAACCTTGTTTAACTTTAATGTGTGCTTGGGAGTTAATTTATGTCTTGAGAGCTTAAGCTTTCGCTTTATGGAGGTTAGTGGTTCCCCACACCTTTGAGCACCGTTTACTTAATTTCTTGAAAAAATATAATTTAGTGCAAAACAACCGCGAGGCGCCAAATTTCCTATACTAATTGCCACGTTCCTTGGCCTTCAGCTCATGAGTTGCTAGTTGAAGAAGCTTGCCTTAAACCTTTAAATGAAGTGGATCCTGAGGTTGGCCCCAAATTGTTGAAGAACATCTGGAGACCAAGAAAGCAGAGCACAGGGGCATGTGGGCGGATGAAGAACCCCCACGTTTTTTTTTTAGAGAAGATGCCCTTTCCTCTCCACCAGATGCCGCTGGGAAGCTGGACAGTGTTTGTGGTGCCACCTTGACCCCAGCACTGCTGTTGGGGTCAAAACCAGCTCGCCACCTCCCTCAGCAAAACCCCACCACCGACATCCACTGACTGCTGTTTGCCTAGGGTATCATGTTCCCTTATAATGTGGCCTAGGGGTACTATTAAAACTCAAGCGACAGGCAGAATACTCTCGACCCCTTGATATGGTTATATTGGCCCTGGAGGGGGTCATCTTGTAATCTCTTACTGTGAAGGACAGAGAGAACTACACACAATTAACGCTCCACCCCTTACAGAGTTTGGAATCTGAGGAACTTTAACACTTTAAAGCTGTTGAAAGGAACAACAACAGGAAACTACCATAGTAAAGCAAACTATGATTTCTGAAATGAAATGTGCTAGTTTGTTCTGTTCTCTTTTCCGTGTAATTACGTTGTTGAGGTTTTTATAAATCCACATAAAGGGAAGAGGCCACTTTTGAGTGCTGATAAAACATCAGATGGACATACGTCTCATGCTCGAAGTCAAATTTTTTATCCATCGAGTAATTGTCTTGGACTTCGTGTGACTCCATGACACTAACCTCAGGAGTTCTATATGAATGAAACCTTTTACCCTGCATAGCTTAAGCATTATCTAAGTTTGGCAAACCTGGGTGAAGTCTTGTGGTTGTGACCTGTGGAAACAGGGAAAGTTTCCCTGCCTGAGGAGCTCACTCCACCTGCCTGGGGAAGCGAAGTATCCTGATAGGTCCGGATTAAGACCGTTAGAGGCTCTAAGCACTTAAAAGGTTTCGGAGCGACCTCACTGACCTTGTGGGCGTGCGTTACTCACCTGACCGTGCAGCTGCACCTGGCCGTGATTTGCGCGCCTGTCCTATAGGACCTACGCCTGATCCCTGGTGGCCCAGGGGTGAGGTCTTCTCTCTGTCTGCTATTGTATCTTTTCTGTTTCTTTTATTGCCTTTTAGTGTCTTTTTTCTGCCTCTTTTTCATGCCCAGTTTCAATTTTGCTCTGTCCTTTAATTTACTCAGGTTCACTTTTTCATTACTCTCCCCTTCCCGCCCTCACCACTGCTTGTTTCCAGCAGCCCCACCCCCTTCCAGCGCCTTTTCCTGCTACCCGCCTCCCAGCTGACCAGCCCTCCGCCTCCCCAACACTACTTAATGGCCCCCGCTTTGCGGTGAGGGTGCGACCTTGAGGGAGCGACCTCACTGACCTTGTCAGCGTACAGTGCCCCCCCACCGCACAGCTCCACCTAATAGTGGTCTGCACTCCTATGCCCTAGGTCTAGAGTTTGAGGCACTCTTCCACCTGTAGACTCCCACCTGCGCCTCAACCTTGGTGGCCCAGTGGTGAGCTCTTCTTTCTGTCTGCTGTTGTCTCTTTTCTTTTTCTTTTATTGCCTTTATCTGTTGTTTTTTTCTGCCTCTCTTTCCTTTCCAGTTTCAATTCTGCTCTGACATTTACTTTACTATGGTTCGCTTTTGTTCCTGTCCCCTTCCCGCCCTTGCGGCTGCTCGTTCCCCTTGGCCTGCCCCCTTCTGCTGTTGTTTCTTTTCTTTTTTTAATTGCCTTTTTCTTTCTTTTTTCTGCCTCATTTTCCTGCCCAGTTTCAATTCTGCTCTGTCCTTTACTTTTAATCTGGTTTTCTTTGTGTTCCTCTCCCCTTCCCACCCTCGCCATAGCTCGTTCCCTGCAGCCTACCCCCTTCCAGTGCTGTTTCCCGCCTCCCGTCTCCTAGCTGACCAGCCCTCCCGCCTCTTCAACACTACATAATGGTGGCGCGCCAAAGGCCACAGACCCAGATTCCCACTGCTCCCACCGCTACGATGTCACCGCCCTCCACTCACTCAACCCTGAACGTTCCACCACCTACTAACTCGCATCACAGAAGGACACCCTAGCCCTGTTCACCTGCTGCAACTGTGCCTCCTCCTGCCTCTGCACACCAGACCTACCGACCATATGACCTTTCCAGAACCGGATCTGACCACCTCAGCTGCATCCTACTCAAGACCCGCTCCTGCCATGGAAATATGGGACCTGCTCGACTCCTTCCCCCCTCTCCCCTTCGTCTTCTTCCTGGAAACATGGATGAGCCGCACATCAGCCCTGGACATCACAACCGCCATTCCAGATGGCTACAAAATCATCCACAAGAACCGCAACAAGCAGCCGGGAGGAGGCATGACCATCATACACAAAAACACCTCCCATCTCACAACCAGCTCCAGTGACCTCTCACCCGACATGGGACACCTCCGCTTCCAGATCCACAGCAATCTGAACACCGCTCTTCGCAGCACCCTCATCTACAGACCTCCCGGTCCATACCTCCAAGCTGCAATGGACCGACCAACACTGTGTCCACTTCTCCTTCACCAATCCTAACGTACACCATCACGCCCACCGCTATCCTTGTACAAGCAGGAACAAAGTCATCGAAGACCAGCTCACCACCTCCCTCAGCAAAACCCCACCACCAACATCCACGGATGCCAACCCCTCAGCACACAACACCCACCTTTGGATTTCCAACTGCACCCTCAGGAAACCCTCAAATAACTAGCTCTCCAAGAAAGCCAGCCGGTTCTCTCCAGTCCTCCAAAGGTCCAGGCACACCTGCAGACGGCTCGAAAAATGAAGGAGCAGCAAGATCTTGGCAGACCACGCAGCATTCAAAACCGCCATCACCACCTCATCAAACAACAAAAAAACAGCCAGGAACCCATCAACGCCAATGCACACAACAGCAAAAACTCTTCACTGTAGTCAAAGAATTCGCCAAACCCAGCATGGAGACAGCAGACATTCCCCCTGCCTCAAGACCTCTGCGACAACCAGGCCACCTTCTTCCACTGCAAGATCAAGGAGATCTACAACAGCCTCACAACCCAAGAACAAACAACCACCACACTCAATGACTCCAGACCCAGCAGACCCTGCCAAATTGGACCACCTCACCTCTGATGACACCCTCAGGATCATGAAGAGCATCCACTCCAGAGCCCCCTCAGATCCTTTCCCTCAGCACATCTTCAACAGAGCGGACACCTCCTTCACCCCCAAACTCTGCCACACCATCAACTCCTCCACCGAGTCCTCCATCTTCCCTGAAGACTGGAAGCAAGCAGAGATCAACCCACTGCTGAAGAAACCCTCTGTCGACCTGATGGACCTCAAGAACTACAAACCCATCTCTCTGCTTCCGCACCCTACTTGACCAAGGCAACATTTCAGCCCTCATCCTCCTGGACCTCTTGGCCACCTTTTGACACCATCTCTCACCACACCATCTCAGCAAGACACCACAATGCCGACACTTGTGACAAAGCCCTAGAATGGATCCGCTCCTTCCTCACCGGTCGAACACTAGGAGTCAGACTTCCACCGTTCTACTCACCCACAGAAATCAGCTGTGGAGTCCTTCAGAGAGTGTCCCTGAGCCCCACCCTCTTCAACATCTACATTGCCCAACTTGCAGTCATTGTCAGAAGCCACAGACTAAACATAGTCTCCTATGCCGATGACACCCAGCTGATTCTCTCCCTCACTGATGAACCCACAGCCGCCAAGACAACTTCCACAAGGGGATGAAGGACAGCTCCACTCAGACAAGACCAAGGTCTTCATTCTGGGCTCCACCTCCTCTGACTAGGATGACACCTGGTGGCCCGCATGGCTCGGAATGCTCTCTACCCTGGCACCACCCAAAAACTCCTAAAGAATCTGCAGAACATCCAGAACGCCTCCACCAGACTCATCCTAAATATCCCCCACTGCAGTCACATTCCCAGCCACATGAGAGACCTCCACTGGCTACCCATCAACAAAAGAATTACCTTCAAGCTCCTCACACACACACCTACAAAACCCTCCACAATGCCCAACCTGCATACGTCAACCACGCCTCTTCTTCTACACACCCATCAGACATTTCCGTTCCCTCCCAACTAGCCCTGGCCACCATCCTATGGATCCGCAAGACCACGGCTGGAGGAAGATCCTTCTCCTACCTCACTGCGAAGATCTGGAACTCTCTGCCTATACATCTTAGGCAATCATCGTCACTGCCCCAATTCAGGAAGGACCTCAAGACCTCCTAGACTGAACCAAAGAACCCCCCATCGCCTTGAGATCCTAACAAGTGAGTAGTCGTGCTTTACAAGAAACCTGATTGATTGATTGATTGATTGATCCCCGAAGACCCATTGACTGGAAGATCTACATTAAGACTTTTCAATCGTCTGATGTCACTGAGGAGCCATGAGAACCTAGAAGCCCAGCCGGATATGAGAGGCACAGTTTTAAAAAAGTGCCCTCTAGATTTTGGAGCTGCAATTTCTCTTGTCTTCAAGTGATGGTGGCACGCTTGCAGCCTAATTGACCAAGCATCTTTAAGGAGCCACTATCACCTCTCCTGGATCAGTGAAGGACCCAAAGGCAGTCTGCCTTCACAGCACGCCGTGGGGTTCCATTTTGTAGGCTGGAGGACGTTGTCTTGATTCCAGCTAGAATGGCGGCTGGAATACAGGCATTTAAATTTTGTGTATTAGCCATAAATACAGTAGCTCGAGTGAGTGACCCACGTCCCTTGGGTACCCACGGCACAATACTGAAAAAAAAGGCCCTTAGGTACCTTGGAACACCATAGTGTATCCTGGCATACTGTCTGGTTCTTGTACTGTGACCATAACCAGACATCAGTGACGTCACCTGTGGTCACCACTAGCCTCACCAGATCATCAGAGGAGCACCATTTGACTTCATTGGGGTGGAATTCTCCTTATTCAGGCAGTAGATTTGTGGGCATCATTCTGTCAGGCGCCCTTTATTTGTCTTGGGAGCATTAACCCCAGCAGAGCAGGCTTTAGCCCAATGAGCAGTCTAGTGTCTAAGGCAAGGTTCAACAAGCATCTGTTTTGTGTTCACAATCTCCACATCTGTATCCTTTCAACAAACATGAATCTCTTGCGGGAGAAATACTCCCAGAAAAACTAGAAGATTTACAAGATGACCCGAGCACATAAATATTATCACAACATTTGGGTTCTAGCCATTGCTCCCATGCTCTAGTTGTCTGCGTGTGTTTCATCTTTCTAACTGACCTGTCTACCAACCTGATTCTAAAAGTTGTCTACGTTGTATCTTGTATCCCCTACTCCATGGAGGTGTTCCAGACTGCCCCAAAAATTAACTCTTCCTTCTATACTTCATTGTAAGGCCAAGAGCAGCTTTTAACTTGCATCATGATTACAGAGAAAGGAGGACTTTTTGTTTCTCACTGGACCTGGATGAAGTCATTCCTTGCAGGTCACCCTTTTTTTTTTTGTTTAAGAGATTTTTATTAGCATTTTTGAAGTAAATACAATACATATGTTATACAAGAAAATTGGAACATTACAATAAGGAAGAGAGGTAGGAAAACATATGCATGAGCAATAAGAACGAAGAAAGAAACGAGCATAGAGAGAAGAGAAAAAGAAAAAGGGGAGAAACAAGAGCATGGAAAAGAGGAAAGAAGAAAGAATGAAAAGAAAGCAAGTGTAGAAGAAGGGAAGAGAAGGAAGAGAGAAGAGAAGGGGAGAATAAGTGGGAATACTGAGCTCAGTTAAGGATGAGATTTGGAGGAAAGATAAGCGGTAAAGGGGAGCCAAAGGAGATCAGATTTAATTTTGAGGGGAATGGAATAGGACGAAGCGATAGCAATTCTATGTTCATCACAAACAAAATTCCACCAGGTGTGTATAGAAATTTTAGAATTATCTTTCCAACATAATAGGATAACTTTAAATGCAAGAGAAATAAACAAATCCAACAATCTCTCAGAAGAAGAGATAATATCTACATCAGATGATAATGATCCTAGAAAAATAGCCTGTAAAGATAACTGGGCAGAACAATTAAAGACTAACATACAGGTTTTCCAAACTTCTTTCCAAAATGATAAAACATGAAAACATTCAAACAGTAAATGTTTAAGTGACCCAGTTTCAGTAGCACAGGACCAACACATTGGAGATGATGTTGGGGAGAACTTATGAACAGTTACAGGAGTGATAAGAACTCTATGATAAATGAACAGCAACGATTGGGTGATGCGGGCTGCAGGAGATAGCTTAAACAATTTGGACCATAAACGTTCCCACAACAGAACAGAGAGAGACATATTAAGATCCGTTTCCCATGCAATCTCAACAGCAGATTTAAAACGATCTGAACTAGGTGACATTAATAATGAATAAACAAGTGCAGCCTTAGGTTGTTGAGAGGAAAATAAGGGATACAGGGAAGAGGTAGGAACAAAAGATGGGAAAACCACAGGAATGGAAAGGGAAGTTAAGTGTGACTGAATTGCAGATGTAATAATGTTATATTCAGAAAGATATGACAAAGCTAAATTAAATAACAGTTGCAGGCTTGGAAAAGGAATGAGAGATCCATTATCAAAAAACTGATGAACAAATACCACATTCTTCTCTTTCCAATGTTTAAAGTAAAATGATTTACCTTTATATCGAAGAAATTTGTTATACCATACAACAGATAATAAAAAACATTGCAATGTTGAAAGATTGGAGGAAAAAACATTGTGTAATACAGTTTGGGAGTATTTTAAGATAGGGTATTTAGTCAGAAAAGAACAGTTTGACATAAAAACAACATGTTGAAAGGAAAAGTCTTTCAAGAAAGAACGTTCCATAAGAACCCATGTAGGTACAGGAGTGTCATTAAAGTTATATGCTAAAGAAAAGGATTGTTTAATCAGGAAAGCAGCGTGGTACATTTTAAAGTTAGGAAAGCGAACTCCACCATCAGATTTAGGGCGAATCAGCTTCTGTAGCGCTATTCGGGGATGTTTGTCATTCCACAAACATTTAGTACAAATAGAGTTTATGCAAGAGAAATAGGAAAGGGGAATTTTGAAGGGAAGCATAGACACCGTATATAGAACATGAGGGGTAACCATCATTTTAATTGTGTCCAGTCTACCCCACCAGGGAAGAAACAATGGGGACCATATTTGAAGAAGGGAAGTGATTTTCTTTATAAGAGAGTCGAACGTAACTTTAAGGGTATCTTTCAGGGAGGGAGTAAACCAAATACCAAGGTATTTAATTTTAGAGGGGCACCAAGCAAAATCAGTATTATTAAACATGTATTGGTAGCAAAGTGGATTAAGAGGAAGGACTTCCGTTTTGGACAGGTTCAATTTATATCCCGAAATAGAGGAATACAAACGTACCTCATCCATGAATGGCGGGAGGGAGGTTTCAGGATTGGACATATATACTAGTACATCATCAGCGTAAGCGGACAATTTAGTTTCAGTAGATGCCAATGTAAAACCAGTGATGTTAGGATTAGAACGAATTCTTTCTAAGAAGGGCTCAAGACAAAGAATAAACAACAGGGGAGAAAGAGGACATCCCTGACGAGTGCCTCTAGACAAGGAGAATGATTTGGAAAAGTGGTTATTGACAAAAAGACTGGCACGTGGGGAGGAATACAGAAGTTTAATCATAGAAATAAAAGAAGGGCCAAAACCAAACCAGTGTAGGGTATGAATGAGATATTGCCAATTAATGCGATCAAACGCTTTCTCAGCATCTAAGGACAGAGCAGCCAAAGGGACTTTAAGATGTTTGCTGTGAGCAATGACATTAGAGAATAAATGAGCATTGTCCGCAGCAAGTCTACCCTTTACAAAACCCACCTGGTCTGTCTTGATGAGACGGGGGATAAGGGAATCAAGACGGGAAGCAAGTATTTTAGCAAATATTTTGCAATCACAGTTTATCAGGGATATAGGACGATAATTTTTGCATTGGGTGTGATCTTTATCAGGTTTCGGAATGAGGATAATTAATGCTTCCAAAAAGGACCCAGAAGCTTTCGCACTACCAATAAAAGAGTTAAAGAGTTGAAGGAGTTTAGGGGCAAAAAAGGTTTGAAACGAAGAAAAAAATTCCACAGGAAGGCCATCTGGACCAGGAGCCTTCGAACGCTTGAGGGAGTGAATGGCACGGGTTACCTCTTGAAGTGAAATTTCCTCTTCTAGGAGCGCAAATTCATCGGGGAGGGATGGGGGAGGGGGAAGCCCCTCAAAAAAGGAGGATAAGTTTACATCAGAGGGATGGGTGTCATCTGTATATAGGGAGTGATAGTAGGAGTGGAATACATCAGCGATATTCTCATCGGCTGTAACCAATTTGTTTAGAGAATCATTAAAGATGGGGCCAATATTTTTACGTTCAGATTTAATTTTTAAATAGTTTGCTAACATTTTCCCGGCTTTATTTTGGCCACCGTGAAATTTGGATTTAATTTTGAGAAGGGTATTACAAGCTTCATTGGTAATAATCTTGTTAAGGTCCGTTTTAGCTAAGATCAAATCGTGAAGAGAGGAGGAGGATTTAGAAGAGAAATATAGATGTTCAAGGTTCTTAATCTTACGAAGTTGGTTATCGTACTTTTCCCTATTGAGTTTCTTCTTTTTAGCAACATATGATATGGTAAATGCTCGAAACGCAGCTTTAAAAGCATCCCAATTGTTGGGAATGGAAGTATCAGAGGGATCATTAAATGTAAAAAATTCAGTAAAAAATTCCGCACTTTCTTTTAAAAAAAGTTCATCAGAGAGAAGAAAGGTGTTAAACTTCCAGCGACTAAATTTAGAGGATACCAGGGACAGATCAAGTGAGGTAGAGACAGGAGCATGGTCAGAAATAAAAATGGAGCCAATGGTAGATTTGTGAATGGAGGGGAGTAAGGATTTACTAATCAAAATGTAATCAATTCTAGAGCGGGTGTGGTAAACAGGGGAGAAAAAGGTATATTCCAACACATCTGGGTTACATAATTTCCAAGAATCATATAAAGGACGTGAGGCAATGGCAGATTGGAAGCTCTTATGAGATTTGTCAGGTTGAAATTTACTGGAGGATAATCTATCCGAAAACGGGTCCAACCATTGGTTAAAATCACCTGCAATGATAAAATCAGGGCAGTCTATGGAAGAGATCAGGGTTTTAATAGCAATCCAAAACGTAGGGTCAGGACGTACGGGACCATAAATATTGTTTTATTATGGATAACAACCTTAGCCATTGCCCAACGTCCTTCATCATCATGTTGAGAGGATATAATCTGTACATTCAAAGCTTTGTGAAATAGAATAGCAACCCCTCCTTTTTTAAGACAAGCTGGAGAAAATACAACCTGACCCACCCATTGTCTCTTCAGTTTGAGTGATTCAACATCGGAACAATGCGTTTCTTGAAGAAAAACAACTTGAGAACCAATTTTGGATAGATGAGACAATACCTTTTGACGCTTGACAGGGTGACCAAGACCTCGCACATTCCAGGAGACAAAATTACACACCATTGAGGAGAGGGGTGATGGACGACGCGTGGAGAAGACACATGGCAAGGGAAGCACTACAAAAAAGGAAATAACAATAACATAAAATACGAATAAGGGAAGCTCTTAAAATACTCAGAACGCACATTAAAAATGTGGTCAGAAGGACATACGACATTGCGAAGGAAAATAATCGAAGAAGAGATTGCAAAGGAGAAGAAAGGAATGGAGCAATGAAGAAAAGGAAAAGAAATGTAGGAAGAGGAGAAGAGAAAAAAGAAAGAAGGGAAAAGGTAAAAAAGAGACAAGAAAAAAGATAGAGGAAAGTAAACAGATCAAGGCACAGACGCCTGATCGGAGAGTAAGCAAGAAACAGAAGCATTAGGGGCAAGCATACGCCTGGCAGATGAAACGTCCCCATGAGCAACCGAGAAAGAGGACATAAGTATAGGGTGAAGAGAAAAGTGTAAGAGCGGAAAGTAGAGGAATAAAAAAAAAAAAAAAGTAGAGATGAAAAAGAAGAAAACATACAAATAGAAAGTATGTAAGAACGTATTAACAGTGAGAGAAGAACAGGAAACAACATGTTAGAACATCAAGAGTGGACACAAGAAAAAGGATTAAGGCACAGTATCCATCGTCGACGAAGAGGCACTTTGGAGATAAGCATGGAGCTTTTGAGGATCATCAAATGAGCGGGTTCGGCCGTTATGAGTGATCTTGCAGAAACAAGGGTGAAGAATGCCATATTGGATATGGAGTTGTCGCATCAGAGGTCGAAGATTCAAGAATTCTTTACGTCTGGCATTAGTCACAGTCGAGAGGTCTTGGGAGATGAAAATATTATGACCAGACCACTGAAGACGCCGTTTTAGTCTAGCAGCCCGTAACACAGTCATCAGCTCCGTGAATTCCAGAAAAAGCATAATAATGCCGCGTGGTTTGTTAGATGCAGAGTTCAAGCGGCCAAGTCGGTGTGTTAAAACCTGAGTCGGGTCGGGGACAATCGATATTTGCCCGGCGGTATTGCCTCTGTGACCCTCTAGTTATTTAATCAATGAAGAGGCAGGCGCTGGAGACTGGAAAGCAGGAAACAAGGTTTTTATTCTCTCCGGAGGAGAACACAACAAAACCGGCAGAAGGTATCGTTCTGAGGTGCTCTGCATACATTTCTGAGGCCTGGCCTCTTATACACTGTTTTATGACTTTATTGTAGATTACACATTCATGTTAAAGCTTTGATGTATGGAAAAGACATTCCCGGAACTCCCCTTTGGGCCCGTTCCCACACACATTTACAGTTGACGTCCCCACCCTAGTCACAACAGGTGATGAGTATCACGCAGCTGGATATTCCGCCGATTCACGGAATGTGGGGGGTTTGATCGGATCTCATGGAGTGGGGGCTTTGATCAACCCGGGGATCCTTTGATGGGGGAAACTTTCTATTGTACGGGGAGGGGCAAGGAATGGTATCGGCAGAGCTGGGTGTCGGCCTGGGAACGGGGAAGACAAAACGGGCACACGGGGAAGAAGGGGGTTTGCATCTAAGGGCCGGAGATCATGAAAGGGAAGCAGGGGGGTGTCGCGCTGGGAACAGGATGAGGGCCTGGGGCAGAGCAGCGCCGAAGAGGGGTTTATGACTCAAGGCAGGTGCAAGCAGGGGGTGGTCAGCGTGCAGGCTTAGTGAAGGCGAAGGGCTATGTCAGGGGCCAGCGGCATGCAAAAGGGTTCGTTCTGATCGGGGCATCTTAAAAAAATGGCGGGCGCGCACGACAAAAGTGTGGCATCAGGGGAAGAGGCAAGATGGCGCAGATAATGTTCACCAAAACGTACTAATTTTCAACAGTCCTCCCTTTAACATATTCAAGACATCTTGCTGGCTCATTTTCTACTCGGTTCTATTGTGGTGGGCATGAGAAAGAAAACGGTAGGAACCCTAGATGAAAAGAGTTGTAAACAATACATTTTAACATTTCTAGTTTTTAGGAGGTGAGCCTATTTGATAAACTTTGATCAATTTGTTTAGCAGGAAAGTCATAGGAATGCAATACAAAAACGATTCTGTAGCGAGAGCAGCAAGTATATTTCATACTGGCAGGTTATTACATATATATCAGGTTCGGGTTGGAGCATGATCAATACAATGGCGGCTGGGAGAGAAATGAGGTCTAGCAGAAACGGCGATTGGGGATGTCAAATGTTCGAAGTTTAACGAGTTCTCATCATTCTTTGTTGCCTTTCGTTGGCGCTGTTGAGCACCGGCGGTGGAGCTACAAGTCCAGCTCTGTTCTAAGTTCTGCGTTGCAGGGCACGACCCTTTCCTCGCGTTTCTGGTCGGAAAGGTCCTTTTCGCCCTGTGTCCTTTTAGGTGATTGTCAGAAAGTTCAGATGGAAGAAGAGCGTACAAAACAGTCCATAGGGTAGGTCAGAGGAAAAGGGGGATGGAGCAAGGCCAAATTAGGAACAAACTAGGGGAACGAGAGACTTCAAATAGGCGGGCGTGTGACCGAATTCAGAGAGCGGGGACTTGTCGACATACACTGGACATCGAGCAGGGGCATCAGGTCGACCCTTTCTTCTCATGTTGTCGAAAACAGTGCCTCGTCCTGCAGCTCTTTTCTGTCGTGGTCTCGCCTTGGCTAATGTCGCAGGTGTTCCTTAGTCTGCAGTCAGGCCTCGTGCTCCCACATCCGGTCCTTCTCTCCTCCAACAGCAGTACCCTTAAACAAGTTTGAAAAGACAGTCTTTAGAGAATTTGCAGATGAAGATAATCAAAAAGTCTATTTCTCTCCCAGCTCCAGGCAAAGAATGAAAATGCCCGTTATATTAGTGTTCACAACTGGCATATGAATGACCGGTGACGGGCCTGTTGGATTTACTATGACTTTCCTTTACAATTATTTATTACAGTCACGACAGTTCATCTGATGGTGACCCACCTTCGTGAGACGAACCTGGCAAAGATATGCCGTTCTCTAGAGTTTTACATTTACAAAGGGTACTGTGAGTCGTCAACATGGTACTACACAGGTATTTTGCTGAGAGACGATCATGGCTAAACATTTCCTTTCTATCGATGCATCCTGCTTTTCAACTACTACGGGGTTTATTTCGATGATTTCTTTACCTTGGACTAGTCTGTTAACCTTGTAAAACATCATTCTGGATCCTACGTAACCTTTTACAGCCCGATTACTTAATTAGGAAGGACAGGGGTTTTATGGGAAACAACCAGGGACATAGGAAACTTGTGGTAAGGGCATAAATCGACCCATCTCTCACAACCGGAAATGAGGGGTAGTTTCATAATTCCAGTTTTTGGGCGGCTGATACAGGGGAGGTAACAGGGGTGATCATTTTTCCGGTTTGGGTATTGCGACAATTCGGGGAGGGGAGGGTCGCGTATTCTGAGGTCCTTGTTTTATACCATAGGAGCCGTTGACATGTAGTTCCCTTATTTCGGGTCAGATTAGGGAACCTCTGTCGTCTTACCTGTCCTTTCCCTTACGGCCCAACCTCGGTTCATTGACTTCTAGCGGAAAAGGAGAGGTAATGACGCGGCCTCAGGGTGATTGTATTAAAGACAAGTTTTTGTGCAAATACTGACGGTATTTGAAGCCAATTAGGTGGTGTGCTAGGGGTGGCAGTCTGCCAATTTCGGGGCTAATCACTCGGAAGAGTGGGAGTGCAAAAATAGAGGGAGAGAGAGAGAGAGAGAGAGAGAGAGAGAGAGAGAGAGAGAGAGAGAGAGAGAGGGAGAGAGAGAGCGCAACGGCAGGCTAAATAGTACACGTGCAACAGAGAGGGTGGCAGTGTATTCAAGAAAGGCTATTTAGTGCATTACACAGTAAAGGGCATTCACGGGTCTGCGTTAGAATCTTGTAATCATGCAGTTTGAGCATTAGACAGGGTAGAGGGGACGTGCCTTGAGAAAAAGGAAAGAGGAAAGGAGGTACCATCTTGTCGCACTTTCTCGCATTCTCGGTCCTTCGACCAGTTGGGTCAACGCCTCAGTCACACACACACATTCCCTCATAGTTTCGCATCATACGTGACATGGGTTCATTCGTCCGGTCTGGTTTAAGGGTGATCACTTTTTATCAGGTTGTGCTAATTTTTCGGGTTTGTTCGATACGTGAGTAGTTTGCAGGCGTGCTTAGACACCACCTTGCGGCGCTAGTCCGCTTCGTGTATTAGACATGGCAAGGCTTCAGATCTTCGCCACACCTCGGCTGTAATCTCTGATGTAACCTGCAGAGGGAGGAAAAAAAAAAAAAGGGGGGTGGGGGAGACAGCATTCGCGCATATTCAAATACATGGATTCATAAGTTCTTTACTTACCTCTTACTCGTCTTTCCTCCTCGGGGCAGGGTCCCCGGGGATATGGTTTCTGGAGTCGAGGGGGGTAGTGTGTCCATATAGGTCGTGTGCGGGGAAACGTAAAAAGGAAACCAGAGGTGCTTAGTGCGAGGTATCTAGTCAAAGGATGTATCTCACTATCGGGATCCTTAAACCTCTTTCAACGCTGTGGCGTTCTAAGGTTCTTCGGTTCTTGGGTCAGCTCCGTTCCCTGATACTTTGGAACGTTGTACTTTATAACATTTACATTATTTCATTTCACCCTCCTTTTACATTCCCTCATTTACACCGTTCGTTTTACCCATCCTTGGAAGTCAAGGTCTTCCTCTGCGCGAGAGTTCATGGGTCAGTCGCGTACTTTGAAGGCGGAGTGTCGTGTTGTCGATCCGATCCGTCCTCCAGGGCTGGGCAACCATCTTCTTTTAACCTTAAAGAGAGAGCAGAGTAGGGTGCACAGAAAAGAACTTTCCCACCGATCCCACATTTTTAAAATAAAGCATGCAATACCCGTCCATAGTTTCAAAAACGTTATTTTGCAAAATCATTTCAGCATGTGGATTATGAGGGTGCGGTCGTATTTGGCCGGTCGTGGCAATGGCTAAAGTGCGTACAGTGGGGGGTGTCGTTTGCAGCAATAAAAACATCGGAAAGTTTTACTCATTCATTTGTAAGAAACTAAAACGTCTATTAATTGGCTGGGGGTTCGGGGGCATTTATTTTCATAATTTAGAAGCATAATCATAATAGTTGTAATCAGATTTCCTATATGCATACCGTACGTGTGCGTCGTAAATGAGGTTTACATCAGTTATAAAAATATAATACATTGTATATTTGTAATCAACATTTGTAACGGGGATCCTTTCATACTGTTCGTCGAGTGAGTTCTCCTTGTCTTTTCTAGCCAAGTGTACAAAGGATCATATAAAATCTCAGAACATCAAGTTTATATTAGTGCGAAGGAACACCACGAGGTGTTCGTGAGTTCCGATTGATACCAGCGCCATTTTGGGCGGGGCCGGCTCAGTCCGGAAGCAGCATCAGGGGGAAATGTTTCCCATTACTGGCAGTTTGGACCAGAGTCCTTTTCGGCAGTTCTAGAATTCATGCTAACAGAAGGAGTGGCAATGTCATGTTTGTTTCGTTGGCGATCAAGGCAGCCGTCCCTTACCGGAAGCCTGCAAAGGCCGAAGGTTCCGCCGGGGACCTTTGTAGGATCTTCAAGGCTGCGGAGATGCTGTCGGAGATGGGGGCTCGTGCTCCAGGGGGCAAATGTTCGAGTTATATTGCTGGTCAAAGTTACTCTAGTGACCGGGGCCCGCCTTCCAGCGGACCCAGACGCCATTTTGAGGCCCTACAGGGGCCACTCTCGTCGAGTTTGCAAGAGTGGGAGAGATCCTTCGGAGTGAAAGGAAGAGGTCCCTGTTGTGTGAAAGCGGGACGTTCAGCTGGGGTGCAGCTGTGATGCCCCCACCTGGGGGGGGGGGGGGCGAGGGAGACTCGTCCGCATCGTCTCCTTCTCCCGGTGCACTCCATGCCGCTCCTTTTCATCGCCCCGCATGAAGGTCTCTCCACATCCGGTGTTCCCCAAGTCCTGTGCTCAGTGCTGTGGGAGTATGGCCACCTGTGGCGCGCATTCGGCGCGGCACGAGTATCAGTGCAGTCATTGCAGGTTCGGTGTTCCGAAAATATGGCCACCATTGCACGTTCGGTGCTGCGCAAGTACGGGGGTGCCACCATGGTGTGTTCGGTGCTGTGGAAGTATTGGCACCATCGCCTGACTGGGGGTGTTCGGCGTCGGGCCGGGGGCTGGGAGACCTCCTATCGGTGGAGGTGGGAGAGGCTCGTCCGCGTCGCCTCTCCCTCCCAGCCCAACTTGGACAAATTGTTGTGGAGGTACGTGCAGGACATCCCGCCGCCCAGAGCTGCTGCGGCTGTTACGGAAGGGAAAAGAAAGAGGTGCCTCGTTCTTCTCTGGACATGTGGCGGGACTACTTAAGTCTATCCAGGCCCGTTGCGGCTGGCTGAGGAGACATGTGGCGGGACTACCTACAACTGCCCGGGCTGCTGGCTCCTGCCTCTCCTCCGGCTCCCCCATACGTTAAGATTTCCTGACCAAGAGTTGGCGGCCGGGCCCGCCTTATATGGGTTGCCGTTGGTTGGGCGTAGCCGTAACCCTGCCCTACTTTGGAAGGTTCCAGAATGGGGGGGGCGAATGTTCTGTTTGACTTTCATTTTCTACAGTTTACCGTTATTATTCCTTGTTTGTTGTGCTAAATTAAAAGTTCAAGTTCATTAATGGTCTACGGATTTTGTTTTACCATTTCTTTCTTTCCAGGTTGCTTTTATGCTAAGTTTCTGCTAACAGAGGTTGAGTAACACGGAAACACGTGTAGAGGGATGACGCAGATTTGTACATTACATACACACAAACTCAGACGGGGGACAGTACAAGTACGACATACAAAGACCCAAGACGAATATAAAACAGTTATTGGTCATAATTATCTCTTTCCGTCTGCGAATTTGAAACGAGGCTGGGTTCCCGTCTTGACGTTGCCCGACCTAGGAGAACTTGAGCATGCCGCTGAAATTGTCCTGGCGAAATCTGTGCCATCGGGCATAATCAAACGTGGTGGTTCTGTCTGGTCTGTCTATGTAAGTCGGGTTCTTCTTTGTCTCGCGCTTTTTCTCGTACTGCCGGTCTGTCGTTCCTGTCGGCCCTTTGCCTTTACTCACGCTCAGTAGAGTCGGGCATTGGGCTTTCCAGTGTCCGACATACCTACAAAAAGCGCATTGGTCTGGCCCTAAGTCTGGTCGTCTTTTGCATAGTGTCGGGGGATAAGTTGTGGGTAGCGGTGTCCTGGGGTTGTCCTGTCGGTATATTTCTCTACTTGGTTTGTCCTCGTCTTTTCTCTGTCGTTGCATAGCCTCTCTGCGCCACATACCGAGACTGTCGAGCATAATTGGCGTTGTCTTATTATTTCGAAGGGCTATTTCTAACGTTTCTATTTTATCAAGGTCAAAGGATCCTGCCAGTGGCCACTGTTTGTCTTGACTCTCTTCGGTATACCTGTGCCACAATTTATTATAGGCTATGGTGACTAATCCATAGTTTATGAACATGTCCTTATTAGGGGTGCCTTCTAGTGGAGCTATATGGTCCACCTCTAATACACGGTCCGGGCTAAACAGGCTATTAATCAGTGGGGAGAAGACAGACATGACGGCTCGTAACGAGGGACTAAAAAGTCAGCACTGCCTATCTTATCACTAGGTGCAAAGACTGGACAGAATATTTCTATTCAACGTTGTTTGCAGGCAGTGAATACCTCATGGATCAAAAAATAACAAAAAAGACCAATAAATAACAATGGGGAGAATGAGTAGGTCCGCAAAGATCTGCGTTACCTACCCTTTTTCACTATCTGCAAAAAGGGTGGTCTCTTCCCTGTTTGCAGACAGGGAATCTCCAGGAAACAATAGTTTTGCGAACAACAGTTCAGTTTCAAGTAATTATTGAGTGGGGGAGAAAAAATAAGCACGGCTGCTGCCCTACCTATCCTCCACTGCTTGCAAAGAGAGAGCCCGTTGTTTCTCCGTTTGTAGACAGTGAATCTCCAAATAAATAAAGAGCAATACTAGTATTTTTAAACAATCAAACAATCAAGCAATCATTTCGCAACTTGTCGTGATTACACGACCTTACCCGGACCATGTGGACAGTTTCTTGTCTTCCGAATCCAGCGCCCGATCGTCCTCTTTTTCTCGTATTTCTCACGGCACTCCTGATGGTCCCCAGTCAGGACCGTAGATCACTCGAGAGAGGTCTGTTCGGAACTAGTGAAGTTCGGATGATCGGCTGCCAGACGAGGGTCTATTGGGCAAGAGCTCTCCCGATCGTTGCAGTCGTTCACTCTGTCGTCGGGACCTCTCCCACTGGATCCACGAGTCGCTGATGGGCCCCACGCTTGGGACGCCAATTGTTAAAACCTGAGTCGGGTCGGGGACAATCGATATTTGCCCGGCGGTATTGCCTCTGTGACCCTCTAGTTATTTAATCAATGAAGAGGCAGGCGCTGGAGACTGGAAAGCAGGAAACAAGGTTTTTATTCTCTCCGGAGGAGAACACAACAAAACCGGCAGAAGGTATCGTTCTGAGGTGCTCTGCATACATTTCTGAGGCCTGGCCTCTTATACACTGTTTTATGACTTTATTGTAGATTACACATTCATGTTAAAGCTTTGATGTATGGAAAAGACATTCCCGGAACTCCCCTTTGGGCCCGTTCCCACACACATTTACAGTTGAAGTCCCCACCCTAGTCACAACAGGTGATGAGTATCACGCAGCTGGATATTCCGCCGATTCACGGAATGTGGGGGGTTTGATCGGATCTCATGGAGTGGGGGCTTTGATCAACCCGGGGATCCTTTGATGGGGGAAACTTTCTATTGTACGGGGAGGGGCAAGGAATGGTATCGGCAGAGCTGGGTGTCGGCCTGGGAACGGGGAAGACAAAACGGGCACACGGGGAAGAAGGGGGTTTGCATCTAAGGGCCGGAGATCATGAAAGGGAAGCAGGGGGGTGTCGCGCTGGGAACAGGATGAGGGCCTGGGGCAGAGCAGCGCCGAAGAGGGGTTTATGACTCAAGGCAGGTGCAAGCAGGGGGTGGTCAGCGTGCAGGCTTAGTGAAGGCGAAGGGCTATGTCAGGGGCCAGCGGCATGCAAAAGGGTTCGTTCTGATCGGGGCATCTTAAAAAAATGGCGGGCGCGCACGACAAAAGTGTGGCATCAGGGGAAGAGGCAAGATGGCGCAGATAATGTTCACCAAAACGTACTAATTTTCAACAGGTGGGCTCTTTGAATGTTCAGAGGAGATGACGTAGGTTGGAGGTCCAGAAGTACTTGTAGAAATTTTTGTAAAAAAGACACCATGTCGGATCCTTCCAAATTTTCCGGAACACCATAAACGCGTAGGTTGTTCCTTCTATTGCGATTTTCCAAATCCTCCGTGTGCAGCTTAAGTTTGTGGATTTCTTGCTCCAGGAGAGGGATTTTAGTTGATACATCTTGAATGTCACTAACCCTTTGCTCCAAATTTAAGACTTTGCCCTCCATAAGTACCCAGCGGTCTTCAATCTGTTTGAGCCTGTCATTAGTCGCACTCATAAAAGGTTGGAGGCCGCGAACCTCCTCAAGAATTGAGTCGAGAACAGGATTAGAGGAAGACTTGATGGGAGAAGGCGGGTCATTCTTAGGTCGCTTAGGTTTGGTACCAGTCTGAGACAACTTGGAGTCATTGGCCATGATAACAATGTGGGTAGGAGCCAACAAACGCTGACAAAAATAATCCGCAAGAAAGATATTGCACCAAATAAACTAGCACTGAGAAGAAACACCGACAGCAGGCCAGGTGGAAGCAACTTGCAGAACGCCGAGAAAGGATAGCACTGGGGTATGAGGAAAAATGACACCAGGGGCAGCGTTAAAGGGCATAAAGACAAATGACCATCCTCATAAATACCACTGATAATGCGTAGAGCACATGAAGAGTAAAGCTATGTGGTAAAAATAACAATCCTCGTGGTACAATGGATAGGAGAGACAGAATCCAGTTAAATGAAGCAGTAGGAAAATGGCGTCACCTTTTGTCTGAGAGAAAGCATAGAGTCATTTGTAAGCATGAAACAGGGCATAAAAATGGCCAGGCACATCCAAAAGGACGCCATAGTGGTGATTATTAATGGCAAAGTAGAGGAATAATGCCCAACATATGAAAAGGATTCAAAGCAGGTAGCGAACCGCCGACACGGGCTCAGCGCACAAAATGGCGGCCGCCCACGTCGCGCCTGAAGAGAAAGTTACCGCTTGGCATTTAGAGTCCTCGCCGCCTGGAAATCCGTTCTGCCGGCACCATTATGGTCGCGGAGCTTTCCGCCGTCAGTAGAACTGCTTTCAGTGTCCAAACAGCCGATTACAGCGCTCTCACGGCATTCGGGTAAGAAGTCCAACACGGAGCTCACGGAAAGAGCGTCTTCACTGCCCGGCGCGCAAGCCACGCCCCTCTTGCAGGTCACCCTTTGACCTGGCGAAAGCGACATGCAACCAATGATGTGGCAAAAGACATGGACCATATACAGAGAAGTTTGGCTACCTGCCCACCTCATACACCCAGTGTTTTTTGCTGCTGGAGAGAAGAGTTTTTGTCGGTGGAATACACAATTTGAGATTAACAGTATCACCTCACACTGTTTAGAAGGGAGCTGTGGTAAAGTGAAAGGAATATTCACTGTAGGCTGATTGGTTTTCCAAAAAGTTTGAAGCTGACTTCACATTGACTAAACAATTGGATTTGGGACTGGTTTTAAGGTACCACCTGTAGCATAATGGATTATTACATTTTACTTTAAGGAGCTCTGAACACCCATGTAAAGTGAGGCAAGGATCAGAGGGAGTATTCTTGACTCTCTTCCCCTCAACGAGTAGGGGAAATCGACCCAGTACAGAGGAAAATACTTTGTAGCTGCATCTTCTGCTGAAGGAGAGAAGGTGGGGCAGCCCTCATTTGTTCAGCTCCAGATCTCAAATTCAACATAGCAGTTAAAAAAACTCCCTGTGGTAGGTCAGGGCCCGGGGGCGGTGCATTTAATTTTAGAGGGGAGTGGGCATGCGATGCCCCTCCTTGAGCCTCTGAAAGGTCCCGGGGACCCAATCGTCTGGGTCCATTTTTGAAATAATGGGGCGGGGCACACAGTCCCCCGCCCCCAGAGGCTATGAGGCACCGGGCCCCCCTTCCCCAAGGGATACTCTGTTGTTGTGTCACTGTGAGCCTACTCCTGGGACACTGTTTCCCTTCCTACTCAGGGTCAAGACTGATTTGTGGAGAAGTGTGGAGAAGTGTGGCTCAGGGGTTAGAGGCAGCAGACCCGGAAGCTGAGATCGGTCCTGGACCAGGGTTCAATTCCCCGCCTCGGCGGGGTCTTGGGCTAAAAATTCCACGGACTCGATAATTCTCGCCCCGGTGCCTCCTCGACTCACGGGTTCACACTCTGCGACTCTGGGCAATAGCTTGCTTAATCTCCACAACGGCCCCTCGCGGCGGGATGCCTGACTTTCACCTTGTGGATACCCTGCTATCTCACAGGGGAATACCAGGAAGGGTTCCCTAAGCAAGCGCCGGGAAACCCACTGCGGGTAGCTGTGCGCTATATAAGCTCAACTACATTTACATTTACATTTGCATATAGCTGTGTCTGAACTGGGGTGGTGATGTTAGGTTTAAAATTCCCTTCCCAACGTTATGCACTTGTCTATGCTATATTAGGTTAGCCTATGTGGCTAAATCGATGCCATTTGTATTCACGTTATATGACCTACTTTGTGCTCTTGTGCAACATGCAAGCTTTCGTTAGCTTGGGTAACCCCATTTTGTATTTTTCAACCCATGATAGATTGCTTGGGCTGTGCTCTCACTAGGCCTCAGTTTTCAGAATTGCTTGCCTCAGCAGAACACTGTATTTTGTTATTATTTTCTCTCATGCTCAAGGTTGCTGCCCAACTTACTAATGAACAATTATTCTGCTTCTACATACCGTTCTCAATGTGTAACTCTGCTCCCACGTTAGGAGACGCTGAGACTCAGCACCCTGGCCTTGGAATGCTGATAAAATGTACCCGTCTTGCAGGTGTTAGCTCGTCTCTGTGCCTCCTTTGTTCATGTCCAGCTCAGGCTGGTAGTGTCCACTAGAGGCGTGGCTAAGTCTCTAAATGGTTTATTATGTATTAGCAAACGTTGGGGGCCAGTCCTTTGGCAGACACCCTTGAGTGAAGGTTTGATCGGGCTCCTCTGCAGAGTATAGGTAATAAACTTGTAAGCTACATTCTCTACTGTCTGACAGACACTTTATTTGGGAGGCATATTAGGTGGTTGCATGTAACCCGTGTGGCCCTAGAGGGCCACATTCTTCAGTGAAGTGTGCTAAAGAATGATGGTGGATTCAACCCAGATCTGTGGCTGGGGGTGAGTGTCTGCAAAGTTTCATCTCCTTGTGTTTGCATTGTTCGCCCTAAGTTGGCAGGGTATGCCCAGATGTGGGTCCCTTGCTCACTTTGCCACTGGCTTCAAGCTAGCCTGGCTGATGAAGGGTGTTGCCCAGAAACCGGTCCCAGGATTCTTGTTTCCGGTTCAGGAAAGACCTGGCTTGGCAGTTCGAGCTGGACTGTTCCCATGAGGCAGATGACCAAGACTGATTTGCATATAGCTGGGTCTGAACTGAGGTGGCGAAGTGAGCTAAAGGAAGATGGTGGATTCAACCCAGATTTGTGACTGGGGGTGAGTGTCTGAAAAATGTCAGCGCTCCATCCATCATCTCCTTGTGTTTGTTTTGTTCACTCTAAGTTGGCAGGGTATGCCCAGATGTGGGTCTCTTGCTCACTTTGCCACCGGATTCAAGCTAGCCTGGCTGATAAAGGATGTTACCTGGGGACCGGTCCCAGGTTGCTTGTTTCCGGTTCAGGGAAGACCTGGCTTGGCAGTTCGAGCTGGACTGTTCCCATGAGGCAGAGGACCAAGACTGATTTGCATATAGCTGGGTCTGAACTGAGGTGGCGAAGTGAGCTAAAGAACGATGATGGATTCAACCCAGATCTGTGACTGGGGTAAGTGTCTGAAAAGTTTCAGCGCTCTGTCCATCATCTCCTTGTGTTTGCCCCTTCCCACAAGAGCATAGCCAGGGAAACAAATGTGAGCTCCCACCTGGCAGAAGCTAAAAAATGCAACAGCCAAAGGCCTTGAACGGCGAGGGCTTACCTATCCATGATGGGTTTGGCCAACTCCTTGATATATAAGGTTAAAGGCTGTGAGTAGTGTTGGGTTGGACACAGGGGGTTGCTATCATAATAAAATGATATTTCCCCCTACAAAAACCTTTGAAATTCACTGAAAAAATAGAAAGTGACATCATAGTTAGGTATAGAAAAATGATCTTACTTTGAATTAAAAATAAACGTAGAAATTCACTGAGAAAAACAGTGTGCATGTGTGTTTTTTGTTTTGCTCATAACTGGCACCATTTGACGAATCGCCATTCTTCTTTGCCTAGTTTGTGCATGGAAAGTTTTGGGGTGATCCGTCACCAGGGGCTGAGAAAAAAGCAAAAGCAAAATCCCTATGCATTTTCCATAGACTTCTTAAAAGAAGTGCTACTGCAAAAACTGCTAAATGATTTAACAGGACGCTAGATCTTGGTCCAGAGATTGTGTTTTGTGATTTGGTGTAAATCTGTAGTAGTGTTTGAGCAATTGAAGTTTAAATATAATTGTATATCTGGACGGTTTGGTCTGTGAGAATTTCACAATAGTCTTGCATAAGTCTTGCAGGAGCGCCAATTTAACAATGGAGTGTTCTGATTCGTCCATTGAGCTAAATTTCCATTGGGCCATTTTGCTCCTGCGGGAGCCAGACTTGCCCCGGGAGCATGAGGTCTCACTGGCTGCCAGCAACATAAATAAAAATGTTACTGGCTAGCCATTACAGGACTCAGGGACTTTCAGGCATATGCATCAAGCTAAATTGTGCTCACTAAATTAGCGATTCACAAATAAAGCCTGTTTGCGAGTGCAATTTAGCTAATCCCAATGCATGGATCCAATTCTGAGAAAAACCATGAATTCGCTAAAATAAGGATACGCAAAATTTGCAGAGACATACTTTGCGAATCCATAATAGCGAAACCCTTAATTGCGAAGCCCAAATAGCGAATCGCAATTAAGGATTCGCAAACAAATGCATGAAAAATAGCTAATAGCGTTTTTTTTTTTTATTAGCTATTTAGCAAGTGCAATTTAGGGTGGATCTCAATCAGGTGGTAACCATGAGTGAAAATGCCATACAGGTGCAAATCATCAGAAACCTACTTAAACCGGCCCAGGAGGCCTTTGAACCTTTCTCAATGGCAGCGCTCCACCTGATGGCGAGGAGGATGAGGCTCCAGGCAGCAGCACAGCGAAGAAGGAGAATACAGGAGCGCATCTTCAGAGTGAGCATCATTGTTAGGACAAACAGATGAAGAAATCTACGACAAGTAATGCCTCAGTTGCGCCATGATCATTGACCTAATAGCAGAATTGGAACCCCTAATGCAGCACCACACTCGTAGGACCCATGCCATTTCCACTCATGTGCAGGTCCTATGTTGCCTACACTTACTTGCATCCGGCAGTTTCCAGGGGATTGTAGCTGTTGCTGGAGGGTTGTCACAAAGTTCCCTTTCACGTATCTTTAATTCTTTCCTGAACACCATGATGACAAGGATCCATAACCACATTAGCTTCCCCACAACCCCACAGGAATTGAATAAGACCAAACAGGACTTCTCCACGGTAGCCCCGTTCACACACGTAATAGGATGCATAGATGGTACGCACGTTGCCATTTGTCACCCAGCAGTGAATGAATACATTTTTAGGTACCAAAATCCTATCACTCACTCAACATACAAGTAGTCTGCAATGCCAACCATATCATCACAGACTTTGTGGCTCAATTGCCTGGAAACACACATGACTCCTATATATCCAGACACAGTGGCTTACACACCCGTCTGCTCAGGGGTGATTTTGGCGAAGGACATCTACTTGGTAAACTCATTTAATGATTCCTCACACACAATGGCCAAATGGCAATGCATAACTGTTATTAACCCTTTGCTCACTACCCTGTAGGTGACAGTGCATATGCTGTGCAAAACTACATATTGACACCTTACTTTAACCCAGCCATGCCAAACGAGCAGAGGTACAATGCAGCGCACATCACCACACGAAATGTAATCGAACGCACATTTGGGCTGATGAAAAGTCGCTTCTGCTGCATCTACAAGACTGGCAGTGCATTGCAGTACCGGCCAACACCTGCTGCAGCATTGAGGCTGCATGTGCCATGTTGCACAATATTGCTACTAAGAGGGGCATACTCATTGAACTGGCCTACAGTGAACCAGAGGAGGACAACCAGCAGGGGCCACAACTAAGACCAGTACGTGGGACAAGCTCAGCAGAAGGGTGACGGAGACTTGCAGAAATCACACAACATTATTTCTGAGGTGAGTAATGATGAGACAAGACAGAGCATTTCTGAACTGTACTATATTCATCATAATTGAATCATGCTGTAGTGTTGAAGCACACATATCAGGTGCCAAGTAGCACAGGGATTGCATGCTTGAAAAATAATACAATGACATAATCATAGGACTTGACGCTCAGTCACTAGTAATGTCAGTGCCAATGGTTACCTCACCATGGTTGATTGGCACTGGACATGCCTGTCTATCTCTTCCTACCATGCACCCCCAGACACCTTTCGCCTGCTTCATCTGCATCCCTCATGGAGGCTACGGAGGGTGTTGTGCTACGAGTGGTGCACCTCCTGCAAGTGGTGACAGGCACTGACAGGCTACTGAGGCTTAAGGCCTCCTCACTCCCCTCTTCCCCTGTCACATTGCTAGCCCTAACAGTGGCAGCCTGCATTTGTTACATGGCATTGATTACCTGGCCCAGTGCCTTGGCCATATCCCCACAACAATGGGTCATCTCTATCTGCATGGAGACTGACCTACGGGACAACAGTGCAGTGTTGGTGCTCAGGCGATTGTTCGATTGGGTATAGCCTTGTAAGCTATGCATCAACTGGTGATGCCGTCTCCTCTGTGTCACCTCGCATCACCCTGGTCAGCTCCTGTATGGCAGCATTTGACAGCCTGCTGACCTCCACCACAGCTGTAGTGAGTTCCCTCACTCAATACTGCGATATTACTTGCCACCTTAGTGATTTGTGCAAAAACAACAGTTGATGGACAGAATGCAGAACAATGTCATACATTCACCCCATACAGAGATCTGGGCCTCAATCCATCGTTTTTTTGCTCACCACACCAACCCAATTCAGACATGGCCATATGCAAATCAGCCTTGACCCTGCGCCTCATGGGAACAGTCCAGCCCGAACTGCCAAGCCATGTCTTCCTTGGACCGGAATCAAGCTTCCTAGGACCAGTTTCTGGCTATCAGCCGCCTTCAGCCAGGATAGCTTGACTCCAGTGGTGTGGAGAGCACGGGACTCACGTCTGAGCATACCCGTCCCACTCAGGGTGACAAATGCAAAAACAACAGTTGATGGACAGAATGCAGAACAATGTCATACATTCACCCCAGTACAGAGATCTGGGCCTAAATCCATCTTTTTTTTGCTCACCACCCCACCCCAATTCAGACATGGCCATATGCAAATCAGCCTTGAACCTGTGCCTCATGGGAACAGTCCAGCCCGAACTGCCAAGCCATATCTTCCTTGGACCGGAATCAAGCATCCTAGGACTGGTTTCTGGCTATCATGGGGTGGCTGCCTGCGGGGGTTGCCAGTGAGCTTGTCCGGAGGCCAGCCTGCGAGGCTATATGGCCAACTTCCCACCGCACCCAGGTAAAGGCTGAGCGCAGTGGGGGTTTGGCTTTGTAATAATGTACTTTATGTTAAAAAAAATACCTTAGAAATTCACTGAAAAAAACACAAACGTTGGAGAACTATTAAAATTAGGTTTGATGAAAACGTCTGCTTTTGTTTTTTTGAAACGTAGAAATTCCCTGAAAAAACAAAGTTTAAAGTAACCTTGGTGAATATCTCAGTGACACCATTAAGGCTTTGGATGCAAAAAAAACACAAAACTCTATCAGTTTGTCTCACCTGCACTGCTTACGACCTCACATATTACATCACTCATGACATGCTCTATGACATCATTTATGACATCACTGACGACATCTCAAATGACATCACTGATGACATTATCCAAGCTTCTCATGTGCTTATTACTCTGACACTAGTATGGCATTTGAGGCCTGAAAGTAAGTACACAATAGCTGAGAATAATCATTAATGCCATCACACAAACAACTCCTTTAGGTGTAGCAAGCTTGTGCTATGTGCAACATTGACCCTATAACATACACTTCATGGGTAACTGAGTTCACGTTAACAATCAATCACAGGTAGATGGGTAACCCTACTGAACACGGTGTTTAATTTATACAACTGTTCAGAGAATAACCGGTTCCACAGGATAGTCAATGTCTGTTCCAAAATTTATACCCAACTATGGACAGCTTTTACATGAATGAAACCCCTCAGTCACTTAACCTGTCGGTACTGTAACAGTTGTTTACTGTATAGAAAGAGTTTACTCTGTACCACACTGTTTGCAGACAGAGAAATTCTCATGAGAAATATACTGCAGAGTATTAAAAAGTATCTAGTAAGAACAGTGTGCACTCTCTGAAACACTTGTAAAACAAAAACAATATTCACTTAAAGAAGGACTAAATGTACTAAAGATCATACTACCTGCAGCCTTCATACTGTGGTGAGAACTTTACAGATAGCTCATCTTCTGAAGTAAAAATGCATATGTACATAGGTTAGTACCTGGTGCACACTCTTCTATGTTATGAAGAAATTGTCATGCTGAGATGATCTGTCTAATAACTCAATGCTGCTTACAATATTTAGTATCAACTATGTAGAATCTTTGCCCTGTTAGAAACCTTTTTTGCAGAACCAAAAAACATGTGTGGAACATACTGGTCACAAGTAATCAACTGCCATTTGTACTCAGAGTTACTCTTCAATTAAAAAATGTATAACGTGTTCAATACTTCTGCACACCTATGATGCTTTAGAAGCACATGTGTTTTGTAAACACTTACACCCACTAACTGGACACAGGCTGTACAAAATAAAGTAGACAAGTAATATGGTAGTTACCAACCACTATGTAAACTATATTACAAACCAAGAGTTTGTCATTAGTGATGTCAATGATGTCATAGATCATGAGTGATATAATATGTGAGCTCATAATCAGTGCATGCGGGGGCGCAAGTTATTGTTAGCTCTGATATCTATAATTGCTGAATTTCTGTTGTTTTGGGAGTTCAAAATGTTAATGTTGTCACTGACATTTTCACCTAACTATAACGTTACTTTAACCTTTGTTTTTTTCAGTGAATTTCTACGTCTTTGAAAAATAAAAACGTCTTTTTTTATCACACCTAATTATAGCTTTATTTTACCCTTTATTTTTTCGGTGATTCTAATAGCATAACAGCCTTTTCTATGTGCGGTTCTTGTTCCCTACCATTCTATCGTGGATATCATGCACAAAGAAACCACATAACCAGAGGTCGCCTCTATTTTTCAGTCATAAACAGCCAACTGTTTCTGAAACTGAGCAAAGTCAAAACAACAGATCTACTTCGTATGGAAGTCACAACTCCAGACGTCTTATTACAGTAATGGGACACCACCAGTAAATTGTTATTATCTTTCAAGGGCAGCAATGAACCACAGAGCACCAACACAGAAATAGTCCCTACGATTTACTTGAGAGCAGTGAAGAGGAAAAATACCAATTGACCATTTATAGAGTACACACTAAATATTCAAATGCCCTAAGGGTGGTGTGCTATTTGTCGCACTAGATGAAATAAAGTATTTTATGTGATCGTTATTTATCACATCGGCTGAATATCACACCCAATGCCCACTTCTAATGTCTTTCAAAATCCAAAATTAAAATTCATTAGGTGGGATAAATGGCACCTACTATAGCATGTAGATTTTGGTGCATTAATCACCAAAACCAACATGTTCTGGTACTTACTGGACCTTTTCTTTGGAGAAGTTTGGCAACCAAATGTATCTGGGGGATGTGAAGTTTATCACACTCTGTAATTAAAGGGTTCAGTAAACATCACATGACTCACAATTGCAATCCTTGTACATTTGGAAAAAAGAGGGTGATCTTAATCAAGGCCTTACTTATGATACCATCAGAATTGTGATATTTTTCAAAAAAGGATAGTGGATAAGGTGGAATGTTTGTTATTCGTTAACAGTGTAATAAAATACAGTGTGTGTGATGAAAAAAATATGTCCTGAAACAGTTCAGAAATTAGTTAGGATGTGTATGCAACTTGTTTGTACCACAGATGCCATCTTTTTGGTAAGGCGTACATATAAGTAAATGCACACAAATACTCTCACAAACTTCAGCCAGGAAGTGTTGGCAGCTATCTTGAGACCAATATACACGATAGCACCCTATTGAAATGCATTGTCGTGAAGGGCAGGTTTTGAGGGTCACAAAACATAGAACGTGTAAAGGGGGATAACAGATTTTAGTTACAATATGAATCATTTGCTAATGGTACCATACTAATTAAGGAAATGTGCTGTGTTCTAATGTGATTTTACCCTGTGGAAAAGCCTTCCGTTGTGATTCAAAGAATCATGTTTTCTTACCCTGTGGAAAAGCCTTCTGTTGTGATTCTAAAAATCATGTTTTCTTAGGATTTCCCCATATAGGTTATGGAAGATGCTCCAGAAGCTAAAATGAGAGTATATTTTCTGTAAATTCACACTATCTTTCTCAGCCATATGAGAATGAAGTCTGACATTCTCAGTAAATCATCAACTTCCAACAGGAGCAGCCTGTCAGTTGATTCCCTTGTGTTCTAGGGGTGCAGAGGTACCAAGTTGACCACGCAGTGCAGAAGAGAGAGGCAGTGGCAGCACAACGGGCCATGAAGGGCAGGGAAAAGGGGGGCAGGGTTAAAAAAACAAACGTGTAGTACAGGCAAGAGAGGCTGTGGCAATATAAAATACCATTGAGGGCAGAAGGAAGAAGCAGTGACAGTACAACCATACACGCCAACAGACCTGATTCAAGCAGGAGACTCCCGGGGCCTCATTTATGAAAAGTGACGCATCGCTGCGTGAAAACAGCGATGCGTCACTTTTCACTGCACCCTCCTTGCAATACCAATGATGCGTCATATTTACAGTACAGAGTTACAGATATGTCAGTATTTCTGACGTATCTGTATGGCGCAAAAGTGACGCACTGCTGGAGTGTGTCACAAAAGTGACGTAACTCCAGCAATGTGTTCTTTCTCATGGGGCAAGCTCCATGTGAAAGGGCCTGCGTCAGTCTTACGCCTGCTGTGAGGCAGGCGTAGGAAATTGACGCATTTGTGTCCTAGAAGTGGCGCAGGGACATCTTATAGATGTCACTGCGTCACTTCCATGACCCTTTCTTGCGTCAAAACGCCCCTCAAGCATACATTATACCTGGCGCAGGTATAATGTGGAGCAGGGGTTTACAAAGTGACGCATCTACCTAGATGCGTCACTTTGTAAATATGGCGCAACAAGGCGCATTTTTTACGCAACTGGTGCATCACAAAAAGTGACGCACCGGCAGCGTAAAAGTGACGCACAGCCTCATAAATGAGGCCCCGATGTTTTTAAGCCCTAAAGGCCTTTATTTTATTTGTCTCCTGCCTAAAATCTCCTCTTTTTCGATGTAAGTCAATGGGGAAAATCAATTCTTCAGCTTGTTTTTCAAAATCTCCCTCTCATCAAGTTCAAAATGTTGGCAAGTTTGCTACATTGGCTCACGAAGGGCAGGAGGAATGTGTTAGGGATATGGACTCAGATAAGAGAGGGCATCAGGGGCACCAAATTGACCTTACAAGGCAGGCATCAGGGTGTGCAGCAGCACAATACATCCAAAGGGCAAGCGTGATGGCAGTGCAGCAAACAGACCATGGAAAACAATAAGGCGGGAACATGTTGTCCATGTGCATGGGCACATGGACAACAAATGGCATAGGGGCAAGAGGCAAGGGCAGCATGGTGACCAAAGCGGATAGACAGGAGGGACAGTTGCAGCATAACGGACCATGAGGGTCAGGAGGGAGGGTTCAGGGGAGCGGCAGTGGACCAAAGAAGGCATGAGGGAGAGCATACGGGTCTGCACATGTAAAACGGAGGGCAGGGGGCAAGGGGCAGGGCAGGAGAAGCAAGCTGACCATGGAGGGCACGTGAGTTGGGCACTGGAAGCACAACACACCATGGAGGGCAACAGTGAGACTATAATGGCATATACAGAGACAATACAGGGAAAGGGGAGGGGGAGGGGTCAAGGGCAGCAAACTGACCACACAGGGCAGGTGGGAGGGGCTGTGACAGCACAGAAGACAATGCATGGAAAGCTGGAGGGTTAGTGGCAGCACAACAGCCATGGTGGGCAAGAGGGAGGGGGCAGGGGCTGGGGCATGCACAAAAGACCACGGAGGACAGAAGAGAGGGATAGGAGCTGGATATAGACAAAAGAGGGCAGAGGAATGGACTTCCTAACAGATCATGCAGGGCATACAGGAGGAGCAGTTGAAGCACAACAGAGCATGGAGGGCAGAAGGGAGTGGCAGCAAAATAGACCATGGAGGAGAAGTGGGAGGGGAAAGGGGCATGGAAATTGGACAGGCAGGGTGAAGTGCAGGGTGCAGGCATTTGACCATGCTAGTGAGGTGAGAGGTGAAGTCATATCTCAACAGAACACTCAGAGTAGATAGGAGGGTGGCAGGTCCATTAAATATGGTGGGTACAAAGGAGGGAGCAGGGACATGCACAGAGACATCGGAGGGCAGGGTGAAGGAGAGTAGGGACAGCAAGATATGCACAGAGGCTAAGCAGGAGGGTAATGATGAGGCATAGAATTGGGGACGGAGGGCAGGAGGAGTGGGCAAGGACATCAAGCTAAATGGAGGGCAGGGGCAGGACATTGGACCATGCAGGGCAGGAGAGAGGAGGCTGATGCATGGACTTGGAGAACAGAAGGTAGGGAGGAGGTAGATGGGCCTGTAAGCTAAATGCCTCATTTATGAAAAGTGATGCATCGCTGCGTGAAAACAGCAATGCGCCACTTTTCACTGCGCCGTCCTTGCGACACCAATGATGCGTCATATTTACAGTATGATGCATCATGGCGCAAGGAGTTACAGATACGTCACTATTTTTGACGTAGCTGTATGGCGCAAAAGTGACGCATTGCTGGAGTGTGTCACAAAAGTGATGCAACTCCAGCAATGTATCCTTTCACATGGGGCAAGCCCCATGTGAAAGGGCCTGCATCAGTCTTACGCCTGCTGTGAGGCAGGTATAATAAATTGACACATTTGTGTCTTAGAAGTGATAAGTGAAATCTTATAGATTTCACTGCGTCACTTCTATGACCCTTTCTTGCATCAGAACGCCCCCCTGCATACATTATACCTGGCGTAGTTATAATGTACTGCAGGGGTTTACAAAGTGACGCATCTACCTAGATGCATCACTTTGTAAATATGGTGCAACAAGGCACATTTTTTACGCTGCTCCCAGGATGCTTGTTTCCGGTTCAGGGAAGATCTGACGAGGCAGTTCGGGCTGGACTGTTCCCTTGAGGCACAGGGTAAAGACTGATTTGTGTATAGCTGGGTCTGAACTGAGGTGGCGAAGTGAGCTAAAGAATGATGATGGATTCAACCCAGATATGGGGCTGGGGGTGAGTGTCTGAAACGTTTCAGTGCTCGATCCATCAACTCCTTGTGTTTGAAATGGTTAGGGCAGGCAGAACGGGCAGTGGAAGAACAACAGCCACACACTGTTGTAATGAGGGATGGCAAGGAGGAGGGGACAGGAGTAGCAAGCTTGGCTGAGCTAAATATAACTCGCACCCCCCACAATACACTGCTTATGACCACACATATTATATCACACAGAAACTTTTTTAAAACACTCACAGTCACTGGACAATGTCATCAGTGATGTCATTTGAGATGTCATCAGTGATTTCAGCAGGGATTTCACTGACCATGTCATGAGTGATGTAATATGTACACACATACTCTCACAAACTCACATTCACACACACAAACACAAAGTTAATGACATTTTCTCTCTGGTACACTTATTTCTGATTTATTATTAAAAGCGCACTCATACGTGAGTGTGCTTATTTATATATATACATATACATATACATATATATATATATACACTTTATTGTCCACTTTTTTTCTTTTCTTCTTCTTTTTAATTCCCTTCAAAACAAGTTTGTTGTTTTGTATCCTTTCTTTTATAGTTCAGTTCCCTTTGTTCATAAATGGATGTATAATTCTTCCGAATGATTCAGGCCATGTGGGTGCAGGGTTCTTAGGTTTAAAATATAGCGCGATTCCTTCTTTGGTGTTGTTTCAATGCTGTAGAATTTGAGTTGTTTCCGATCTCCCTGATGATGTTGTTCCATATGTTTCGCTACTGCGTTTGTTCGATCCTTGTGAATCGTAGCTCGCACATGTTCCATGATTCTTTTCTTCAACTCACAAATCGTACTTCCCACGTACCTTTTTGGGCATGGGCATTCTTCTACATACTGGCGTATTTCCCAATTCTTGTTGTTTGCCAATGTTATTTCTTTAGTGGGTTTGGCGATTTGACACATTTTGCACAAGTGACATTTGACAAATCCTCTGGTTTTCAACCATGTGTCTCCTTTCTTCTTTCCTTGGAAGTGGCTGTGGATCATGTAATCCTTGAGATTTTTCGCCCTTCTGTATGTTACTGTAGGGTGATTCCCCATTATTTCCTTCATCGTCGTGTCAAGTTGGAGAATTTTCCAGTTCTTCCTTAGGATTTCTCTATCTGTTTACTTTCCTGTGAGAAGTCAGTTATCATTCTGATCTGTTCTGTCTGCTTTTTCTCTTGACTCATTTTCTTTGTCAGACATCCATATCTGGTTTTCTTGTTTGCTCTTTCCCAGCATTTTGCCACTACCTTTGGTTTGTATTTCCTTTTCACAAATCTTTCGGCTGTTTTTTTGCTTTGTGTTTCCCATTCCTCATCCTCACTACAGATTCACCGAATCCTTAGGAACTCTCCGTATGGGATGCTGGACAGCAGAGAGTTTTGGGGAAAACTAGTTGCTTCCAGGGTGGCATTGGTGGCTGTTGATTTTCTATGCAGGGTCGTATGGATTTGGTTATCCTTGATGAATATCTCCGTATCCAGGAAAATTACTTTGTCCTTACTTATATTGTAAGTAAACTTCAGATCTTTTGTACTGTTGTTGATTACTTCAAAGTACGTCAAAAAGGCGTGGCGTTTCCGAGAGTTTGTCCCGTACAGGCTAGTGAAGCCCCGGGGGTATTACTTCCTGTGCCATTACCAGGTGGCCTTTCCCTTATTTCTGTTCTTGCTGCCATTTCAACTGTACGCAGCGTTTCAGTACTTTAAAAGTAATAGGACGGTCTATCGTACTTGTTGAATTTCACGAAGGTTAGCCGCACTCTGAATTTTCCATCACAGATACTTTTGACTACACGGGACCGTCCTATCATTACAGACTGCGTGATTCTGTACCTTCAGGACTCTACTACTCTTGCTCAGATTATCGTATTTTGGAACAGATCTGGTCTTGTATAGTCTTAAATGCTTTAGTAACTTGGTTCTGAATATAGAAGTCTCTTCTCAACCACTCAGGAAGCGTTGTGGAACCGAAAAACGCTTACACAGTGTGTTTTAGCCTTGAAAAAGTCGTCTCAAGACAAAACACGTGTTGGCTGTGATTCTCTGTATATCTACGTGTCAACTGTGATGAGTCAACTTTGATCAAGATTTGAAAATAAAAAGACTCTTCTGTTTTTTGGACAATACCTGAGTTGTGCTTTATATGATGCCACGCATGTTTGGTCTACTCTAACCATTGTGGTAACAAACTTTTTGGGTTTTGCTCTGTCTAACAAAACCTTTGGTCTTATAAGAAAAGCAGAGATGAATGTCTGACAAAGAAAGTGAGTCAAGAGAAAAAGCAGACAGAACAGATCAGAATGATAACTGACTTCTCTCAGGAAAGTAAACAGATAGAGAAAATCCTAAGGAAGAACTGGAAAATTCTCCAAAGTGACACGACAGTGAAGGAAATAATGGGGAATCACCCTACAGTAACATACAGAAGGGCAAAAAATCTCAAGGATTACATGATCCACAGACACTTCCAAGGAAAGAAGAAAGGAGACACGTGGTTGAAAACCAGAGGATTTGTAAAATGTCACTCGTGCAAAATGTGTCAAATCGCCAAACCCGCTAAAGAAATAACATTGGCAAACAACAAGAAATGGGAAATACGCCAGCTGATCACGTGTAAAACACCTTACACTGTGTATATAGTAGAATTCCCATGCCCAAAAAGGTACGTGGGAAGTACGATTTGTGAGTTGAAGAAAAGAATCATGGAACATGTGCGAGCTACGATTCACAAAGATCGAACAAACGCAGTAGCGAAACATATGGAACAACATCATTAGGGAGATTGGAAACAACTCAAATTCTACGGCATTGAAACAACACCAAAAAGAGATCATGGCGGAGATCGGGAAAAAAGCTTACGACAGAAGGAATTGCGCTATATTTTAAACCTAAGAACCCTGCACCCACATGGCCTGAATCAATCGGAAGAATTATACATCCATTTATGAACAAAGGGAACTGAACTATAAAAGAAAGGATACAAAACAACAAACTTGTTTTGAAGGGAATTAAAAAGAAGTAGAAAAGAAAAAAAGTGGACAATAAAGTTTTATTGAAAATCTCAACTTCCAACTTTGGAAAGTAAGAATGAAAAAGGCGTATATTCCAATCGTGGTATAATCAAGAAAAAATGGACAAGTCCCACTGGAGGGAAATACTGATGATATAAAAACTGAATATGCAAATGATCGCCAAACATATCAGTTCTTGCTGAAATTATTGAATTGAATAATGGATAAAAAATTCAAAACAAAATGTAATACATTGAAAGCCCGATTTGTAACCATGAAGCTAAAATGGAACTACAAAGACCATAATTCCCAAGGCTGATGAATGACAGGAAATGATGTTATGAAGAACATTTTAAATTGCAAGCCAATGGGGGGGCTAGTTGATCGTGACCAAGGTGTGGAGGAACACCGAAACACGTTGATCAAATGAGCTATCAGCCCCTTAATTTATGTAACTAATAAGAAAGGATTTAATCCCACTTCGGGAGTGCGGCCTGTGTTTCCTTGTGAGGAGGGAAAGTGTTTCAATATATATATACTCACCAGGAGTGATGGTTTCTGGGAGTTGGAGTCTCATTTGAGCCACTATGGAGTAATCAACATGTGACTTTGGGGCGGACCATACTCACCTTCCAATGAGGGTGGTACAGGACACACTAAAGGCGTAGGTGGAGTCAACACGTGATAGCAACGGCAACTGAGGAAGGCTATACGCCGAAATGCATCTTGCCTCGCTGTCCTTCAATAAACGGCTCCTGCAAGTTCCCCTGAGTGGCCTCTTCTCCTTTTCCTACTGAGAGGGGTGTGGTTAGAATATATATATATTTATATATATATATATATATATATATATATATATATATATATATATATATATATATATATATATATATATATATATATATATATATATATATATATATATATATATATATATATATATTAATATATATATATATATATATACATATTACCTACTGGCGGTCGCCAGTAGGTATATATAGTTAGGATTTTTTCTCTATGGGATTTTTGAAAATTCTATGTCTAATAACTTTGGCGTTTGTGGACGGAATTGGCTGAAATTTTCAGGAAAATGGAACATTTTGTTTCTGAGCAGCCCCTGAAAATTGGGGGGGGGTTTGTCAAGGGGGGGGCCGAGAAAAAAGGGGGGTCCCAAAACGTGTTTTTAACATTGAGTTTTCCATAGGGCGGTTGGCCTCACTTTTAGCCCGAACGGCTGAATGGATTTCCACAAAACTTGGCAAAATTGTAGGGACTGGTAGCCCGATGTGCCTTTGCTAGGTCTCAATATATGTGCTTCAGTGGATTTTGAGAAATTAACGTTCAAAAAAAGATATATATCTGTAACAGCGGACCGGGCAGCGCTCCGGTTCGCGGACTTTTCGCGGTACGGAGCTTTGTGAAGCGAAGCTGATTGGTTCTCCGGCGTCTGTGAACATTCCAAACAGTCCGTAGCGGCCGCCATCTTGTCTCTCGGTAGGATCGAGAGACAAGAGGAGGCCAAAGCGAAGGGGCAAATGACCATAAGGGGGCATAGTAGATCCTCGCTGACCCCCTAGGTTTGATGTGGAGGTTTTAAAAGGGCCCCGCGGGGCAAAAAAAAAAAATAATAATAATAATCGAACGGCTGAATGAATTTGCTCGAAACTTGGCAAAATATTAGGGACTGGTAGCCCGATGTGCCTTTGCTAGGTCTCAATATATGTGCTCCAGTGGATTTTGAGAAATTAACGTTCAAAAAAAGATATATATCTGTAACAGCGCTCCGCTTCGCGTACTTTTCGCGTTACGGAGCTTTGCGAAGCTGATTGGTTCTCCGGCGTCTGTAAACATTCCAAACAGTCCGTAGCGGCCGCCATCTTGTCTCTCGGTAGGATCGAGAGACAAGAGGAGGCCAAAGCGAAGGGGCAAATGACCATAAGGGGGCATAGTAGATCCTCCCTGACCCCCTAGGTTTGATGTGGAGGTTTTAAAAGGGCCCCGCGGGGCAAAAATAATAATAATAATAATAATCGAACGGCTGAATGGATTTGCACGAAACTTGGCAAAATTGTAGGGACTGGTAGCTCGATGTGCCTTTGCTAGGTCTCAATATATGTGCTTCAGTGGATTTTGAGAAATTAACGTTCAAAAAAAGATATATATCTGTAACAGCGCTCCGCTTCGCGGAGATAAAATTATCTCTGTATTACCTAGCTGTTGCTAACACCAGTTAGCGACAGCTAGTAGGAGATAGCGACCATCTTGGGCCCCACTTTGCATGTCAGTGATATTTATCACTAATGACATGCAAAGTGGGCATGCCAAGATGTTAGCGACTTGAAACAGTCGCTAACATCGCTATCTCCTATTACCAACTTTTGGAGATATTCGTGCTAAGCGCGAATATCTCCAAAAGCTACCACCTGCCCTGAGCAGTTCTTAGCCATGTTATCCAATGGGAGGTGGATAACATGGCTAAGAGCATTAGCTCGGTAATGCATGAATATCGCTGAGTTTTCAGCGATATTAATGCATTGCGGTCGTTTTTTATGGCATTTGCGATAAACCTTGATAATAGCAAGGTTTATCTGCGATAATTTCTGACGATGCTTAGCGGTAAAAAATTCGTTGCTAAGCATCGTTAGGGATAAATATCGCTTAACTTTGGTAATATGCCCCAACGTCTGTTAACGTTCGATTCGAAGGAAATCAGGAAGTGTTGAAAAACATTGTCTGCGCCATCTTGCCTTTTTTCAAATGCCACACTTTTGTCGTGCACGGCAGCCATTTTAGATGACTTGACCAGACCCACTCTCTGCACGCTGTCGATCCTTAGCATGGCTCCCCACCCTCGCAAGCATCTCCCCCAGGCACTGGTCACCCCCGCTCTCTGTCTTATGCATGGGTAATAAACCTCCCCCCATCTGCGCTGTTCTTCCCTGAGAATCACACCCTGTGCCCGCCCGACACCTCCCTTTCGCCCTATTCACTACCGCACCCTCTGACACTCCTTTTCCTCTGTGTCCGATTGTCCAGGCCGGTCCTAGGCTATCAGCTAGCCCTGCAGATGTAGTTTATGGCCCCAGCTGTAAAGAATCACCCCTCTTCAAAGGAGTTATAGTAGATCAAGGCCCACACTCGATGAGATCCGTCACAGCACACGCGTTCCTACTATCTGAAAACCATCCTGTATTGTGATTGGGGAGGGGACCGAGCCTGAAGCGGAAGATTCCAGGGATGACTCTTTGTACATCAAAGTTTTTACAATTATGTGTCACATTAAAAATATATAGCACTCCAACAAAGTAGTAAGATTATAAAACTTTAATAACTTATAAATATATACAACAAAACAAAACAGTAAAAACATATAAACATTTTTAGGGAAAAACAACGAAGTAGCGGTCGGCTGTGCGAATAGTCCCAACGCAGCACAACGTCCAGATTTCTGGACGGCACCCAGGTGATGTTGCCTGGGTGCCGCACTGATTTCGGCATCCGGCGTGGGGCGTCGCGGGGGGTGGGTCATCAGTAGCAAACTGTTGTGCGAATAGTTCCAAGGCAGCAGAACGATGGCACCAAGGTGATGTCCAGTAAGTTGCCGCACTGGTTTTGGTATCCTACAATGCTGCTCCGAATAACGGCGTGGGGCGCCCCGGGGGGGGGGGGAGGCGGCGTGAACGGGCCTCTCCAGGTGGAGTCTCGTCTGTTGTAGTGGGGCGCCCCTTTACCGTTTCAGTTGCCATTCCGTCCGCTTTTGGTCCACTGTGTCAAAAGCCGCAATTCAGCTGAGTTGCGCCCACTCTTGCGGTGCAGCGATAGGCGGCTGCCACAGGACTCTCAAAATGGCGGCAGGCTCTTTTCTTTTTGGGCCTGGTCCACTGAAATGGCCCTGGGACACCTTGGAAATCGGACGACTGTCTGCTAGGTCTTGGACCCCATTCTCGAAAGCGTCCCCTCCGCCTTGAGGATTCAACAAAAGTTTTGGGGGCCCCCGACTCCTGCAGGCTTCTGGTGGGGAGCGGCTGCCATGATTGCTCGCGGAATGACCACGACAGAGCCACGAGATGGTGGTGCTTTCATGCTGACGCCAGCTTCAGTCTGAAACATCCAGAAACAAGGTGGGGCTTTCATCGTTTGGGAAAAAAAAAAGTTTTCATCCAATGAAAAGTGTTATTTTTAGGTCATATGATCAAGCCTTCCATCATTAGGAAACCAAAAGTAAAATGAACCAATGAAAAGTTTTATAAACAAGTCACATGACCTGTTATGCGGCATAGGGTATAAAATGCGGAGAAAATACGTTGGCACGTGAGGCGGCGTCAGTAGCGGACCGATGTGCGAATAGGCCGAAGGCAACACAACGCGCCAAGATCCGGATGGCACCGAGGTGGTGTCCAGCAAGTTGCAGCACTGGTGTGGCCATCCTACAATGCTGAAAGTCGGCGTGGGGCGCCCCGTTGGCCTGTGAGTTCGCGTCAGTAGCGGACCGATGTGCGAATAGGCCGAAGGCAGCACAACGCGCCAAGATCCGGATGGCACCGAGGTGGTGTCTAGTAAGTTGCCGCACTGGTGTGGCCATCCTACAATGTTGAAAGTCGGCGTGGGGCGCCCCGTTTTGGCACGTGAGGCGGCGTCAGTAGCGGACCGATGTGCGAATAGGCCGAAGGCAACACAACGCGCCAAGATCCGGATGGCACCGAGGTGGTGTCCAGCAAGTTGCAGCACTGGTGTGGCCATCCTACAATGCTGAAAGTCGGCGTGGGGCGCCCCGTTGGCCTGTGAGTTCGCGTCAGTAGCGGACCGATGTGCGAATAGGCCGAAGGCAGCACAACGCGCCAAGATCCGGATGGCACCGAGGTGGTGTCTAGTAAGTTGCCGCACTGGTGTGGCCACCCTACAATGTTGAAAGTCGGCGTGGGGCGCCCCGTTGGCCTGTGAGATGGCGTCAGTAGCGGACCGATGTGCGAATGGGGCCAAAGGCAGCGCAACAATATTTTCTGACTAGAAGACACCACAAGGCGCTGAGATGTCAAGATCCGGATGGCACCGAGGTGATGTCTAGCAAGTTGCTGTACTGGTGTGGCCATCCTACAATGCTGAAACTCGGCGTGGGGCGCCCCATTAGCCTGTGAGATGGCGTCAGTAGCGGACCGATGTGCGAATGGGGCCAAAGGCAGCGCAACAATATTTTCTGAATAGAAGACACCACAAGGCGCTGAGATGCCAAGATCTGGATGGCACCGAGGTGGTGTCTAGTAAGGTGCACTGGTGTGGCCATCCTACAATGCTGAAAGTCGGCGTGGGGCGCCCCGTTGGCCTGTGAGATGGCGGCAGTAGCGGACCGATGTGCGAATGGGGCCAAAGGCAGCGCAACAATATTTTTGGAATAGAAGACACCAGAAGGCGCTGAGATTCGGTTAGCACCGAGGTGGTGTCTAGCAAGCTATGCAGCTGAGTTGCGTGTGCACTTGCGGCGAATAGGTCGAAGGCAGCACAACAATGTTTTCTGAATAGAAGACACCACAAGGCGCTGAGATTCGGTTACCACCGAGGTGGTGTCTAGCAAGTTGCTGCACTGGTGTGGCCATCCTACAATACTGCTCCGAATAACGGCGTGGGGTGCCCGAAGGGGGGGGGGAGGCGGCGTGAACGGGCCTTCCTAGGTGGAGGCTCGTCTGCTGTAGTGGGGCGCCCCTTTACCGTTTCAGTTGCCATTCAGCTGAGTTTTGGCCGCTCTTGATGCTACAGCGACAGGCGGCTGCAACAGGACTCTCAAAATGGCGGCCTGTTCTTTGGATTTGGGCCTGGTCCACTAAAATGGCCCTGGGACACCTTAGAACTCGGACGCTCGATTTTTTTTTCCTTTCCTCTACATGCAAAAAAAGGTAAATGCCCGGTACGTTATACGCTTCATCTGCCACGATGTACTCTCCAGAGGAACCGAAAAAAAATATAGTTATGGTAACTATACCATGCATCGTCATATGGAGAGGTGGCACCAATTAATTATAGTGCTGCATAAAAGAGAGATTTGGAGGAGAACCCCCGACCTGCCAGTACATTCATCAAAGAAGTGGCACTGACAGCATCAGAGGCAAGGGAAACGGTCCCAAATATTTAGAAGAACTTTGCAAAGATTAAAATGACATGTTTAGATTGTGGCAAATTAATTTCATGTGGACAGATGAGTGTTACTCTATAAATACAGCATATGAACATCATCATAGTCGATGGTTGGTAGAGACATTTTGACTATATCCTGGACCTGCCCGTCCTCGCCCAAAATGGCACCGGAATAAATGGGACTCGTAACTCCTTGTTGTGTACTGGTTGCAGAACCTTGAAATCACGAGATACGTATGCAATTTTGAAGCACATGGCGGGCGGGGACGAGAATTGATTGAGTATTTCGACATCCCTATTGATATTAAGTTCTGATGTGTTATTGATTACTGTACTATTGAAAGTTCGAATTAACGTCACGCATGGTACTTGCCCGCAAATGTATATCTAGATAATTTTATTGTAACTGGCCCTGTCGTATTTTAATTATAAAATGTACGTCCACCGATTCCGCAACTGTTAGACACCTTAGTTCTTGCAACCTAATGGCCCGCCCGTTACGTTCCTCTACAGTGTAAATGTCTACTCATCATATACGATTACAGTTTGCTCCGTGGCCGGCCCACGTGGTTATAGGCTCGTATTTGTATAATGAAATTTTCACAATAAAGGTTTTTAAAAGAAAACATGGTAGTAGTATATACATTGGTAAAGTTTTTAATAATAGTCACTGTTTTAGAATCATTAAAAGGCAAGTGAAATAAAGCAGACCAATCACATGAAGGGTAAAAGGTATAATACGCAGGAACGCAGTAAAGATAAATGGTCAAGGGCTGTTGTGTTTTCTACTCCTGCAACATAAAGTGATCGATAAGAATCTCATATTCAGGCGTATCGGCGACTAAGACAGCAGGTCGACCCTCTTTTGCTCAACGGCTCCGTCATGGGACGAAGAAACGCCCTTTTTCTCGAAAAAAGAATATATTTTACTTGCAGGACAGTTGTAAATTTTCCGGGAAAGTACATTAGCCTGGAACATTATAACATATATTTAAGAAAAAATAATGTTCGGAAGTAATAAAAAGCGTAATTTTTAGGTCATATGACCAAGCCTTTCATCATTAGAATAAGAAAAGTAAAATGAACCAATGAAAAGTTTTATTAACAAGTCACATGACCTGTTATGCTTACGTTACGCGCTGCGCGTCGCGCCCCGGATGACTTCCGGATGCGCTAACGCGGCGCGTCATATGACGCATTACGCGACAACGCAGGTCCAGAATATAGTCAAAATGTCTCAACCAACCAGCGGTCGGAACACAACCCCTTTCAGCAGGCTAAATAGTTCTGTTAAATGACAACAGAAGGGACAGGCAACAAGAACCATCAGTCAAAGAGGGGAGGGCTAGTTCTTCTCTACCGGGTTACATTGGGGCGCTACCGGAACTGATCGAATTGGTAGTCTACAGTGTTTCTGGATGTTTCAGACTGAAGCTGGCGTTAGCATTAGAGCACCACCATTTCGTAGCTCCGTTGTGGCCATTCCGCGAGCAATCATGGCAGCCGCTCTTTATCGTTATTTTGGGCGGGGTGGGTGGCGGAGCCGAGCTGTATTGCAGCCATCATGGTGTGGAGTTCAGTTCATCTCACTAGTTTCGTATTTGTCATGAGGGGTTGTTCTTAATGTTTCTATTTTTGCGAGGTCAAAAAGAGATCCCATTAGTGGCCTACTGATTTTGCTCCATTCCTTTTGTTTTTTCTAACGATTTTTCGTTATCTGCAAAGACTAAACAGAGTATTGCGACTCTGTGTTTGTTTGTAAATAGAGAATGAACCAAAGAGAACCAATTCTAAAACAGTAAATGCTTGGATAACAATCAATCAAATGGAGAGAGAAGCAGGCACGACGTATTACAACGGGGGGCAAAGGCCTGCGTTAACTACCTTTCACTATCTGCAAAGAGAGAGTACTCCTAATAGAAATGAGGGGGGGGGGCAGCATTCAAAGCAGATCAGTGTGCATAAACACGAAAATGTTTTTACTTACCACGTACTTGACATTCGACAGCTTATGATATTCGCTTTTAAAAAACCATTGAAATTCACTGAAAAAACCATAGGTTATAGACCATATATAGTTAGGAATTAGCATTTACAAAACCTTGAAAATTCACTGAAAAAAACATAGGTTATAGACCATATATAGTTAGGAATTAGCATTTACAAAACCTTGAAAATTCACTGAAAAAACCATAGGTTATAGACCATATATCGTTAGGAATTAGCATTTAAAAAACCTTATTTTACCCACACAAAACCATTGAAATTCCATATATAGTTAGTTGCACTAACTATATATCGCGCACCCGCAATCCACTGCTGATGATGTCACATATTACATCATTCATGACATGGTCAGTGACATCACTGATGACATCACTGATGACATCTCAAATGACATCACTGATGACATCACTGATGACATCTCATTTGACATCAATGACCACATCACTGATGATATCATTCATGTGACAATACAATGCATCTCCTCACATTTTATTATAACCTCTGTTTCACCCAGTGTTAAATACAGAGTATAATTTTTGAAACCATTGACACACCAATACTAGTTACTACATACGCACTCACTGATTCCTACGTCTACACACACCTTCACTCATTCACCCATACAATCATTCATACATACAATCACTCATCTTTACAACACTATCATATGCACTCATACACCTATACAGACACTCACAGTCTGCCACTCATCCATGGAGTTACTCACTCACCTAGTCATGTAAAGAATCAATGACACTTCCATTTTCTTGTCTATACAGTTAAACATAGAGCACCTTACATTTTCAAACATATACTAACATATACTTACCTTCTTATACAATCATTGATACAAGTACACATTGATCTGCACAGAGTCACACACCTCCCAGCCAGCCACACACACACTCAGTCTCCCATACAAATACTTGGGCAATCAATCAATAACCCATATAGTTACTCATACAGCTACTGATCAACACATGCAGCAGTTTACAGAACAACAGACATAATGATGCACAAATTAAGACAGTTTAGTCACTAACCCATGCACTCAGTGAGACACATTTAATCACTCACTCATACAGTTAGTCATGCACCTACTAAATCCTTCGTCCAGACACTTATACATCCACTCATTCTTCAATATGTAAGACATATTTAAACTTTACAGAAACAAAAAATCACTGGATGTTGTTATCAGTCATGTCATCAGTGATGTCATTTGAGATGTCATCAGTGATGTCATCAGTGATGTCACTGACCATGTCATGAATGATGTAATATGTGACATCATCAGCAGTGGATTGCGGGTGCGCGATATATAGTTAGTGCAACTAACTATATATGGAATTTCAATGGTTTTGTGTGGGTAAAATAAGGTTTTTTAAATGCTAATTCCTAACGATATATGGTCTATAACCTGTGGTTTTTTCAGTGAATTTTCAAGGTTTTGTAAATGCTAATTCCTAACTATATATGGTCTATAACCTATGGTTTTTTCAGTGAATTTTCAAGGTTTTGTAAATGCTAATTCCTAACTATATATGGTCTATAACCTATGGTTTTTTCAGTGAATATATATATAGATAGATAGCTAGATAGATAGCTAGATAAATAGATAGATATATTATATATCTATCTATATATGTATTCACTGAAAAAAACCATAGGTTTCAGGCCTTATATAGTTAGGAATTAGCATTTATAAAAACCTTGCAAATTCACTGAAAAAACCATAGGTTTCAGGCCTTATATAGTTAGGAATTAGCATTTAAAAAATCTTTGAAATTCACTGAAAAAACCATAGGTTTCAGGCCTTATATAGTTAGGAATTAGCATTTAAAAAACCTTGCAAATTCACTGAAAAAACCATAGGTTTCAGGCCTTATATAGTTAGGAATTAGCATTTAAAAAACCTTTGAAATTCACTGAAAAAACCATAGGTTTCAGGAGTTATTTAGTTAGGAATTAGCTTTTAAAAAACCTTTGAAATTCACTCAAAAAACTATAAGTTTTAGTGGTGTTATAGTTAGCTGGACATTTTACTCATACAAAACCATTGAAATTGCTCCTATATAGTTAGTTGTACTAACTATATTTCGCGCACCCGCAATCCACTGCTGATGATGTCACATATTAGATCATTCATGACATGGTCAGTGACATCACTGATGACATCTCAAAGGTTTTTTAAATGCTAATTCCTAACTATATAAGGCCTGAAACCTATGGTTTTTTCAGTGAATTCGCAAGGTTTTTTAAATGCTAATTCCTAACTATATAAGGCCTGAAACCTATGTTTTTTTCATTGAATTCGCAAGGTTTTTGAAATGCTAATTCTATTAGCGGATAACGTTTTTATATATTAAAACGTTTTTTAAATCTCAAATGGCTGCTTTGCTAACAGAGTTTTTAAGCACAGGCTCTTTTGTCTCTGGTGGCCATCTTGGGAGACTGCATATCAGAATTTTTTTAATGAAATATAAGAGGATTTGAGAAGTCACTCAAAATGTGCCCTAATTTTTCTTTCTTCAGCACTAATCATAATTTCTATGGCAAAATGAACCCCCTCATTTTGTTCCTTTGCAAATTAAATGTTTTAAGTGTTAACACTTTATTCCAATCAAGATGACTTCAGGTGTGCCATACTTTTGCCACAAGTAAGATTGTTAGCGCTCTAGTTGTTCTTTAGAACACTGTGGGACATTCTGTCATTGGGCTATAGTTGGGCTACATCTGGCTGATATTTGGGCTACATTTGTTTTTTTTGTCTCTGGTGGCCATCTTTGGGCTACATTGGGCTACATTGGGCTACATGTGGGCTCTAACATATATATAGCCCAATGTAGCACAATATATATTTTTTCAAAGTTAATTTTCGTAAAAACCACTGGAGCACATATCTTGAGACATAGCAAAGGCACATCGGGCTACCAGTCCCTACAATTTTGCCAAGTTTGGTGGAAAACCACTCAGCCGTTCGGGCTAAAAGTGAGTCCAACCGCCCTATGGAAATTAACATGGGGAAAACCCCCCTTTTATCTCGGCCCCCGCTTGACGAATCCCCCCCAAACTTTCAGGGAAGGACCGGAGCGCCGCGAGGCAAAGTTAAGGAAAACTTCAGGAAGATTCCTCAACCGGCGCCAAAGTTATTCCCAATAGAATGTTGCGATTTCCCTATGGAAAACAATCCTAACTATATATACCTACTGGCTATCGCCAGTAGGTAATATATAGATAGATATACATACATACACTAGGAGAGGAAGGATCGCAAGAAAATAACAGCCAGCCAGGGCAAACATATGGATCCCAAAGGATACAATGAGTCAGAAAGAAATAAAATATGCAAGAAAGAAGTGACTCAAACAGATGGATTCACCAAAGAACAAAAATATATTTCCTTTACAATGTTTCAGCTTCCGCCTTCCTCAGGTAGTACAATATGGTTTGCTCAGTGGCTGCACAGATGACACAGCTGAGTATTATGAGTGAAAATTCCATTTGGAATGTAGAATCAATGCAGTCCTGAGATCTCTTGAGATATGCAGTCATCAGGTGGTATTGTCAACGATATTCAGTGGATCTGGATGCAATGTTTTTGAACAGTACATCCAGAAGTTTTCTCTGGAGTCCAGTAGTTCTTCCTTCAAGACATGTTCCACAGAGAAACTATTCAAATCTGATAGGAAATGATCCACAAGGTTAAAATGATTGGCTACAGGCAGGTCAAGTTTCCTACAGATTATTGCCGATTTGTGGTTCTTGAATCATGCCCGGAAAACATTCGCTGTTTGGCCTATGGAATATGCTACTTACCAGTATGCATCTGTTCTTGCAATGTAGGGCTGCTGACATTCATATCTGTGCATAGATCGCCGCCTAGTGTTGGGTCCGGATGATTGTTACAATATATGATATTGCATAGGGCATACCTATCCCACACCGCTTACAAAGAATGTTCCCGAACACACACCAACATTGTTCTCGATGTAAGATAATAGACGTCGATCTACTACATATGCTTTGGTTATGCCCAATGCTCACAGAATTCTGGCACATAATAATCTTGAACATTAGCTCTGTGACTGCTTACTAATACTGGAAACAGTGGGAAATTGCCTGTTGGGCATGCTCTGGCGCTCTAAAAACCAATAAGGTGAAACTACGATTCACTGATTTAGCACTACTTATAGCTAAACACTCAATAACAATGCGGTGGAAATCAGCCAAATCTCCAGCAGTATATGCATGGCACAGGGAGGTGGTGAGATGGGGTAGCACAGAAAGTGCTGCTATCCGACAAGAAGAAGCCAGGGGGCTACGTAAAAACCTAATTTCAATGTACTGGGATCGAATTATGGAAGCTTTTAAGGAGCTCTAACCTGCCCTCATTCCTGCAGCACAAGAAAATTAGGCATCAATAGACCAGATTCCGGTACAAACAAGAAACCTCAAGCATAGTTATAGTTGCGCAACCATCTCCTACTAATTTGCGCTACTCCTGTAGTAGTAAATGTTACATGAGTCGTAGATTGCTGACCGCATTATACAATGAGATGGGGCCAGTAGAGTTGGGGAAGTTGTGTGGGAGGGGGAGACAAATAACAATATCTTCTTTCAGCCAATTGTAACGTTGTCATTACATGTGTATAGGTAACCAGACCTCTGGTAGTAGCAACAACCGAACTGCCAATGATTCAATATAGTCAGTCATAAGTCTTGTTTAGAGTAAGAAATTTTGATCCTTTCAGGCTCACTGTTGTAATTGCTATGTCTGCTACTATACTACTATACATCACATAAACATTGAACTTAAAAACATTCATTTGAGAATACATGGAAATGGAAAACTGCATAGAAATGTAAATGCTCACTACCCAAAAGAAACTTGTCTCCCTATTCATATATATGTATTTACTCTCCCCAAAATAATCCTGCCTCCTTCAGTGGCAGCTGGTGACATTGAACGTAGAGGGGTGTAAAAGTTTGGTATGACTTTTATGTAGTGAGCGTTGCGAGCAAGCTTAATGGACAAGCGTGGGTCCTCCCCCAGAGAAAAAATTGGGAAAAAAATTGCCAAATGGTGCATTTTAAAGCAAATTGATTTAGTGATAAATCAAGGCTTATAAAGCAGTGGGAGAGTATAGTCATGAAATATTAAACACATTTAAAACTGCCCTATATCTTGCTGCATTAATATGTTCAACAGTTACTGTAATGTGCAAATTGTACAACGTGACAACTTCAGCCTTTTAAAGTGTGTGCTTGCCCAGTGTCTTGAACTGCATGCGCCAGCAACTTTGGAAGAAAATGCTCTAACCAGGCTTCGAGAGGACCGACAGCTGTTGATTACAATAAATCATATATAAATATGTGAAGACAGGTCTTTAAGTGAAATGAAAAATGTGGGGGCTCTCTAAAAGGGAACATGTAAAATAAATTTCTGTGAGTACCATTGGGTGCTACCCACCTGTATTTTCTTTTCTCTCTGAGATGCAACTGCATACAGATATATAACACAACTGACCTACATCTAAAACCTGTCAGTATGATTGGCTTTACCAATGGTTGTTAGCTGTTTAAGATAAATGAGTAACAACAATGATTTGCTATATATAATTAACATTGGAAATCTTTCAATTCTGAAATTGTGAGTATATGAATTAAGCAGTATTGAGGCCTATAGAAGGCGTGTTGGCCTTCAGTTATGTGTGCTTTGTTATATATGTATGCCATTTTCTCTGCATATCTTGTCCATGTGCACATCATCAACCGCCTCTCTTTCCTCTTCAGCACCCTCTTTTCATTCTTTCCCGAATGCACTTCCTCGCCTCTCCCTCACTTCACCACTTCTAAACATATACTGCACTCACATATAAGCAATTTATTTCCATTTGCTTTTGCCCTTGAAATATTTTGCCATCGGTCCACCCCTTCACACACATTTTCACAGAATTGCAATTATTACTGGAATACATGGCCATTGTTCTGTGTGCTCTACAGAGAGGCCAATCCACTTACAGGCACTTTGCTTTGGCTTCAGCGTCAGCATCAGAGCTCTCAATCAGAGCCCTCCATAAACACCTGGCAGGGCTCAAAGTATGCACGGAACAAAATATAGAAACACAACATGATTAAATAGTTAACTCTTGGGGAATGCAAGATTAAGGAAAATGTGAAATAACAGAGGAACTTAATATCTGACATGCATTGCCTTAATGTTTTTAACAGTCATTATTCTTAAATCAATCCATGTTTTTGGCATTTATGTTGCTAAGGGCATGAATATAGTGCCAGTTTTAATGTCATACAGCAGATAACTGTCTACTGTAAGCACATATTGCTCGCTTTTCACTTGACTCGGATATTTGGATCAACATCACAAGGGAAAAAGAACCCTGACCTGCTCGTCTTTTGGATCAATTTCACGGGACAACAAATGCAGCAACTTCACTTTTAATGGGAGGCCAGAGACTGCAGCCAGGGCCTGGGCTGTCACAGTGGGAGTGGTAAAACTGCCTTCATTCTGAAGCCGAATTATTTTAACTGAGCACTTCATGTGCATTGCGCGTAATACCTGTTTTTACAGTTTCGTTTTTTAAATTTATAATTTGCGCCGTATTTGGGGTCGTTTTTCGGGGTGGACCACTCACCTGCACTATAATTGTAATCTCACCGCTGTTTGGCGGGGCCTTGGGTGCTGACTTTGGGTGGGTGACATCTTGGGGGAGGAAGGGTCGTGTGTGAGCGCCATTCTGGTCGGCATCCTAGTTGCAGCGTGACGCGCCTGCCGCTCGGCTGCTACTTAAAGCTGCCACATGCAAACACTTAGCGTATGCGCGCAGCGGGCGAGCCAGAGGCGAGCCCATCTGCGCCCATCCGCGACCAACCGGGGCCTGGGGCCATGACCCCTGGTCCTTGCCATATCTACACCAGAGGAGAGCTGTTGGAGGTAGGTCTGGGGACGTTCCATTTAAGCCAGACATGTGCAGCTAAACTTAGTCAGGAAGGGCTGCTGAAACGCCATGGTATTAAACCACAATCTAATATTGATTGTTCGGCACCAGGCTTGTCCTATGGCCTTCTAAATACGCGTTCCCTACAGAAACATAACTTAGAGGTGCTCTCATTGTTACAGGATGGAGAGTTGGATATCCTGGGTGTCACGGAAACATGGCTAGAGGACTCCTCATTGCCAGACTTGGTAGCCTCCATTCCGGCCAATTTTACGGCATTTTGCCTTAATAGAGCAGGCCCAACGAGAGGGGGCGGTGTGGCCCTTTTATATAGCACCCGTCTGAGGGGCGAAAGATTTTTTGCTGAAAGCCTGGGAGGCGCCGAGGTCTTGGGCGTCAAGCTCGGGATAGGGACGGATTGTTGGACAATTCTGTTAGTCTACCGCCCCCCCTGGGCATTGCCGGACTTTCCAGATCTATTCCTGGAGTTGGTCCAGGACGTCCGATCACGCTATAATAACGTTATTATCATGGGTGACCTAAACTTCCATTGGGAAAAGTTCCCGAAAGAAGGTCAAGCCAATCAGATAGATGAGGCTCTTAGGTCATTCGGGTTAGTTCAGAAGGTAATGGGCCCTACACACGAGAAGGGCCACACCCTGGATCTCGTTTGGATAACAACCTCTGAACATGGCCGAGATCATGGCCCAGTAGTTGCGCAGCCGTGCGAATGGTCAGACCACTTTTTAGTGAAGGGCATGATATCGGTTGATGAACAGAAGGGGAAGTCCGGAGCAGGATGGAAAGTTGTGAGGAAATGGAAACATATCAATGGGAATGAAATGGTAGCTCACCTCCTAGCTCGTCCTCATACTAATAAGATGGAAGATAATCCAGAAGTTATCTGTAACGATTTAACAGATAAATTGAAAAGGGTAGTTGATCTCGTGGCACCAGCACGAAGGATGAAGGTGGTAGATAGAGGAGCTGGAGCCCCGTGGTACAATGAATCCCTTAGGGAAAAAAAGAGGGCTCTACGTAAATCTGAGAGAGCATGGCGGAAGGACTACAGTCTCAACGCACGGAATCTTTATATACAGGAGCTTGCCTCTTATAAACATGCTATTCTCTTAAGGAAAGCAGAGTTCTATGAGGACAGGATTTCCAGAGCCTCGGACCCACAAAAAGAAATTTTTAAGGTCCTCACGGAACTCAGGAAAAATAAGGAGCAGAGTCCAGAGTTTAAGCAAGAAGGCTGCCAAAAATTCCAGGACTATTTCTCCACTAAGATCAAAGACCTTTTATCAGAAATCGCCACTACCCCAATCCAGGACTGCCCTTTACAGATTGTTCCGGTCATTCGTCCAGTCGACAACCCCTTGGTCACTCTACCCTTGATTATGAAGGACAGACTGTCAAATCTTGTGGGTCGGGTTAAATCTGGCTCTCAGGCCGACCCTTGTCCTCCGGAGGTATTCAAGTTAGCTATGCCAGGTATTGAGGAAGATGTTTTGACTCTCCTCAATAACTCCTTACAAATAGGACAGGTCCCATCCTCCTTCAAGGAGGCACGGCTGATCCCCCTACTGAAAAAAACTGGGGCGGACGTTAAAAATCTAAAGAACTTTAGGCCTATTTCGCAGTTACCATTCTTGGCCAAAGTTCTGGAGTAGCATGTCCTTACGCATCTTTCTGACCATCTGGAGAAAAATGTCTCACTCGAGCAAAACCAGGCGGGGTTCCGTGCGCATCTTAGCATGGAGCTAGTGATGTTATCTATCCTGGATGAGCTAAGGAACAGAGCTGACAAGAAACTCCCTGGGGCCCTGGTGCTACTAGACCTCTCCGCGGCTTTTGACACCGTTTGTCATAGTCAACTGTTGCGGCGGGTGAGGGACCTAGGCATCCAGGGCACAGCACTTGTCTGGCTCTCATCTTTCCTCCAAGGGAAAACTCAGAGAGTTCAATTGGCAGACTTTTCTTCAACCACAGTGCCGATCACCTGTGGTGTGCCACAGGGCTCTGCCCTCTCCGCTCTTTTATTTAACGTTTATTTACAACCCCTGATTTCGGCTCTCAACCAGATGGATTGTCAAATATACAACTACGCCGACGACACCCAAATCATCATCCAAATGGAAGATTGTCCGGGTGCACACGCAAGAATGCAGAATATCCTAAGATTTACAGCTAATTGGATGTCTCTGAATTCTTTGAAAATCAATCCAGATAAGACCGAGGTGTTGCCAATCACGATCATGGGCAACCCCTGGAATGACCAGTTTTGGCCATTAGAACTAGGAGCGCCTCCGGAACCTGCAGCAGTAGTGAAAAGCCTGGGCATCTCCCTGGATGGGAGTTTGACGATGCAAAAGCAAGTCTCAGGAGTGGTGGGCACGTGTGTTGGTCTCCTCCAACAACTAAGGAAAATTTCCTCACTTCTGTCCTTTGCCACCCTGAGGCGCGCCGTATCCGCCATGATCTTAGCCAGGATGGACTATGGCAACTCACTATATGCAGGGCTTCCGCAAAAACATCTGAATCGTCTCCAAGTTGTTATGAGCGATGCGGCAAGATTGATTTTTAAGAAACCAAGGAGAACGCAGGCGTCTCCTTTATTGCGTGAACTTCATTGGCTGCCCGTCAAACAGAGGGTGTTGTTCAAAGGGCTTTGCATTACACACAAAGCCCTGTATGGGAAGGCGCCAAATTACATTAAAACCCGTCTGGCCCCATACAAACCCGGTAGACGGTTGCGTTCCTCAGATGCTACCCTTCTAACCCAACCGCTTTTTAGATTATCCACCCTCGGTGGTCGCGCCTTTTCTAACATCTTTCCAGCGGTCTGGAATAGTTTACCAACCGAACTGCGCAAGGAATCCAACTTGCTGCCCTTTCGGAAAAAACTAAAAACAGTGCTTTTCCAGCAAGCATGGGGTGTGCTGTAGTTTTGATAATCGGCTGTAGAATTTGTTTTGGCATATACCTGGTAAAGCGCTTAGAGACCCCGGGGTGATTACGCGCTATATAAATCAAATAAATAATAAATAAATAAAAATAAGCAGGGGTCTCATTACAATACACAGAACAGAAGATTAGCATTCTAACACTTACCATTAACAAGAACAACGCACCAAAATGCACATGCTTGCATCCACTCCTACATGTGACGAATGCGAAAGATGGGATCTACACCTATGATAATGGACAGCTGCCCTCATGCAAGAACAGAGGGCCCGATTCACAGACCTAACTTAAGACAAAATCCTAAACTTACTACTTTTGGTATTCACAGAAGTTAGGATTTTGTCCTAAGTTTGTCTTAAAACAGACTTAAGACAGACTTAAGACAGACTTAAGTTAGGATTTTGTCTTAAGTCTGTCTTAAGTCTGTCTTAAGACAAAATCCTAACTTCTGTGAATACCAAAAGTAGTAAGTTTAGGATTTTGTCTTAAGTTAGTTCTGTGAATCGGGCCCAGAGACTCCAACGCCTGAAACCATGACGCTGAAAATGTCACTGGCCTATCATGGATACTGCCATATATTATAATAGCAATGAAGGGCTTTAGCACAGTAAGCCCTGCGTTGTGCGTCACAGTTCAGAAAGTTGGTTTACTGCCTGGATTCTGACTCCTGCTTCGGAGTGATTTGGGGCAGGAAGCCTGGACAGACAGCCCAGACTAAAATACATCAATTTGTTTAGAGATACATTTGTATCTCGAACTAAATCAATCTATTTAATATTTGTACAGGAATGTAAAGGAATTTCAGGGGGGCTCTGCCCCAGAGCCCTAATAGAGAATCATCTCCTGGTCTCCTTGTTCATTACCCACAGTAAAATAAATTGCAGCCAGTACATAATCATGGACAGAAGTTCAAAATGTAGAAATTGAAAAAGGAATGAGTGATGCCAAGAAGAAAATGTAAATACTGACAACCCACACATCTTTTTGAGGAGCTCTCCAGCCTTCCCAATCGGGTACAACACATGTATTTGTAGGCAAATACAATCAGCACTGCTACATAAATTGCATTTCAATGAAATGATTAAAATGGCTTGCCTGTTTTACAGTGTTTCTAATGTCAAGTTTTTAAATCTAAAAAATTGGATAGCCTGCAGGTATGGTGTTGTATTCAGCATGGACATAGCCAAAAGGCAGTAGAACTTTCTACAGGGGCAATAGCAGATCAATGTGTGATGGGGGTGTAGCTAGTTTATGGACTCTTACTGCATAAGGATGTTTTGTTCTTTAAAGAGGTGCATCTTCAGCTTTTTCCTAAATTGGAGCAGGGCTGGGGTAGTTGTGATGGATAGGGAGAACTGAGAATAAAAAGTGTTATAAGTTGGATGATAAACAGGCGTATTACATAAAATGTATTATTGTAATTTACACATTCAGGTGAAAATGATGAAACAGTCCTCTTGAGTAATACTCTGAAAACGGTTGTGAACAGTTTGGAAGGTGTATTTATTTTCACCCAGGTGGCCCAGTCTTGGAAAGCAATCTTGTTTAAGGCCATTGCGGCTTTAGCCAAGAGCGAAGTACACACTAGCCAAGCCTCCATTTTTCTTCCCTTCCACTGAGATGCAAATGGCAGCCATTGGGTTAGTGCTCTATTAGCTAGGAATGTGCAGTAGGAAGGGTCGGTATGCAGAACGACCCCTTCCACGTATCCATAGCAGGTGCACCCACCAGCCGCGGCCGACAGTGGGAGTACCTGCAGGGCGGTGACGTGGGGAGGGGGAGGGACAGGGTGGGGGGTAGTAATGTATGGATTACGGAGTTTTACAGGTAAGTAAACATTTAAATAAATAAAACAAATTTTGTTGAGTGCACTGCATCCCCAAAGATGCAGTGCGCGCAACGAAATTCGTTTTATTTATTTAAATGTTTACTTACCTGTCAAACTCCGAAATCCATACATTACTACCCCCCACCCTGCCCCTCCCCCTCCCCACGTCACCGCCCTGCAGGTACTCCCACTGCCGGCCACGGCTGGCACCCACGACACCCTGAAGGCACACCAAAAGCCAGTCTCTCTGTGCCCATCCACACGCCAGCTCTGCATCGCACCGGAGACACCGCCAGTTTAACACCAGAAAGGTTTGAGGAGTTAAAGGCAAGCAATCCAATGTGCTTAGTCTATTCTGCTGCTTTGCTGCTCGAGATTAGATACATTGTATGTCTATCTGTAGGCTCGATGTTGGCAAATCCTTACTAATATAATAAAGACAGAGCCCCAACCTTTGAGGCGGGTAATCTCAGGAACTACAGCACCAATCACAACACCCAATACAGCGTTGGAAAGGGCAGTTGCAGCAGAAGGACATAGGCTGTGCAGATGCCCACCATATACATTTAAAAGGTAAAAGAACCGTGCCAGCAAAGTAGTCCCTTGTGGGCGTGTCTGCGTTGTGCTGTGGGCGTGTGCTGGGGGCGTGACAAATGCTGGGGGCATGTGGTACGTTCCGCCCTTCATGCCATGTCTCATATCGTGTGCTAATCCCACCCTGCTCCCTTTAAATACCCCTGCACCCCATAATCATAACCCACCCTTACTCCTTAAAATACCTCAACACCCTTAAACACTAACCCATCTTAACCCTATAAATATACCCTGTACCCCAAAACCCAAACCTATCCCTAAACCCTAAAAATACCCCTGTACCTCAAAATCCAAACCTACCCCTGAACCCTAAAAATACCCCTGTACCCCAAAACCCAAACCTAGCTCTGAACCCTAAAAATACCACTGTACCCCAAAACCCGAACCTACCCCTGAACCCTAAAATACCGCTGTACCCCAAAACCCAAACCCAGCCCTAAACCCTTAAAATACCCCTGTATCTCAAAACCCAAACCTAGCCCTGAACCCTAAAAATAACCCTGTACCCCAAAACCCAAACCTACCCCTGAACCCTAAAATACCCCTGCACCCCAAAACCCAAACCTAGCCCTGAACCCTAAAAATACCCCTGTACTCCAAAACCCAAACCTAGCCCTGAACCCTTAAAATACCCCTGTACCCCAAAACCCAAACCTACCCCTGAACCCTAAAAATACCCCTATACCCCAAAACCCAAACCTAGCCCTGAACCCTAAAAATACCCCTATACCCCAAAACCGATACCTATCCCTAAACCCTAAAACTACCCCTGTACCCCATAACCCAAAACTATATCTGAACCCTTACAATACCCAAAAACCCCAAAACATATACCTCAGTACCCCAAAACATATACCCCTATACCCATACTTACCTTATCCAAACATTAAAAAAACATGCTTTTACCATTCATGCATTTATAACGAATTTCGTTGTAAATGTATGCGTAGTAAAAGCATATAAAATGTAATGCCATGCGTTATAATGGCATTGCGGAGTCATGGTACTTTCGTAATGAAAGTATCCGGAGTGATGGTATACGGAAAGAAAGTTGCGGAATAATGGGTGTTTACCCTCCCCGGCAAGTACATTGGTGGCACGGCGGCCCACATCTCCAGCAACATACTCATATTTTTTCACCACCCATTTGAAAAATGCACAGGTCTCTCTCATTCATGGCCAGCACCGACATACACTTTTAGACACACCTCCTGCCACAAGTTCTGGAATTGCGAACTTTAGAGCTGGGGAGCTACGTTCGAATCTCGGCATCAGCTCAACATCCTGTGATTCCAGGCAAATCGCTTTGTCTCCCCGTGCCTACCACAAATGAATGTGTTCTTCTGTAATGTAAATTGTGCTCACGCCATGCTGTCGCGTTCACGCTATATAATATTGCAAGGAAAAATAAAGTAGGGAAACTCGAGTTCACACACTACTGAACGCGCACTCTTAAGTGCATCAGCAGTGCACTGTGAATCAGAGCGTTTCACAGGCCTGTCACAGATAAGAAATGCTATCAAAACGAAATCCTACAAAACAATATACTACTGGCCAGCAGCAATTCATACACGGACAACGTCGGGACGGGCTGCTAGTCAGAATAATAAATCTGTTATTAATGATCTATATTCTGTCAGCAGCAGCCTAAGAAGAGGTTACACTTGAAACTTAAAAATGATTTACCAATTAAATGTAACATGCATGTTCACTGGCCAAACATGCTGCCGACATCTGCGAGTTGCTAGTGGACCAGTAAGTTAAAGTGTTATTTACAACAGAGTGCTAGACAAAGGGCTCCTCTGACCCTAATGTGGCTTAAGCCTGTTCAGCAGGCTATTAAACCACACACCTCTCTAGGGTTGGTAGAGCTGGAGGTGCCCCAGCCATTCTCCATGATGAGGATCCCAATCTAAAACAAGTCAAGGTAGGCCGACTCTCTGGGGTGGATATTTTCAGTTAAAACCAGCTATACCCGATAAAACACCACCAAAGGGAACATTTTCCTTTCATGAGAAACCAGAAAACACTGGTGTTTTACTGCATATGTGTTGATTTGGTGCCATCTGGATTTAAAACAGAAAAAGTGCAAGCTCTACCTTAATATACCTCTAAGCAATGTTCTCTGTCGGATACTTCTGCTATGACCAACTCAGGCCATGGCGTGCCCTTTGAACCATCCACAAAGTCCCTGAAACTTACTGCCACTCCTATTTGGGAGCATGGCACAAATGATATGGCTTTAGCTCACTGTTCTCTATTATGTTGCTGTGTATTGCTCAGGAGCTCCATAGATGAATTCTTTGAAGAGTCTCACTGAGAACAAACAAAGATTCGTTCCCTCGTTTCCTTCACTGACAGTGGTACTATGCTTTGTTGTCTTAAAGCTCAGGTATAAAGATTGTGGCAACAAGTATCACTTTGCAGACTGATGCCTCTAGAATCAATGTCCTGTAACCAATACTCAAGTTCTTAGTTTAGATGGTAAAAACCATGTCTTTATCATGAACAACTTCAGCAACCATGCAGAGCCCAGGGGAGGTCTATACTCTAGTGTTTTGAAACTGTGCTGCCTACAGCACATACAATGACACATAGGGGGATATTTATGAGGAAGTGGCGGAGCGTGGTGTTAGCCTCCTTGGCTTACCGCAGCACTCCACCTCTTCTGAAACGCCGAGCTGCAACGTATTTACAAGGATACGGTGCAGTCCTGCCTATCCCTCTGCACTGGTGCTAATTTATCCGCCTAGCGACAAAGCAGACACCCTTGCGTGCCTGTGTTGCAGGGGAAGATGGTTTATGTGGTGGAAGGTCTCGCTGCCTGCACATAAACAATCTTTAAATGGCCCTTTGTAACTTCTATGTGTGCTGATTAATGCAATACACATAGAAGTTACAAAACGTAATTTGTTTAAAATTATTGTTTATGTGGAGGAAGGGACACCTTCCTGCACATAAACAATCATTGGCCTTTTGCTGTTTCCATGTGTTCTGCACAATGTAGCACACGTAGAAACAGCAAAAACGAGGAGAAATTAAACGTTTCTTCTCATTGAGCCAGGTAAGAGCAGGACTTCCCTGGTCTTAATTTTGACGCTGGCCCATATTTATGGCACTCTCGTAAATATGGGGCAGCGTCAAAATCAATGGGTATTGCGGTCGAACGCCCAGCCCCTTTCACACTAAGCATAGCTTGAAATGCGGCCTTATTTACAAGGCAGAGTTAAGCCACATTAAGTGCTGAAGGCTGCCTTGTAAATAAGGTGAAGCCCCCATTGCCACCTCAATGTTGTGAAAAGTAAAGTTCTGGTGGCAAGAGGAGCTTCTAAATATGCCCCATAATTTCTACAAGTCAGTGTCAGAACTACAGTCAGCGCAGCTCAGAATCATTTAGAGACCGGCATTTCCAAATATGTGCTGCAGAAACCACACATTCCGCAAAAACCTTGCATATTAACTAGTTCCGAGCCGGCTTATTAACCCCTTCGCTGCCGCGGCAATTCCGCCGCAGCGCTAGTGGGGTGGGGGGGCCGCGCGGCGCTCCCATGCTCGTGACGGAACTGCTCCGTCACGAGCCTCGGGTGCGCTGTGCTGATGACGGAGCGGTTCCGTCACGGCCCCGCCCGCTCAATGGAACGTCCAGCGCAAGCGTGGAATCTGCGCCACGCAGGCGTGCAAGCGGGCCGTGACGGAACCGCTCTGTCATCAGCACAGCGCGTCCGTGGCTGGTGACGGAGCGGTTATGTCACCAGCATGGGAGGGGTTAAAGTATAACATGTTCATGATACAGCCCCAGATCACCAAGTAACATTTTTATTCTCACTGTCTCCATATCAAAATGAAGCTGGCAACCTGTGGTGCTGAAACAAGGCCTGACGCTTAATAAAATCACCTGTACACCCCAAGCCAATGTATTTAAGGTAATCATAGGGCTGTGCTCGTGTTTTTGCACTAAAAGAGTGATTACTTGAAGAGAACATTCCCCACAATGCTTTAAAATAATCAAAGGCTAGAAATCAATTCTTAGCAATTCCAGTATTAACATTCAAATAAACAAAATTTCCATAAGCATGGTCCAGTAATGTAAAATTTACTTCATTCATGATGTGAACTCCACAGGTAAATGTCTCTAGGCATCCTACAAGTCAATGGGGGGATATTAACAAGGCAGCGCTATAAAATTATCGCCGCTTTTGTGGCCGTTTTCGGCCGAAAAGCGGCGATAATTTTATCGCCTTATCAGCAAAGACACGCTTTTGTTGGTTTTGCTGACTTAGCGCCCATTTCCAGCACGCCTAACTTTGCATCGCTAATGAGATGCAAAGTAGGCGTGGCTGTAAAACCAACCAGGGAAAATATCGCAAAGGCAGCTTCGCGATATTAATAAGGTAGGGTAGCGATTATTTATATCGCGTTAAGTATGCCTTAACGCAGGAATTTAGCATCTGTTAAATTCCTGACTAAGGCATACTTAACATGAGGGGTGGATTCTGTGGCTAAGACCACAGGCCCTATCATCTAGGATATTGCCGTTTTCCACCATGGAAAACGGCGATATCCACACTATCTTTGGAAATTTTATCGCCTCGGCGATGCGCCTTGTTGATAACGCGCTAACCAGGCGATAAATTCCAGAGATAGCGGGCGATAAATATGCAAACGTGCTTTGCAATATTTATCGCCGGCCCTTGTTAATATGCCCCGACATTTCTTTACTACCGCTTCTGTTTCTTTATACAGCAGAAGAGCTGTCTATCACTAAAGGACCTGCCCCCACATGCATCAAGCATTTTTGTAGTCGCAAACGGTGCGATTCCTTAAAATCGGCCGTTTGCGAATGCAAAAGTGCTTTTTGGGATGCATGAAGCAATTTTAGAATTCGTAACATGTTTGCGAGTTCTAAAATTGCGGGTGCTTTTAAGAAGTCGCAGATGTGCGATTTCTTAAAAGCAATGCATCATTAAATTTAAAACTGTAAAATCGCAATTAGGGTGCCAAATTTACCGAGTGGTTGAACCACTCGGTAAATTTGGAAAAAGTGTTTAAAAAGCTGAAAATGTTTTTTTTTCAACATTCATGTTTCACACACACATGTCCTTAGGACATGTGTGTGTGAAACATGATGCGAAAAATACATTTCAGGGGTGCATGGGGGGGTCCTTTGGACCCCCCCCTGCACCCATGAAATTTTCTAAGTGCCACTCGCAATTTGCATTGACTCCTATGGGCCTTTTGGCCCATAGGAATCAATGGGAATTGCGAAAATTAACTTAAGAATTCGGTATTTATTTGGGATTCGGTAAAAATTGCGATTTTTACCGAATCACAAATGAATACCGAAAATAATGATGCATAGCATTTTGCACTTCTTAATTTGCGATTCCTTATTTTTCGCAAATTAAGAAGTGCAAAATGTCACAATGATGCATGTGGGGGCTGAAGCCAACACTATGCACATTCATTTGTAAGCAGACTTCTCCCACATAACAATGTAGCGCAGGAATACACTAATTTTACCAAATTTTTGGCCTAGTCCTTTTTGGTGTCTTGAGATAAAGAGCAGGACAATATGACACTGTTTTGCAATAACTGAGCTCTGCGAACGCCACACTATATACCACATGTCCAATGTAAAACATCTTCACACCATTAACCTTTTATCTGCTGCAATCAAATCTCAATGATGTGCAATCATATCAGTAGTCATGTTCTTCCTAAACATAGTGGGACTGGACTGCTAGATAGAGGAGTTTGAATGCTGGGAAATGAGACAGGCAGAGAGATGGGGACTAATGAAAAGTTACTTAGAAGAGCAAACCCTTGGAAAGGGTAGAGAGAAGGGATTTAGGAGCAGGAACGAAGGAAGAACTGTCAATAGGAATGAATGAAGGAAGAAGATATGTCACATTCTTTAATAGCACTGGAAACATCATGCATATGATTTGTTTACTGTACTAAAAAAGAGCAAACACTGATAACCACAGATTTTTTTTCAATTTTTGAAAAATTGGAAAAGACAGAAAAAACACAGAAAAGCTCAACAAATAGAAACTGAAAACAGGAAAGCTTAGGGTATCGCGCTGGACCTCATTTAGGTTTTGCCAACTATTTGGCAGTTCTTCTTGTCCCACATTTTGGGCCTGATTCTGATGCGGTTAGGAAGGCCTCCTGACGGCATTTTCTCCTTCCAATTCGGATCGGGAACATGTCTTACTGACTGAGGGCCCAATTATGATACGGTTATTAACATATGCTCCCATTGAAGTTAATGGAAGTCCAACCAAATCGTATCGGGTAGCATCCGGATGCATCGTACTCCGTCGGTCGGACTCTCCTGATCCGAGTGGGTCAGAAACCATTTCCAAACCGATTTGGTTGGGAAGCTTTCCAACCCGCATTGGAATCGGCCCCTTAGTTAATCATTTCCCAGTAATTCGGATGTGTTAGATTGGGCATATGCTCTTTCTCTCTCTGAGCCCATAAATTGTGGAAAACTCTACCTTGCAGTCTTAGCTCTATTTTACATTTGCTACCATTTAGGAAAGCACTGAAAATACGGCTATACATTCTTTAAGTTATCTGGCTTCTGTATTTATCAGAGAGCCAGGACACCCTGGGGTACAGTGTGCTTAAAAATGTTCTTAACATTTATACTAACAGGGAAAAGGGATTCGGATTAGAGAGAAACAAAAACACTGAATATTATTACATTGCCTGTTTGCACAGTGGGAGGGCTTAGGCGGTTATTACGAGTCAGGCGGTCCACGGATCTATTACGACCAGGGCAGGTGGGATGCCCTGGGACCGCAGCAACAGCCAGGGATCTGAGATTACTGGCAGTGGCGCAGCGGTATGGAGGCCCCAATATGCTTGTCGGGGACACTGTGGCCCTACCAAGCATATTACGAGTTAACTCACTGCCACACTTTTCATGGCATCACCACCGCCATGTGGCAGTGAGGAAATAAAGGGGTCCTACAGGGAACCCTGGTGCCTCACACCATGTGGATGCACACAGGGGGGGCACAAAATATGCCCTTCATGCACACCAGTACATACATGGCATGGACAGCTGCAGTCCATATCAAGCAGGTACTGCCTTTAATGTTCCCATTGTGGTGCCTATTTCATAGGCACCACCATGGGGACATCAAAGAACAGCCCGCCAGACCAGGAGAAAACTCCTAATCTGGCAGGCGGGTCAAACATGGGTCTAACGGTGCGGGAGCATGGCGGTCCTGCTCCCGCACTGCCAAACTCATAATATGGCCCTTAATCTGCATTGCTGTAGCACTGATATCTGAAACAAAAAGAGTGGCTTTTGGACGCTCATTGCAAGTCATGCCACATTTTTTTTGCATTAAATTCACTTCATCCAATTACAAGGTGGAGGGAACCAGACCCGGTTTTATTGGGTACAATTTACCACACCTGGTAATACTCGATGTGAAGTTTCCATCCCTGGTTTTCGCAGGCATGGTGAAATTGCACCGGTTGTGAAAATAAAATTGCCATTACAAATAGGGGAACAACGTAGCTGTTTCCACGCATATCCTTAACCACGCATGTGTTACAACGTAAGCACTGTTACCACGCGTATCCTTTACCATGCATGCCTTTACAACAAATTACTTTGTAAAGATATGTATTCCATAGGTTTATGTGTGGTAAGGGTGTGCACCATTACCACACTTAGGGCCAGATGTAGGTAATTTTAATTTACCACCTTTTAAATACCGATTCATACCGAATCGGTATTTAAGAGTTGGTAAAATAGAGGGGGGGAGATGTAGGTATTTCAGGTTCGGTAAATACCGAATGGTTAAGATTCGGTATTTACCGATTCTGTAAATACCAATTCGGTATTGCCCATTGATTCCTATGGGCCTTGCAGCCCATAGGAATCAATGGGCAGTACCGATTTTGTAATTACAGAATCGGTAAATACCGATTTTAGCAAGGGTGCAGGGGGTGTCACTTTGACACCCTCTGGCACCCCAAAAATAGGCATGTGCGCCATGTGGCACACAGACATGCCCTAAGGGCATGTCTGTGTGCCACATGGCACAGGTGTACATGCACACATGTGCATGCACACCTGGATTCGGTATTTTACCACCCAATTGGATTGGGTGGTAAAATACCGATTCTTAAAGCCCTGTGGCACTCTGACATGTGCCAGCTACATCTGCATTTACAGAATCTGTATTTTACCGAGTCTGTATTTACCGATTCGGTAATTTTACAGAATTGGTAAATACAGAATCGGTAAAATACCGATTCTGTAAATGCATGCCCTACATCTCAAAATCCAATTACCGGTCGGTAACAGCCAAATTCGGCCGTTACCGACCGGTAATTGGCCACCTACATCTAGCCCCTAGCCTTTACCAGGCATGCATTTACAACAAATTATTTTATAAAGGTATGTGTGGTAAAGGAATGTGTGTAGTAAGGGTGCTGAAGGCTTTTGGCATCATTAGAAGGAAATGGAGAGACCTTTCCGCTTCCTCTTTACGATGTGTGCCACACCTCAGAAGAGCTGGCGAGGTGAGGGGGATTATAAATTATTTATTTATTTATATATATTAATATTTTTATTATTTTAATTAGCACATTTTCATTTTTCAGAGGGGGGGGTTGTGCAGGGGTCCCCTTGTAGGGCTCAGGACAGGGAAAGGGTAGTTTTTAGAACAACCTACAAATAGCAGCTGTACCTTGCTGAGGTGGGAAATTGGCACCACATGTACCGTATGGTCGGAAAAGATGGAAGAAAAATTAAATTTCAAAATAAATATTACCATAGTTTTTAATATATATATTTTTATTCTAAGCCCCAAACAAATTCATTCAGACAAACAGATCGTACTTAAGTGAGGTCTTAATTTTTAGTTTGGTGAATGGATCATCATGGTAGAGTACATTCCCCTGCCGTAGCAAAAGTACTCCATCTACCAACATTAGAGAAGTTCGTTGGTCCAGCAGACATCGCTTGCATTTACAGGAAGCACCGTCAGAGTGGTTCTTGCAAATACACCAAATGTTTGACGAACTGTTCCGTCAACATGATGGAGCCATCTGTCAAACTTTCAACTTTTTGTTTATTTTTTAAAAGAAAGCCCAGAACTCAGGGCCTGATTCACAGAACTAACTTAAGACAAAATTCTAAACTTACTACTTTTGATATTCACAGAAGTTAGGATTTTCCCTTAAGTTTGTCTTAAGACAAACTTAAGACAGACTTAAGACAGACTTAAGTTAGGATTTTGTCTTACGTCTGTCTTAAGACAAACTTTAGACAAAATCCTAACTTCTGTGAATACCAAAAGTAGTAAGTTTAGGATTTTGTCTTAAATTAGTTCTGTGAATCGGGCCCGTTGTTCTTAGTTGTGAAACATGTGAATGCACAGACTCTGATGCACTTGCTTCACAGTCGCGGAGAAGGCATAAGAAGAAAGCATGCCTGGTCAACTAATCAATACTAGGTCATGTAAGGCAATTATCACTGCATTCCTTCCAGTTGATCATCCACTATTGATTATTGTGTCATCTATCCTCAAGACAAGATGAAACTGTAATCAACCAATTCCTTCTTTTATCTTATAGTCAATGAACAATGCATGCACCTAAAGGGTCTTTCGAATTAAAAGATTTAAAAGCTTCTCTTCAAGTCAGTTCAGCATCACTAACAATAACTAGCAATACGTATTTGAGAATGTTCCTTTCTTGGAGACTGTCTCCAATATGTGGCTTACTTGTACCCGTCTTGTGCCACCTGCGAGAAGTTTGTTTTCCTGTCTCTTTTAGGTTTGGCCTCAGACAGCGCACAAACTTTTTATATTGTTAATTCACAGTGGGCTTAAGGCCCGCCATTGCTTACCATTGGCTGGATTCTTTGGCACTGTGACTTGCTTGCTTCATGTCAGATTCTGCAGGCTGTCCTTCCTCTTTTCAGGATTATCCCTCCTCTCTTGTGTCTTTCCACTAATCATTTTCAGGCACTACTTTCTTCTTTTTGTTTAAGCACTCTACTTGAGTAGGCGTGTTTTCAGAAGTATCCCTCAGGTTCTTCTCCCTTTCTGCGATCCTCTTTCTCGCCCTCCCTCAGTTGCCTTATAAAATTTTGCCACACTGAATACCAATCATATTGTATAGAGAAAAGGGAACCCAATATAGGTGGTCAGGGATCTTTGGGTACAATGTATTTTATAGAAACATCAGTCCTTCACACAAACACAATGTGAGAAAATATATATAGAGATACAATTATTTCTGTATGAGGTTTTCCAACTGGACAAAATCTTTGAATATGATTTTATTAAAACAAAAATATACAAGTGGGGTCACATACAACATTTGGTTGAAGAAAGAACCGGAAAGGACAGCCGAAGGGCTGGACTCTTTGTCGAAAGCCTGAGAGTAGAGACCCCGGAAGAAGGGTCACCATAGACCCGAAATGCATTGGGTAAATGGGAAATGTTAACATGAAATGTCATGGATACAAAAGGATTCGCAGTAATTAAAAAAATGAAATGAAATCAATAAACATGAAAGTTTTGAAACGAGATTAACCAGTGAATGGACTATTATTGTTTACGAATTTACCAGAAGAGAACCAAGTGGGTTCCCAGTGAAAGTGTGCATAACATTACCACTTAGACAACGGGATGGCCCGCTGACTCCCAATTTTTCCAAGTCACATACACCATAACAGACTGAAGGCTCATGCATTTTCATTAGCTTGGCTGGAAACACAATTTCTTAATATGCCTAGCAGTATCACATTGCAACACTATGGCACATTACAATAAAACATTTTGAGATTTTGTCAAGGTGTCAACAGTCGACGACGTTTCAATCCCTTAGAGCAAAGTACTGGGATCATCTTCAAGACATTTAAATAGATGCCTGAGACTAATACTGCCAAAATTAGTGTGCCTTGTAGCAACCAGAGACAGTTCTTATAGAACGGACGTGGCAGGTGTTGACCGCAAGGTACAAATGGAGACCGATAGGGAAGACCCGGAGGTATCGGGAGCAGCTCCTCATAGGGAGTGCATGACATGGAGGAGGCAATACGGTGAGCGTCGAGCGAGACCGAGCAGCGTGACCTGGGCTCATTCTGAGGTACTACCTCATCTGTTGGAAAAGCTTTATGAAGTGAGATTGAAAAACTCTATTGCACTTTCCAGGCTCATGAATACGGTACTGATAAAGTCGTTGAGAGAGCTTCCGATGCGAGGTCCTGCATCTTCATCAGGAATGCGGTCTATGAAGAATTGTGATGCAGAAGTCCTGCGTTGTGGATGTGTCACACAGAGGCAATTCCGAAGCGCAGCGATGTCCTGCATCGGGATGCATTGCTCAGCAGCGGTTCCAATGTGGAGCTGCGTGGAGGTCCTTCGCATAGTGTCGGTTCTGCCCAAAATCACAAGACCACAGCTGGGTTTACAGAGCACCTTCAAGCCCACTACCAAGGGTTCTGGATTGGGGTGCCCCCACTTGGGGGTGAGGCGGGTAAGACTCACAGCAGACAGAGGTCAGGTGCTGGGTTCAGAGTAATTGTAGACTTTTCTGTCCCTACGGCTCTGATCGGGAGATCAGCCCTTGAAGTCACTCTGGTGCAGGTTCAATCCTTTTCACTTTAGGAAGCAGAGTAGCAGAGTAGCAGGATAGCAGAGTAGTAGGTCAGCAGATTAGCAGTCCTTCTTCAACAGGACAGCACATTAGCTCTTCTGAGTCTTCCACATGTCCAGAAGTGCACTGAACAGTTTGGTCTGAGGTTCCAACATTTTTACTATGTGCCAGCATGAAATAGGAGATGGTTCTGGAGGTTTCCACCCCAGAGGTGTTTGGAATTTCCTGACTCTCTGCCCTAGCTTTTCCGGGGGCACAAATGAATGGTGTCAAACCCTTGTTGAGTGTGCTGTGGCAGAGCCTTAATGGTCAAGTCTGAAATGGCCCATGCTTCCAACACCTATTTCCCCTCTGCCTCACTGTCTGGGAGTAATATACACAGACCAAATGTCTGCTACACCTAGTCATGTGACCCAAGATACAGGCTACAGGCACCAAAAAAGACCAGAAAATGCAAACTTTCTAAATGAAATTGCTAACTAAGACACACTGTCTTAGACAAGGTATGCACTACTCTGTTGCACTCCTCCTGGAGTGCACGTCACTTTTTACTCATTAATGCAGTGTTACAAAAGTATGCAACGTATAATCAAAGGTAATCAACAGTGAGTGAAAATGTCAAACAGTAAAGTAAGCACTAAAAGTAAAGTTCTCTATCAGCCAGTGTTGCTTGATGCTTCTTTTTATTCAAAAATGCAGTGCGAAACAAGCCATAAGTTCCAGTAATTCCCGATGCATTTCGGGTGTTAATGTACACCCTTCTTCGGGGAAAAATCTATAACAAACATAACATACATCAATGATTAATATTTACACTATTTGCCTTTGCCTCATATACTTAGGGGAGTGTGGATTTATGGGCATTCACATGTTATTTACACCAAATACAACAGAGGCCAAATGAGGAGAAAATAGTGCAGCTTGTAAAGATCTTAAAGTAGTCAATCAGATTGGAAAAAAAGACAGGATTCACATTGTGTTTGTGTCAGAGAAAAACTTGAAATGAAAGTGCCTAATATGCCTGGACAATATGTGTTAGTCTGGGAAAATATCGACATGCTGGTTAATGAATTTCTAAATGTGGCATTTCCAGAATTGTGACTAAAAATCCAACATTACCATTAAAGAGGGGTTTAAATCACAATTCGTTAGACGCCAAACTCTAAATTCCTATTTGCTCCCAATTGAAAGTTATCACTTATTAAATGTAATAAGGTAACCCAATGTTATCCTATGGAAAAGGTTGGCCTTGCAGTAGTGAAAAAGGAATGCAAGCGTTTTTCACTGCCAGGAAAATACATTACACCCTTCATTTCGGACTGTATGGGGCCTACCCTAGGGGTGACTTACATGTATTAAAAGGGAAGGTTTAGGCCTGACAAAAGGTTCCTTTTGTCAAGTTCAGATGGCAGGTTAAAACTGAACACCCACGCTGCAATGGCAGACTTGAGACATGTTTAAAGTGCTACTTAAGAGGGTGGCACAATCAGTGCTGCAGGCTCTCTAGTAGCATTTAATTGACAGACTCTGGGACATGTAGTACTACTTTACTAGGGATTTACAAGTAAATGAAATGTGCCAATTGAGTGTAACCCAATTTTACCATGTTTTTCGGACATGCAGCATTGGTAAAGTGCACAGAATTCAAACCGCCAACAAACACTAGATCAGTAAAAATGGAGAAAAAAAGCAAAACATTTGGGAGAAAACCACCCTGAGGCAGCCAGATCTAACACTTACCCTCTCTTCTTGAATTCTGCAAAAAGACCTGGCTTTTCAATAAATTAACTGCCAGAAGTCAGGGCTCGGCTCACACATCACCTAAGCGTCAGAATACCCTTGTGGTTGATAGTGGGCTTTTACAAATGCACATAACATTACATCTCAATGGAAGAACAGGGCTGACTGAAAGCCCCTCTAAGTAAGTGAATTATACATATTCTTTTAGTAAAAATCAACGGATCAGGGCTAACACCAGAACGTAGAAAGCAGAGGAGACACAGATTAAGGTATTCATTAAGAGTTCACCGATGCCAGCCCAGTTAAGCCGCCCTCGCAGCAATCGGTAATGGTAACTCAAGGGAGACAGTAGAGATTGCAATTGTAACTCTAGTTAGTATGAGAAATGAACAATTACAGGGCAATCGATAATTCTGTGATTCTTTGCCTGGTAATTCCTCATGCTCATCAGAATTTATATGTCACTTGTAATGCATAAGTAAGGTCTTTGAAGTCGCAGCAGATAGGGAAACAAGAGAGTTTAGGTCAGCCAGTGAGCCAGGTAAAAAAAGAAAACGCCACACACTTTTGCAACTGAGATTTATGTACAGCTTATAAAATACTTCACAGCAGGACTGTCTTTACCGGTTATCCTTCTGAAAGCAATATATCGAAAATTATTGAGTTTGTGATTGAAAAAATATTACTTCCAATATTATGGTAGAAACAGCAAATTCTGTTGTGTAAGAGACAATATTAAAAAAACTTCACTTATTAAAAGTTGTTATATATATTTTTAAGGGCTTTCTTGATAACAGGTATGGCTTGTTTTATAGCTTCGCCTCGTCGTACCCTTGTTTGGGTGTAAATCTGAACAAAATGATTTATTTATCTTGGTGTGAATTTAATTTGCATTCCTGGCAAGTGCAAAGAAAAACATGCCCCGTCACTTCTCAGCTTTTCTGCATAAAATGATAAGGGAATCACTGGAGCTTCCTAAACATTATTGTGCATTTTATTGCAAATCGAACTCCTGCGGTCAATGCCGAGCACAGCTTTAACAGGAACGCGAGGGGAAATCGTAAAGCCATCTGTCTCCTTTGTAAATAAACACCGAAAGAAATATGGTCCAGCTGAGGCAAGCTCCTCGGCTGCTTTCCTTTGCTTTTAATTATTCATTTTTCCTCTATATTATGTCCTTGAATTAATTGCTTGCCGTTCAAAATCGCTTACCATGTGCTCATGATTTTTTTTCACCTTGCTCGTTGTTTTTGTTTTTTTTATTTCAGAGGTTTTGCTGTTCATAATCGCATTTGCTTGCTACTAATTCATTAGTTTGTGTGGGGTTTCCTTCTTGTGTTCCTCCCTTCCCTGAAGCATGGATGCCATTACGTGTGTCCTTCCTCTGGTCATTTTTCAGCTGCTACCTTTTTCTTTTTGTTTGAGCAGCTCATGCAAGTGCATGTGTTTTCCAGCTGTCTCCCCACTGTGATTTTCTTTCCCCCGCTGCACTCGCGTTGTGATCTCTATCTTGCCCCGTGTGCTTCTCCCCTGCCCACTCCCGTTGATCATTCGCCCACTTCCTTTTTCTCCCCACTCTACGTTCCTCTCTCTCCCAATTAGTTTGCTTCCTTCCTCGCACCCTCCATGTTGCTCCCCCAGAGCGCCCTTTTGTTGCTTCTGCCCCGCCTTCTGTGTTGCTTCTCCCACACCCTCCGGATGCTTCCTCCACCCTCATCCTTTGTGATGCTGCCCTTGTACTGCTGTGTCCTTTGTTGTCTCTCCCTTGTGCTTCTCCTTTCGCACTTGACCATATTTGGATCTGCGTGGCCAGTGAGCAAATGACTGCACATCTTTTGGAATTCACTAGGGAACAAATACTGCAGCTCTACTTCTAACAGGGTGTGGCTACACCAGCAGCCCCAGAACCTACAATCGTGGCCTGGGTGTCACAGTGGAGGAGGTCAGGCCCTGGACCTTCTTACACTGAAGTGCAAAACTCTCCCCTCTGACAGGTATCACCAGCTATGCTCCTGCCCTCCCAGAGAAGCTGCAGAGTGCGTGCTCTGGAAGAGCAAAGCAGTTACTTTTCTTTGTGCTCCACAAGTTTTAGACTTGACTCTCAGGATGACACAGTTTAAAAAATCAGGTTTTTTAGTTCTCACGTATGAGCTAGCTGATTTTAGAATGGGATCACATGAAATAGATATAATGTCATACGCTCACAGATCCCTCAGACATTTGGACAGAATGGTAGGGATTTTTGCAATGTCTATTTAAACCATATTTCCATGACCTCTTTATTAAAATGCATGTTAATGTCTCAAGATCAGAAATGTATGGAAAGGTTTCTCTATAGAGACAAAGGGATGGCATGGTGGCAAACCCTTTTTGTTGCTCCAAATGATCGCACCATCTTTACCAGATACACAGATTTAGTATATTGTCACGTGCCAGTCCGTGGGGATAAGGTCCTTGGATTGTTTAGTACTCAACTGGGGGAACGTGAACTCTGAAGGAATTGTCAAAGCATATCAATTGTTTCCATCTTTTGCAGGCTATTTTGCCATTCAGTTTCACAGAGGATAAGGCACAATTCACTGTACTGTTGCAGATGGACAACATTCTACGCTATCCAATACATAAACAAGATAGGCCTCCATTATACATTGGCCGAACTGTGCTAATTTGCACCACGGTGCTCCTTTCATAAGGTGCACCAGGTGCAGACCGGGATAGTGTGTCCTATTATTGTGATTTCACTAGCTGAATCCGACCATACAATCCCAAAAATTTCCGCTGCATTTGACAGTGTGCTGCACAATATCCTTGCACAAAGGTGGGAGCAGGTGGGAATTACGGGTTGTACCTTGGAATGGCTTTGCTCCTATTTAGCAGATAGACAGGAGGTGGTATTTCTTTCACCCTCCACCTCGCATTGTAGAGCCATAAGCTGTGGTGTTTCTCTGGGATCAGCCTTAGGTCCAAACCTTTTTCATCATTTATTGGGGCTTTTAGCCTTAATTGTTCAAAGCGGGAGTATGGGCATCGATTCTATTGGTCCTTTTAGGAAGTCATTAAAAACATGGCTTTTCGCAGAGGCCTATCTGTAAGTTGGTTTCCGGTATATATATTTTATATTATTTCTTTTAGGCTCCTTGATGCCCATGGGCTAAGTCTGCTTAATATAAGATGTCCTTCATTCATTCATTCATTCTTATTCTGATGATACACATCTTTTGCTAGCTCAATGAAACTGTGGTTGGTGATTTTCAGGGTGGTCCTACGTCCATGGCTCAATGGATGCATAACAGCTGTCTACAACTCAACTCTGATAAATCTGAAATGTTTATGTTTGGCTCCTCCTCCCCTCTTGATGCAGTGTGCTGCTGGCCATCTGAATTAAGGCCTGTACAGTGACCAAGAATCTCAGGTTTTGATGGGAATGGCTGTATCCTTCAAACCCCAGGTTCCGGCTGCTAAAATCATTAAAGAAGGTTCTAAAATATCTTCTCCTCGACATGCGTAAGGGGTTTGTACATGCTCTAATCACATCCAGGTTGGATTATGCTATCATACTCTATCTGGGTTATCCCCAGAATCTGCTAGATCGGCTTCAGAGTGCACAAAATACAGCAGCCAGTCTCATTCTGAACATCCCCAAACGATACTCTATCAGGCAAAGGCTGAAAAACTGCACTGATTACCAATTATATCCATGATCAAAATTAAAACTCTCATGATCACACAGAGAGCACACCCCCAAAAGGGCCCTAGCTACATCCAAGACGAGCTAATAAAATATCTTTCTCTAAGGGCACTCCGATCTTCTAATCATAAATTGTCACTGTCTCTCACAACCCCCTCATCAACAGACTCCACAAGATAGGCATAAAGAAAGGCACCCACACATGGATCACCTCCTTCCCCACAGGATGCACACAGAGCATCTGACTGCCTCTCTTCGTCTCCGCACCCAAGGATATCATATATGGCGTACCACATGGATTATCCCTCTGCCCCACCCTGTTCAAAATCTACATGACCCCCCTCTGAGATGTTGTCAGATCCCACAGACTCAACATATTCTCCTATGCAGATTATACTCAACTGATCCTCTCACTCACAGAGGACCCCTACTATGCCAAAACCAACTCCTGCAATGCTATGAGCAATGTAGCCAAATGGATGGGAGGCAACTGCCTTCAACTCATCTCTGACAAAACTGAAGCATAGATCTTCGGGAAGAACACCTCTGCATAGGAGCCTTCAGAACTCGGACCCTCCCCCACACCGACCGACCATGCTTGCAACCTCGGCATTATCCTTGACAGCCAACTGACCATGAAATTACAAGATAACACTGTCGCCTCCTCCTGCTTTTACACACTTCACATGCTCCACAGAGTTTTCAGATAGATCCTAACCAATACGAGAAAGACTATCACTCAGGCCCTCGCCACCAGCTGCCTCTACTTTGGTGATACCCTCTCCCCCGGCATCTCCACCCAGTCCCTCAGAAGACTCCAGGCCATACAGAATGCTGCAGCCAAACTCATCCTGGATCTCCCCAAATGAGCCCACATCGACCCCCCACCTGAGAGAACTCCACTGACTCCCCATCCAGAAAAGACGCCAGTTCTTAGCTCCTCATGCATGCCTACAAAGCCCTCCATGACCTATGACCTCTCTACCTCAACCATTCACTGAACTTCCACCATCCCTCAAGATGCCTTTGTTCCTCTTCACTTGCCCTCGCACACACATCCCGCATTCATAGCAGCCTCAGCGGTAGCCACTGCTTCTCCTACATCGCTTTCAAGACCTGGAACAACCTTCCCCTCCAGCTCTGTACAGCCTACTCACTGACAGACTTCAGAATGAGACTGAAGCCTTGGCTTTTCGATGGAGACTCAGCGCTCATATACCCTGAGGGGTGACAGTGCTTCGTTTTGCAAATTCTGTTTGGTTTGATTGATTGAAAACTTATTATGCATCCCTAAATTTCACAAAGCCAAATCTGGGGGCAGGTCCTTTTTAGGTCTCAGCCTTCGATGGCTGCGCAGACATGCGCAGTTGAGATGGCGAGATTTAATGACTTAGAGTATTTTTCACTAGCGAGGTTAAGCCCCGTCCTTCTTTTCCATTGGCTTGCGTCAAAGTTCATGCTAAACAGTGGGGAACACAAGCCGCCCAGTAGTGCTTAATGGTCACGGTGCGTTCCCTCCTCCTCAGTCTGCACCGCACTCATATTCATGGCACGCCATGTGCAGCAGCGCGGCCGCCAAATGCCCCGCACTGCTGCAGGCCTCTTGGGTGCTATGTTATGTGGCGGCCGCGCTGCTGCACATGGCGCGCCATGAATATGAGTGCGATGCAGACTGAGGAGGAGGGAGCGCACCGTGATCATTAAGCACTACTGGGCGGCTTGTGTTCCCCTCTAGTAGTGTGCACATAGGCATGCAGGGAAGCCCAGGGCACTGCATACCATGATGACCTGCTATATTGCTTGGAAATGGTAAATTCCTGCAGATAGTCCCAAACAGGGAGCAAGAACTGCTGAAACTGAGCAGACCACCGTGAAGGCACACAAACCAGAGCGGGAACTCCATGGCGCCCGCGCCCGCGTATCTCCCCCCGATGTCCGCCCCCGCCCATGCACGGTGCAAACAGACCCAAGTTTCCGCGTGTCATCCGGGCGTGTCTCTTTTTTACAATTTCCATAAAAATATCGAAAAAGCCGTAGAAGATAAAGGATGCTCCCAGATTACAGCTAGTTTTAACTTCCCAATGGGAGTTCATGGGTCCCTTCTCCATGCTTCAATTAAGGCTTAAAACATCCTTGCAATGCCATTGGTCACTATGCCAGTCAAGTCAGTGCCCAACCAGAGATCCACCTTGCTGCAAATTACCATCACTTCGGTCTTGCTTCATGTATGTTTAAGCCATGGGCCACGCGTCTATTCTTAGACCTGCCTTGCGCAAAGCTGGAAGGATCCTGTCAATCACTGTACTGTCTAGAAGGTGAAGGAAAGCTTGCAGATACATTTCTGCCAGTGGGACAACATAGATGTGAAAGAAGTGAAGAACTAGGTAGATCCCTGGAGGACCCACCAATATAGGGAGGATGGAGGCATTGGAATGAAGGGATAGTCACACATTGGGAACAATTGGCAAGGAAGCACTTGAACCACGACAGCAGTTAATCATTGACATCGAACACCCCAAGTTGTTGCAGGATTGAGCTGTCGATGTTAAATACCATTGACAGATCATGGAGCATTGGTGTTTTGACATGTTGCATTACTCTATAGACAAGGGTCTCAAGCAGCAGTAGTGATTAGCCCTCAAAAGGATATTTAAATATATATTTGGAACAGTTTTATTCCCAAACATTTGCCTTTCAGTTTACAAGAATGCATACATTTTCTAATTACACACCAAGCCAAAGCTTCACACATTCATGCAAAAAGCGACATTTTATCTGAAATACCAGCTTTCACGCATGGCAAATGTGACTGATTTCCAAAGACCAGTTTGCCATTTTCATATTGAATATGAACAAAGTGTGAAAATGAACCCCTACTGATTGCAAACCAGTCCTACAATATAGAAAGAAAAACACTTTCAACCGAAGGTCATCAGGATTTGCAACCAGAATTCAAGGACTGGCACTAAACTAAGAAAGGGAGTACCCATAACATTAAAATACCCCCCACTTTGAACCAAAGATCAGATGGCACCAAGCAAGTGAGCCTGAACTCCCTAGAAGAGCTCCTGTGTGTCTTCCATCCCAGCATCTATCCATTCATCCTTTAACCCCTACATTCACCCTCTATTATCCATCATTTCACCTTTACAGTCTGTCATCCATTCATTCATTCATCCATCATTTAATCTTTCACCATTCCATCCCTCCACTGGCCATTCCATCCATCGCTGACACATCCATCATCTATACATGTATCCATTCATGCATCCATCCACCCATACATCCATCATTTGACCTACCCATCGATCAATAAAGCCATTCATTCATTGTTGGACTTGGCCCTTTTGGCAGGTTCACCCCTAAACTTTTTGCTTTTTAAATATGACCTGATGTAAGTTGTTTTTGGCTTCTGTACCCTTTAACACTGTGTCCCAGTGTAAAGTGCGTGCCCAGTCTGAGTACCTGTGGTGAGATTGGCCTGCCCTTCCATAGGAATGCATCAGGGATATGTGTGTCCATGGTAATTCCTGGTGTGAGAGGAGTGCAGGGTCGAGTTTGGTATGTGCTAACTCGTGAGATTAAATGCTGGGTGACGGTGTGCGCAGATTTAATGTGCCTAGTGGAGAAGCGCCACTTTTAGAAGTTGGAATTTCTGTGTGCAGTGAATGTGAATTGACTGTCTGGCTTGTGAGTGACAGGGGCTGGCTGGTGTGCCTGGCTCCAGGAGCCAGGATGGGTCTGCCCGGTGGTAATTAGGGAGATCTGCATGTAGATGGTAGGGAGGAGTTGCACCCGGAACTGAATTGGGCTGTGCCTTCCCTCCACAATGCTGGCTCCGCCCCTGTGGTGCATCTGATATCCCTATCCTGTGAATAGGGAGAGGGGCTGAGCAACACAAAGTGCTCCAGAACCAGTTGCATCTGGTTTTCCCCTTGCCCAGCACCCTTGAGACAAAGGAAAATGAGTATATAAGAAGGGGCTGTGACCCCATGTAAGTTGTTGCTCTCTGATCCTAACTTGAGGGGGGCCTGCTGCTGCTGCTGGGCGCCAGGAGGACCACCACTGGGGATTGCTTCCCTGCTGGAGGGCCCTGTGAGCTGGTCCCTGGGCCCAGCCTTTGCTCCCCCTGCACTCTGCAAGACTTTCCTCTGGATTTTGGGCTGCAGCACCTGGGAGCGCTTTATTCTTTATCGGCTGAAACTGCACTTGACCTTGGTGCTGGAAGTGATGGATTTCTACCCAAGATGACAGCAGGTGGTCTGCAGCACGATGCTGCCTTGCGTGGGATTCCCCCCTGTTCGGCATAGTGGGTGCCCACCCCACATGATGGCCGCCATCACCGTTATTTAAATAGCGGGTGCCTAACCCGCATATTTGCTTTTCTAATATCCCTAGCGGATGCCCACCCCGCCAGGGACTTTGCTGTGCTTTTTAAATTCCTAGCGGGTGCCCACCCCGCAAGGGACTTTGCGCTTCATAAATACCCCTAGCTGGTGCCCACCCCGCCAGGGACTGTGTATTGAAAAACGGGAGCCTACCCAATAATGTGGACAGAAGAAGCCCAGGACATTCTGAGGGCAGCCGCGCTGCCCACGGCGGCCCGAAAGTGAAAGGCAGCAAACAGGAAGCGAATGGGAGCCCACCCCGCGCTCCTGTAGACAGAGGAGGAAGTCCGGTGACGTGACGCGGGGCTCCCGTGTGGAAGGGAGGGCCCCGCGTATTGCCAACAAGAGCCCCAGACCCTCGCAAGGGTGAAGGAGGAGACACCGCAAGGACAGCTCTGGTAAACACACCCAGCCGCGCTGTGCTGGTGCGAGGCCAGGAGCGAGTGGAGAGCCGCCGGGAGCTGCGAGGGACAGAGTGGCACAAAGTCCTGCCCGAGGCCCGGTGAGTGTGGCCGAGGGTGAGGCAGCCTTGAGGGAAGCTCTAGAGAAGTCCCAGAGTGGGACTATGAAGTTGGGGGCAGATTGATTGCTAAGAGTCCCCCGAGAGGGACTCACATGCACAGTGGTGCCCACACTGATTTACCTGAGGGCTCCAGCGGTCAGTGTGGTAGAGGGGCCGTCAAGGTACATTGCCGGTGCCCGCCCCCTCCCCTCCCGCTGTGCCTACTTCATTTGGGGCCTAGGGCGGTTCTTTAGTCCCAGAGTACCAGTGTTGGGAGGTGCTGAGTCCAGCTGCCCTGCGAGAGAGCAGGCAGCTGCCACGTGGCGCAGAATTGTTTAGAGAGCCCCAGGGTGGAGTCCTGAGGGCACCAAAGTGCCCGTGCCCATCATTTGGATTTTTACAGCTGCCCGGCAATTAGTGGGCAGCTGCCACGTTTAGGCTTGTCCTTTTGCTTTGTTGCTTTTTTTGCTGCATGCGCAGCTAGCCCTGGCTTTGTGGACAAAGGGCTGTTGGATCCCTTGGAAGGCCAGTTGGCCTGGGGTCAGTACCTAAGATGACTCTTGCTCAGGGTGGTTGCATACTGTGTTCATGACAGTAATCACCTAATGCCTAATGTGATTTATGCATAATGTACAATGCCTTTATGCCTGTTTTTTACCTCTACCAGTGTTTTATAGTTGGGAGGTTGTATTGCCTAGTATGGTTTATGTTAGCAAGTGTATGTTTACCTGCGTGATCTATGCCTAGGTGGTTAGTATTGTGTAGTGTGTTCCTATCTTTTGCCAGTGGTTACTGGTTGTGCTCTACAATTATTATTTTGTGCTTCAGTTATTCTATGTTCTACATCTACTATTTCTACTAAGTGCTGATTCTGACGGTGGTCCATGTGGCCCTGTCAGGTGTGTATAATCCCCTGTAAATACTGCCCAGTGCCAGTTGGCAGAGTGTATGTGTGTGAATATGATCTAATGTGTTTATGGTAATACAAAGGCTATTTTTATTTATACCCTTGTGTGGAGTTCCTTTTTGTGGTGTGCCTAGTGTGTTGCTGCTGTGTGTGTGTTGCGCAAACGCTTTACACCTTGCCTCCGGGATAAGCCGGACTGCTTGTGCCAAGCTACCAAGGGGGGAGCAGGGGTTATCTTGGCGTGTAACTCCCTTGCCCTGACTATAGTGGTGGTCTCTGCCTGGCTTTGGCGCAAGCCTTAGCCAACCAGAGATCCCATTTCTAACATTCATCAATTGATCCTTTTGTCCACCCATTCATCCTCTCAGATTTCAATTTACATTGCCCTCCATCCTCTCAGATATCCAATTACTCTGTACTCTCGTCACACACCCACCCATTCATCCTCTCAGATTTCAATTTACATTGCCCTCCATCCTCTCAGATATCCAATTACTCTGTACTCTCGTCACACACCCACCCATTCATCCTCTCAGATTTCAATTTACATTGCCCTCCATCCTCTCAGATATCCAATTACTCTGTACTCTCGTCACACACCCACCCATTCATCCTCTCAGATTTCAATTTACATTGCCCTCCATCCTCTCAGATATCCAATTACTCTGTACTCATGTCACACACCCACCCATCCATCCTCTCAGATTTTCTTTTACTCTGCTATCATTTCACCCATCTATCCATCTTTCCATTCTCTCAGATTTCCATTTACTCTGCAGTAATTTAATCCCCCATCTACCCGTACTCTCACCTATTCATCCACACATCCTTTCAACCACTCATCCTTTCATCTACTCATCCATGCATCCTTTTACCCATCCATCCTTTCACCCCTTCATCCATCCTTTCACCCACTTATCCATGCATCGTTCTACACACCCATCCTTTCACCCACTCATCATCCATTAGCATTAATTAAATGCTTTGAACTGCCAAGTTGCAGAGGCCCATAAAGAACCATGCCTCTCTGTAGCTGCTAAAGTGTGGGGTTCACGACAGCCTTGAAACTAAGGGTTGGCTATGCTGGGAATTTGTACCCTTGTGCCATGCCCGGTGTTATACTTGGGATTTGCAGCACACATTTATAATCACACAAACACATAAAAAAACATATACATATGCACACTCACACATGCCCAAACACACACAAAAGCAAGATTCAAGATTGATGTTAGACTTGCCCTGCCAAGTTGTAATGCATTCAACTCTGAATTGGACTCTGCTCTGGATACAATGGGATCTTATCTAAAAGCCCCCTGCTCGCCGGTACGTCACTGTTTGCCATATTAAAAGTGACGCATCGGAGTTGCACAAGGCTTGTAAATAAGGCCCATGCTGTGCTAATCGCACTGAAAGTGTGGCACATGCCCTCTCATTGGGTATTGTTCTGAAGTACCGTGCTCTGATGGGAAGTTGTGGTGGGTGACAGTGTCTAATAATAAGAAAGTGTAGAGACACACAGCAGAAACATCTGCGGTGTGATCAGTAAATACTGGAATAATACTTGTGTCCACAAGTAACTTCAGCATGTAAGAGGAATCTGCACACACACCTATGTGTAATCGCCCATTACTGCTAGACAGATGAAGGCCAGTACCAGGGAGCAGAGGCGGCTCTAGGCTCATGGCGGCCCTGGGCAGGGAGCGTAGGTAGGGGGACCCGGAAGAGGGCCTCCGAAGAGGAGGCACCGGAAGAGGCGCGGAGGCCAGTGAAGAGGGGGGGGGGGGTCAGGGTGTTTGGAAGTGGAACAGAGCCGGAGGCCGCCAAATCCCTGCCACTGGGGCCGCCACACAAATATGTATCCATCCTCAGAGGATTATTGTATTAAGGATATATATTGGCGTGGCGGCCCCTGGGGTTTGGTGGCCCTGTGCAGGTGCAAAGCTTGCACATGCCTAAGGCCGGCCCTGCAGGGAGTGACTGAAAGCTGGAGTGTGGGAGACTTCACTCTTGCAAGACTCCAGGAAGACAAGCAGCCCAACCGGAAGAGAGCAGGATGGGTCAACAGCCCTTGGTGTTACCCGGACAACCTGACCTCTTCTGAATGTGGGCACCCTGCGACTCCCCACCAGTGTCAGAAATGACAAATAATGTATACTTCTGAAGACTTTTGAACACCCCAAGACTAACTTAGGGAGCTCTGTAAATGATGGACGGTCACAAGCAGACATCAGAGCAAGAGATGTTCATCTTTCCAGGCAGCAGGCCTTCCACATACCGCAGGTGAAGCTCTGAGCTGCATGATACATTGTTTCCATGTTTGTAATGTGCTAACATTAATGCATTTATGTTAATCTATCCTCTGATGAGTGACAATTGTCATGACGGCCTCAAACCTGAGGTGCCCATTATAATGACCCTGCTTTAGACTCCCAAGCGTGCCCTCAAACACTTATTTCACGCTGAGAGACCTTTAGCACACAATCAAAGAACCTAACTTTACCCCGTCACTCACAGCAGTTAACTAAACACGTGGGCCTCATGTATGGGTTTTTTGCCATAGGGCAACTCTGCAGACCTTCCTGCTGCTCTGTCGTACGGCAAAAGATAAGGGCAGGAATGCGCCGCATCTATTAGATATGGCGCATTCCAGTCCTTTTCGCCTGCGCCAGCACACAATGGGCTGCCGTGCATCAACATAGGCACCTTTGCACCATGGTGAAAGAGTGAATGCGTTGTAGGGGTGATTTTTTTGTGCAGAAACAATCAGAAGAGGCTTTTATCTCTTTATTCTGCAGCACACATAGAAAGAGGAAAAACAAGGACAAATAAAGATACTACTCCCCGTTGTGTCTCCCTTACGCAGGAGGCATACGTTTTTAGCGCTGCCTCAGACTTACGATTTCTGATAAATCTGGGGCAGTGTCAAAAAGGCATGGATGTTGCTGGGAACGTCCCCACCGACACCCATGAAACGCCCCTTTCTTTTTCTGCATGAAAGGGGCACATATTCATAAGGCCATGAAAAGCCACGTAATGTGGCTTTACGTGGTCTTATGAATATGCCAGTGGCACATTGCACCACCGGAACGTCAAAAAAGTGACGTTCCGGTGGCGTAGTAGTACCGGTAGCACCTCCTAAATGGGGCCCCCTGTTCTGTTCTCTGAACCCTTGGTGCCTTCCCTGAAAACCTCCATCATGTCCTCCAAGAACACTAGTATGCAGTCAGAGACCACCAGCTTTTCCTCATTCACATTGAATTGGACCATTCGAGGCCCTCATTGAACCCCCGGACCCTTCCAACAAACACTCTCGGAATGTCTCACAAACCCTTACTGACTTCACTGGTCAATAAGGGCCCTCTTTCAGATCCCAACTGCTCATAATTATCCTCGGTCTGCCCTTAAAAAGGTTCTCAAACCCCCAAATGCCCCTTGTCACCTGCAGATAGCCCTTAATGACTGCCATTGCACCCTGGCTGGCTGAATATTTCTATCAGAAAGTTACGACTGGTCTTTCAACCCGTCCCAATATGGCACCTGGAGAACCTTGGTGCAAATTCATGCTTTGCCAAGTAGCCCTCAGAATATGTCAGCCGGGATCTCAAATCTTTTGGTCTACCTTAAGACACATTCAGTTTACTTTAAAACACTGTGGGACATGTCCTCATATTTGTGGAGCATAACCTCAATGACCTTAGAACTCACTCAGTCCTTAGGCACCACTATTTGGTAATTAACTACCCAGTTTGTCAGCCCTAAGCCCTCCTTCAGACACCCTGAGCTGCTACTTTCATATATATGTAGTCAGAAGGTCTTCAAAGATACTCAGCTAGCGCCTAGACATCCCCATTTTCCTGCAGAAACACCCGATCCATTCTTGGAAACCCTTGCTCTCCCTTCAAGGTTGCCAAGTCTGCCCCACAGATACTTCCTTTTGGCCCTTAGACATACAGAGGTGTCCGACAGATGCCTTCAGACATCCCCAGCTGGTACTTTAAACAATTTAGGTCTGCTCTCAGAGGCCACTGGTGTGCTGAGCATGTTCCAGGGACCCTGAGATGGTCCACATGGCCATCTGGTCCTGCAACATCCTCGATGGACTCTGAGATACCATTGCTCCGGATGCCAGAGAGATGCCCCCAAGAGACCCTCAGCCTGTATTCAGTTTCACCAATCTGGACTGTGCACTCCTTCAGTCAGCTCCTAGAGACAGTCATTCTGCATATCGACACTCCAAGTAGAACCTCAAGACTGTTGTTGCACCTTTAATCAGCTGCTCTTCAGAGTGCGCGATCCAGGCTTCAGACACCACTAATGGGTCCTTAGATACCGCTTTGGTTGGCCATCACACACCTTCAGAGATAACATCGCATAACATAACATGTGTATTTGTAAGGCGCACGTCCACCCAGAGGTATCTTGGCGCTGAATAACAGCTGTTTCTTGTTACCCAACTCAATGGTACTCATTTTATTGACCTCAGATGGGTGAAAGGCTGAGTGGATCTGGTTCTAAACTGGTAAAAATTGTTCCTGTTTGCTTCTCCTGCTGAGCCTTCGCACTGATTAGAAACCTTCACAGCTGGTTGCATATTGTGGGTTACCACATCTTGATTATACTTGCCAGGCAATGATGAGTAATGTGATAAATGCACGGGTGGCAGTATTGTAAAGGATTTATGAGGGAGAACGTGATCAGCGTGGAAGTTGTGGCCTCAGCACCTTCTTTCTACTCAGGCACACATGTGAGACTCATGCCCACTGTCAAGCTATATGTAGCATGGTGGCGATGAGCGAACATTTTATCAAAAATTCAGGAAAATCAAAATCTACAGTTTCCAGGATTCCAGAGGTAAAACCGAACCCTGGGGGTGTTGCTTTCACATTCCATCTTCCACCACTCCAGCTTGTCATTTTATAATTCCACATAAACTATCTTTACATTTAAATCAGTCCTGAACATTTGCAAGATTTAGTCAAGCTGATTGATCATCATGTAAAAAAAGAGACTGGCCTAAAGTTAAGAGCCATCCTGTTTGGCTGACTTTCCAGGAAAGTGCAGTGTTTTTCAACTAATCTAATTTGTTGCCAAAAGACCAATGAGATTAGCCCATGTATTCAAAGCAATCGTTTTAAGGAAGAGTGGCCATTTGGATTAGATGATAGGAAATATTGCGGTCGCGTTTCTGCATTGCATTACTGGAAGTAGAGGCGTAGGCCACGTGGAATGAGAGTTGTGGAACTCATACTATTCTGGGGCACCCATGGAATCATGTGTCCCACTATGGACTGATGCTGCAAGGATTTGCAGGCTCTGAAAAGTCACCTACATGACGTAACACTGGGTACAGAATGTAATTCTTCACAAGCAATTTACATTATCACTTGTCCCAATGGACTACGTTATATAGGTATACCTGGCAGGAAAATAAAGGTGAGAATCTGCGAGTATCGGAGCAAAATCCATAGTAAAAGAAGCCCCACTAAAATGGCAGAACATTTTCTAGCAACAGGACACACAACAAATGACCTGAGGTGGGTCATTATTGAGCAATTTGACAGGGGCATTGGTAATCCAGACAGGATACTGTTTGAGAAGGAACAAAAATGGATATACCTTTTATCTACCTATAAAACAGGGTTAAATGACAATATCCCTTGGACCACAGTTCCAATATAAACAATCTGCTTACAACGAAAGCTCAAATGTGCACAAGTATTATGGGAGAAGAGCTACATCAAGTATTATATCCCACATTAAATATTTAAAGTGACCCAATGAGAGGCATGGCCATTAATCCTGTGGGACTTCCTCAGGAATACACTTGTAGATGTTCAGTGTTCTCTGCAATAGAAAAAAGAGGTGGAATCGTCACAATGGTGGCTTCTTAATTCTGCACTCATTTGATTCTTATTTGTTCACGCCTTCAGTTTTGATACACTAACACCTTTGCAGGGTTTCTTTTTGTTTATTCTGATCTAATGTGCTTACAATGTTTTGAAAAAAACTCCACATTTATGAACATTTTGAATAAGTGAACTTAATCGACCCTATTCCAATGTCTTCAATGAATTTATTTAGAATACTCTGTTCTATTGCTTTTGATGAATATTTTTAATTGCAAGAATTATTGATAAACTCAACAGATAGATATTATTCAAATGTCTCTATCTAAGAAATAATTTGTGTTCCTTGTGAGGACATAAGAACCAAAGTACCAATCACAAAAAAATAAATATTCAAAACACGGGTATATATAGAAAAACGTTTTATCTTTTGAAATTTATCAAGGGTACCACTCAGTTATACAAACTATGTAACAAGAGGAAAGTAATTACAATTGTATTCAGGTCATTTATTCCCTATTCACCACAGGTAGTGACAACATGGAATTCACCTCCATAACAGATTCTGACCTTCCCGTTCCCTGTCTGCTGGACAATTTTCCACTCCTTTACTATATCACATTAGACAGAATGATCCCTAAAGTCACCTCGGGTTCCCCTAATGACCCAGCACCTCCGCAGACTCTAATTAAGGTTATTGATGCCATCCGCCCGGTCATCCTGGATGTCCTTAATGCCTCTATCACCTCCAATTCCGTCCCAGCACCATGGAAGTGTACGATGGTCAAAGCTTTATTGAAAAAGCCCAACCTGGACCAGAACAACCTGACCAATTTTCGCCCCATCTCCCTGCTCCCCTGGATGAGCAAACTGCTTGAGAGGCACGTTAATAATATCTTAGTAGATTATCTAGAATCTAATAATCTGCTACATGTCTCTCAGACGGGGTTCCGCCCTCAGCACAGAACTGAAACTGCCCTCTTGGCTTTGACTGAAGAAGCTAGAGCTATACTGGACCAGGGAGGAAAAGCAGCCATCATACTACTCAACCTCAGTGCCGCGTTCCACACGGTGAACCATGCCACATTGTCACATCGTCTGAAGGGCATGGGCGTGTCGGGCGCGGCCCTGGAATGGCTGACCTCCTTCCTGGATGAGCGATTCTTCCAGGTGTTTGAGGGCGAGATAGTCCCTCCCAAGCATCCACTCAGCTGTGGGGTTCCCCAGGGCTCCTTCCTGAGCCCCACTCTTTAATGCCTATATGCAACCTCTAGAAAAGATAGTCCAGCCTTTTGGTGTGCGTATTGTCACCTACGCCGACGATACCCTACTGGTGGTCTCTTTGGACCACACTGAGGGGTCGTCTAACACCTTGGGCTCCTGTCTGGAGGCCGTTGCTAAGTGGATGCAATCCTCCTATCTCAAACTCAACGGGGAGAAGACGAAGATTATGTTACTGGGCAACCCTCCTTTGACCACTTTGGCCTCTATTTGGCCCACATGCCTTGGTCCTTTCCCCCCCCCCCCCAAACCTCAGATAAAGAGCCTGGGAATCTGGCTCGAGAAAGCACTAGACTTTTCGGTCCAAGCCATCAAAACAGCTTCCACGTGTGTTGGGCTAATGAAAATGCTCCGGAAAGTGCTCCCTCTACTTCCATTCCAGGCGAGGAGAGTCATGGTTCAGGCCCTGATACTCTCCCGCCTGGATTATGGAAATGCTTTATATATAGGAGCCTCGGCGGCAGTGACTAATAGGCTTCAAGTCACACAAAACTGTGCCGCTCGATTACTGTTTAATATCCCCCGCTGGCAGTCAGCTAAGAATGCCCTAAAAGAACTTCACTGGCTCCCAGTGGCTGCCAGAGCACAGTTTAAGGCCATGTGCATTTTGCACAAATCTTTCCACCGAACAGGCCCTGCCGTTCTGTTCCCTTTAGTTGTGCCTTATGCTCCGTCTAGAGCCCTTCGCTCTAGTACACTGCATCTGGCAACTACAACTAAAATTAACAAAGCCCGATGGGGCGGCCGCTCCTTTTCCCACACCGCTTCGAGGCTCTGGAATTCTCTCCCCCTAGCCCTTAGAGAGAATGAAAACTGGATGTTATTCAGGAAAGCTCTGAAAACTCATCTGTTCGCAAAAGCGTGTTGACTTACCCGGTAGCTCGCCACAGTAATCAGTCTAAAGCGCTGCGAGGCCTCCGGGTAGTTACGCGCTATATAAGTGTAATTTTTCATTTCATAATCCTTCAAAGTCACTATTGTAAACGGTTGTATGATGTTACAACGCATACTTTTACAACGCCTACCTTTACAACGCAATTTTTACACAGCAACATCCACTACAACGCACACCATTACAACGCATGCCATTACAACGAATTCTTTGAAACTACCTTTACAACGCATTCCATTACAACGCATACTACATTTACAACGCATACCATTACAACGCATTACATTACATTGCATGTAAGGTAAGTATTGGATAGTGTAGGGGTAAAAATTACTATTCTAACTCCAGGGGGCGCAACAGTAGGGTAGGTTTTGGATAGTGCAGGGGTAAAAATTACTATTCTAACTCCAGGGGGTGCAAAAGTAGGGTAAGTGTTCGATGGTAATTTTATGCGTTGTAATGGTATGCGTTGTAATGACTGAGTTGTAATGACATGCGTTGTAGTGGTGTGCGTTGTAGTGTCATGAGTTGTAATGACTGCGTTGTAAATGCATGTGTTGTAATGGATGTTGCGTTGTAAAAGTTTCGTTGTAATGGTAGTGCGTTGTAAAAGTTGCGTTGTAAAGGTTGTTCCCCATTGTAAACACGTCTTCTCATTGTACATTATTTTCCAGAAGACAGTGTAAGTGTCAACGTTTCAGTCTCTATGCATTTGTCCATGAGATCATCTTAGGACTATCATAAATTTAACAGTTGACCCCTGAATGGTGTTTCCAAAGATTCAAGAATTATAGAATACAATTGATACGTATATGTCAAATTGATCGTCGTTCTGTATCTTTTGTTTAAAGTGAATAATCGTCAAAAGATACAGGTAAGTGAACTCTGACACTTTTTGGACAGTGTAATTGAATTTCCAGTACCCAGCGACTTCTCAATTGAAGGAATTTATTCTGTTAAATTTTGTAACGCATCGAAAATTCGGTAGTCTGCAGCCGGATTAGTATTAACCGACTGCAGACTGCCGAATTTTCGCTGCGCTACTAAACTTAACAGAATAAATTCCTCCAATTGAGAAGTTGCTGGGGACTGGAAATTCAATTACACCGCCCAAAAAGCGCCAGAGTTCACTTGCCTGTATCTTTTGAAGATTATTCACTTTAAACAAAAGTTACAGAACGACTATCGATTTGACATATACATAGCAATTGCATTCTATAATTCTTGAATCCTTGGAAACACCATTCAGGGGTCAACTGTTAAATTATTGATAGTCCTGAAGATGGTCTCATGGACAAATTCTTAGAGACCGAAAAGTCGACACTTACACTCTCTTCTGGAAACTGAGAAGAAGTGTTTACAATAGTAGCATTGAAGGATTATACAATTGTATTTACTTTCCTCCTGTTACATTGTTTGTATAACTGTATAGTATCCTTGATAAATTTCAAAAGATAAAACTTTTTTCTATATATATACCTGTGTTTTGAATATTTATTGTTTTGTGGTTGGTTTATTGGTTCTTATGTCCTCACAAGCAACAAAAATGATTTCTTAGATAAAAGACATTTGAATAATATCTCGATGGTGAGCTTATCAATAATTCTTACAGGTAAAAATATATATCAAAAGCAATAGAACAGAGTATTCTAAATAAATCCCTTGAAGGCGCTTTTTACCTGTTTATTTGATTTGCCCAAGCCCTCAAGGGTAGATTGGGTTTCCCATTATATTCAACTTTTCCAATGTCGGCAACTAGCTGGAACGCCCACAGCGCCAGCAAATGGGCATCAGGCACATAGCACTGCCATGCTCACAGCGCCGCCATGCCCACATTGCCTTGTCGTGTCATGGTGCGCATACTGTTGCTTTTCATCTAAACCAGAAGAAGCATATCTAACTCCATAAGGTATAAAGACACCAACATGCAAAGCCTAAAGGATGCCACAGAGTTCTGTAACAGGCATGACACCATGACGAAGTAAGTCTCAGGGGTGTGAAGTCTTCTGTAACAATAAGAGATGTCTCCATGAGGGACACATACCATGTTGGTAAGATTTTAACGATCATATCTCCTTCTTTCTCTAGTTTGTGACTGCAGAATCCGCCAGCCTCTTAGTTTCTAAGATGCCTTGGGAAGCACCATTTAATGTCGGTCGAGTGGCCCTAATATTGAGCTTTGATACATGCAACAAATGTACTACACTGCCAAGGATTAATATGAAGACCACGAGGGATCTTGAACCATTTTCCCTCTTTCAATCACTTTGCAATAGACTGTATGAATTGAATACAGTTGTTAGCGATGTATTTATACACTTCATGAATACAGCTACCAATGAAATCTTTTCATATTGCTCCTACCTTGATCATTAGAGATGCACTCACAGGATACTCCCCTGCGTTGAATCGTAACAGAGTTCATAAGTTACTACAGAATTGCACGCATTCACTAGTAGTAGTATGCATGAGTACACTACTCACTAATGTATGGTAGACACATGACATAGGGGATCAATTGGTCCTGAAGAAAGCCATTTGACCCTGAGGGGCATCTACTAACATGGCTGAAACATGTAGACCAAGATGTGAGAGATCATAAGCGTCTCATTTCACATCAAACCTTGTTTTAACCTTACCTAAGGTTCCCTTCATTAAATATCGCCTCTCCTGGTAGGGAGATCTGGAGTTAATTTTAATTATCCTGATCGCTGACAAAAACAACAACCAGCTCTGCTGTAAATCAGGCGTTAAAACACACCAAGATGCACTAGGCATCTCGGTGGGAACCCTATGATGAAGCATGCCACAAACCAATGTTAGTGGGTGAGTGTTCTTTTAAAAACTAAGTAGGAGTCCCCACTTAATTGATCAAGGGGTCTTACGGGACAAAGGTAGCAGTCTCTCACTTGTTGATTGTCTGACACAATTGGGAAATGGAGTGAGCCTTCACTCTTCTAACTCTCCTTTTGATAGTGTTGATGTAACACAAAGACCTGATGATAACCAGTGGCTGAAAGTACACACCACAGTGCTTTCTTGCTACATTAAAAACATATATTACCAACTCCAGACACCTCAGCACAGCATACAAAGCATACCATATAAAAGACACAAACTATACACGTTGCCAATATTCCCTTGCATAGTTCCACACTTGTAAGGCTCATCATTGCTAGCACACAGGTATAACAAAAGTTACACAACCACATAACAGCAAATGTCATGTGTGCATTGTAGCAGTGTCGTGATCACACCTAAGGGCCATAGCTGTGTATGTATGACAATTGCCATAGTAGGGCTTGCTAATAGCAAGCCAACCATCCTGATGGGCAACAACTACTAATGTTTTGTCCTTTTGGTGCTGTGTGCTGTCAATCATTAAACTATGCTGTGATTTGTGTGTCTCCCTGTACACATTACTTTTTGGTCCCCTGTCTCTCTGTCTTCCTCTGGCTATGTCCCAGTTTCTATGTCTGTGTATTTTTGTTTCACATATTTTCCTCTTTCCCTGTCTTAATAAAGTATTTCTGCGTGGAGTGTCCTATCCTATTGTCACTTGTCTCTGTGTCCCATGTGTATTGTCTCTCTCGCTATGCATTCATGTGGGCTGTGTTTACGTCTCTAACTCTACAGTTCGAAAATGTAATATGTAATATGGCACATGACCATTATAATAGCAAAGGCATGCCACCTAAGCCTGAGCACGCCTCTTACACTTTTGATTGAAGGCATCACATGGACAAGCCTAGTTTGCAGTGTACTGGCACACATATACCTGAGCATTTGTATGTCATCCTGTGTGGCTGTGGGCATGTGGCTCTAATTATGCAACACTGTATACGTGTCAGTGAGCCAGCTCTCAAAATCTACTTCACATCCCTAGGACTAGGAGAGTCCGTTGGGGCAGCAGATCCTTCTCCCATCAAGTCCCAAAGCTTTGGAACAGTCTACCATCCTCACTGCGTTCCGAAAAGAGTATAGCCAAGTTCAGAAGAGAGCTGAAGACCTGGCTCTTTGTGCTACCTTAACTCTGCCACATCTATCTCTCCGTCTTACAGCGCCAAGACGCTTCGGCATAAGAGCGCTCTAAAAATAACTCACTCACTCACTCACTGATCTTCGTAGATATTTGCTTCCATTGTAGCTGTTGTGGAAACTGCATTTGAACCAACCCACCTATGGGGGGAGGGGGCGGAATCATTTAGAAGGGAAAGAAACACCCATGTTTTGTGCACAGTCGACATTGAAAATGCAAATGAAACAGTACTAAGTAACTTTCAAGGACTTCCCTTGACGCTGCTATCTGTCATGGGTAAGTTTGAGGAGAGAAGTTGTGTCAGCTGACACCAAGCTGCCAGACTCGTCCTGCCTGTCCTGGGTAGATTAACACAGCCCATACCAGCTTCTTATGCAGGGCAGCTCTTCCACCCACAGCCATGCGGCCCAGCTCCAGAGGTGGATGTGTCCAATGCCATAGATTACTTGGTTGACTCCAGACTGATGAAGATATTGAGGTTGCTGAAATCGAGGCATGACTATCTGGGCCTTAAAAGCCAACTCAATGTCCTGACAATACACTGTGCTGTTGTGGGCAAATCCCTTAGTCTCCCTGTTGCTCAGTTTCTGAACTTCCGTAATATTCTGCAAATGTGCAATGCAGATCTGTGAAACCCCACTTTATATACACAATATTGAATCACCCTACCTCCCTAATAATCCATTACTTTCCCACTAAGCCAAGCAGAATATCAACACACACATATATACATGCAATGAGCCTATGGTGTTTAGGTGACCAGCCACTCCACCAAACTGTCCAGGCTTGAAGTCCCACAGGCCAATCCAAGAACTCCCTCTTGGGAGCTAAACTCTCCAAGAGACTGTCTCAGAGGAGACAGCATAACTGCATGTGGGTGGCAGACGCATTAGTTCAAGATAGCAGACCAGGGTGGGGGTGTCCACCTGAGATATTCACGTAGGATGGAGCAGGATTAAGCTGGGAGGGTATCGCTTATTTGTCAAGACGTGTGCAAGTACTCACTTGATCTCTACGGTGGGTATAGCAATCATTAACAGCCTCAGTTATACCTTGATTTGCTAAGCTGTGAAGGGAACACTTGATGTCAGGGTTTTCACAGGGCTCAAAATGGTGTTAAGGGGTGCCAGTCCAGGAGGAACAGGGCACCAGCTCAAGCAGATTTGTTTGGCAGTGTGGTATTGCTATCTTACAATGATACAGTAAACCTTAGTGCAGTGATGTAGGTTATCCAGCCAGTGCCCACGGCTGATGGAAGGACTTCGCCCTTCTCCCACTGTGGCAAAAAAGGGGTCAGAGAATATTGTCCAAGAGAAGTCTTCTTGGTATGTATGTACTGATGAGGGAGTGGACTCACTTGCTAGAGCCAGGGCCGGCCAGGCCTTTTATTCCACTGGGCACTTTCCTGGTAGGCTGGAGCCCTCAGAGGCTGGTTGTGAAAGCCCAGGGCTCTTCCGGTGTCTCTGTTACTTTCCAGAGCTCCCTGAGGTTAATTGCAGAAGACACAGGGTGCTTCAAGAGAAAGAGGGGGAGGGAGGGGAAGATATGAAGTGATCAGAGAGGGAGGAGAGAGAGGATAGAGAGAGAATGGGTGGATGGATAAAAGAGAGAGATGCCACGAGGAGGCGAAGGGAGCCGGGCTGGTTTGACTATATTTACAAGGTTTATTTTCGTATCCCAGTCCAGCCCTGGGTGGAACAGAAGGGCCACATGTGATAAAACCACATCCATGGGTGGGCGAAGCAGGAAAGTGACCTCAGGGTCGAGAGCAGTCACTGCTCTTGCGTGGAACGTGACCAATAAGATCTAGGCCACAGTAGGTGTATTCACACAAGACTTGTGACAGTCAATCGCTCAACAGTTGACTCCGCTGCATAGGTGGGTTGAGGTACAGGGCCCTACTCCATTTAATTGTGAGTCCAGAGGGACACATAGGGCATGAAGGCATTTCTTGGATTGTGTAAGGCAGCACAGCACACCATGATACATGGGCAGCCTGGTAAGTGGGGTTGACACAACTGTTGTGAGTGCCAGTTTCTTTTGCAGTGAAATGTTTTCAATGGAAGTGCAATACTTCCAGTCAGGGCATACAGCCTCTTTCTTCTGGGGTTTGCCATGCTCGTCAGGTAAGGATGGGCATATTTTGAGGCATCGAATATCCCAGTTTGGGCTGCTGATGGAGAACCGTCTACGGTGTCCAATTCTCCTTCTAGTTAGAGTGGTTTAAATTGCATTTTTTTTTAGGAGCAGGGCTCTCTGACTTAGTGCTAGAGTTTCTGCTAAAAGGCCAAGAACAGATGCTTCCTTCTTCCTGGCTGAGGTGCATTTGGACTGATGTCTTCTTTGTACAGATTGTATCCATTCACAAGCCACTCATTCGGTCTTGCTGCAGGATTTGGGTCTCAGGAGGTCTTTTCACAGACCACAACCAGAAAAGTATATAGAGTTTGGGATTCTTCAATGGGTCCAGCAGCCAGCAGTTCAGAGAGGCACTCCTGCATGTTTTCAACATCACTTGGTACCAGTCCCATGAATCATTCTCTGAATGGAATGGGATCAAATGCAATTATCTACACCAATGACCTGTCTAATGCGCCACTCGCATGTAGCGATTTGACTCTCAGCTTCTCCTTCAGCCTCTCTGGCTGATGAGGGGTGATGCCCCAAAACCGGTCCCAGGATGCTTGTTTCCAGTCCCGGGAGGACCTGGCTTGGCAGTTCGGTCTGGACTGTTCCTATGAGGCACAGGGTCAAGACTGATTTGCATATGGCTGGGTCTAAACTGGTGTGGCATGGTGAACAAAAGGATGGATTTAACCCAGATCTATTGACTGGGGGTGAATGTTTGATTTACTCTGCATTCCATCCATCATCTGTGTGTCTTTTGTGGTCTTCCTTTGGTCGGTATATTGTTAGGTTAGCCATCCTCCTATATAATTTTCCTAGGGAACCAAACATGTCAATTTTTATGCCAATCCCTTTCTACCTTTTTTGTAGATAGGAATTAATGCCCATGTACTCTCCTTGGTACATTGCCTTGATGCAAAGTAGAGCAAAGTAGCACTTACCACTACTCTGTTTGCTTGAAAGCTACTTTCCAGTGCAAAGCAAGTTTTGTACTGACAAGTAAATCCCAAAACAACCCTTTGTGCCAGTTGGATCACTTTTCTACACAAAGCGTTAGTAAGTAAACCTGCACCTTGAGCCCCATTGGAGTCCTATGTATGAAAATATATAGGTTTGGGTCTTTCCTCTACTTGGATAGCTTTATGTTCATGAGTGGCAGGGGAGCCCTTGTTGCCTGATTCTGTGATTAGTTGAGTCATTTTTCTTTTGCTAATCAACATTTGCAGACTTCGAATTGGCCAGTTAACCTGAGCTTATGTTTAAACAATGTGGACAGGCCCACTATGTGAAGGTAATTAATCTAGTCACTGTTTTTGTGGCCTGGAAATAGGACTCACTATGTACTATTTAAAGACCCCTCACACACCAACCTGGTTGGTGTCATGCTTCATCACCGGGGTCCCAACCAGGTGGCCGAATGCCACCTGGTTGTGCTGCGACGCCTGGTTTACAGCGGAGCGGGTGTTGGTGCAACAGTGTGATGTGATGTTAGTGATAGTTAAAAATACCTCAGGGAATACTTGCCTTTGTATTTTAATGTTGGCGGCCCAGGGTATCGTTTAAAATATGTGTGGTGCAACTACTAAAGGAGTAATATTCCTATGAGTTGGCTATGTGTGGCGGTCTACATGTTTCAGCCCCCTCTAAGATTGCTGGGGCTTTCTTCAGGACCACAAAAGTGAGACAGTGAGTGGCAAAGTCGGTGCCACTTCAGGAAAAATAGGTGCAATCCCTACACACGCGCTAGGGTGTGTGGAAAAAGAAAGGAACTGCGTACTCACTGGTACTCTGGAGTAGCAAAAAAATCAATGCTACTGGTAATGAGCAGAAATCGGGGCTCTAGGGGGAGGCACTTCCTGCGTCCAATTTGGAAATGGAGTGTCCTCTCCGACAACCTATCTGTGGTCCCCCATGGTCCCGGCTGGCATTTGTTGCAGAACCTGAGCTTAGCCTATAGCTGTAGCTCTCGATTCAGGTGTGGGCTCAGGTTCTGCCCTGTAGAATACTACAGGGTGCTTCTCTTCCTGATGTGACTGAGGTTGACTTCCGTATCCTAGGTCACAGGTCAGGTGTCCTTCTCAGTCAGAGTGCTGTCATTCTGGATTCTTCAGCTGTTCAAATTGTCTTGGATTGTAGTATTCGATGTGCAATCTGCCCCATCATTTGGGCCTGAGAGGACCAGTTGTTCTTGAGGAAGACTTGTGGGCATATTATCAACAACTAGCTATATTTATCGCTAAATAAGCCTAGCGACAATTTTTCTATCGCTGTGCATCGCTGGATTTTATCACAGAGATAACGTACTATTAGCAACGTTTATCTCCATTGCGATAAAATATCCGGTGATAGCGGCTTAATGCGTGAATATCGCTGGAAATCCAGCGATATTCAGGCATTAACGCCAATAGGGTCTTAACCTGAATATCCAACTCCCATTGGATATACAGGTTAAGAAGTGGTCAGAACAGGCGTTAGTTTCCAACGATATTCGTGCTTAGCGCAAATTTTTTCATCACTACGCCTGCGTTGATAATAGGCGATAGCGATGTTAGTGACTGCTTTCAGTCGCTAACAGGTTGGGTACGCCCACTTTGCATGTCATTAGCGATAAATATCGCTGACATGCAAAGCGGGCCCCAAACAAGTCGCTATCACCTAAAAGCTGACGCTAACTGATGTTAGCGACAGCTAGCTAATAGGGCGATTAAATTATCGCCGCATTTTGGCCGAAAACGGCCGCAAAAGCGGCGACAATTTCATATCGCCTGCCTTGGTAATATGCCCCTCAGTGTCCTCTTCTAAGTTTCCTTCTTTCACTCAAATGTCTTTGATAATTGTGGCACATCTGTGCGCCTCGTTTCTTTATCTCAGCCTCAGATTCAGCAGCTCTATGGAAGCCTGTGTGGTACTCTGAAGGATTTGTTGCAGTCGGACTGATTCGAAGTCAGCAGAATGAGTTCCTTCCATTTGATGCAGGATGCAGGAGTCTCGCCCGCCTTCACTCATAGCAAGGCATCTTTCCGACTGGATTCATCTTGGTGGGCGGGAAACATCAAAGCCCCCCACCCCCGTGCACCAAACTCATTTTTCTCGGGGTGCTCATGATTTCCTTGTGGTAGCGTCAGGTCTGAAGGGCTTCAAGAACTGGACAGTTCTGGTGGTGCGCTCAATTAATGAGGATCAGTATAAATAAAGTGTTTCTTCCACCGCAAGCTTCCTAAGGACATCACTGACAACTCAATCTTCCTCCCTCTTTTTGCCTATGTCACCTGGGACCTATTGGTGAAAAAGGACCCATATACAACTCTCTAGGTTCCCTTTAACATCTCACAGTATGCCAGGCCAAGGTGACTGACTAGACCTGGCCAAGGTGCCTGACTAGGCCTGGCCAAGGTGCCTGACTCAGCCTGGCCAAGGTGCCTGACTAGGCCTGGCCAAGGTGCCTGACCAGACCTGGCCAAGGTGACTGACTAGGCCTGGCCAAGGTGACTGACCCAGCCTGGCCAAGGTGACTAACTAGGCCTGGCCAAGGTGCATGACTCGGCCTGGCCAAGGTGCATGACTCAGCCTGGCCAAGGTGACTGACTCGGCCTGGCCAAGGTGCCTGACTAGGCCGGGCCAAGGTGCCTGACTAGGCCTTGGCCAATGTGAATGACTAGGCCTGGCCAAGGTGCCAGACTCAGCCTGGCCTGGGTGCCTGAATAGGCCTGGCCAAGGTGCCTGACTCATCCTGGCCAAGGTGAATGACTAGGTCTGGCCAAGTTGACTGACTCGGCCTGGCCAAGGTGACTGAGTAGGCCTAGCCAAGGTGACTGACTAGGCCGGGCCAAGGTGCCTGACTCATCCTGGCCAAGGTGAATGACTAGGTCTGGCCAAGGTGCCTGACTAGGCCTGGCCAAGGTGCCTGACTAGGCCTGGCCAAGGTGCCTGACCAGACCTGGCCAAGGTGCCAGACTCAGCCTGGCCAGGGTGCCTGATTAGGCCTGGCCATGGTGCCTGACTAATCCTGGCCAAGGTGAATGACTAGGTCTGGCCAAGTTGACTGACTCGGCCTGGCCAAGGTGACTGACTAGGCCTGGCCAAGGTGACTGACTAGGCCGGGCCAGGGTGCCTGACCCAGCCTGGCCAAGGTGACTAACTAGGCCTGGCCAAGGTGCATGACTCGGCCTGGCCAAGGTGCATGACTCGGCCTGGCCAAGGTGACTGACTCGGCCTGGCCAAGGTGCCTGACTAGGCCGGGCCAAGGTGCCTGACTAGGCCTTGGCCAATGTGAATGACTAGGCCTGGCCAAGGTGCCAGACTCAGCCTGGCCTGGGTGCCTGAATAGGCCTGGCCAAGGTGCCTGACTCATCCTGGCCAAGGTGAATGACTAGGCCTGGCCAAGGTGACTAACCCAGCCTGGCCAAGGTGACTAACTAGGCCTGGCCAAGGTGCATGACTCGGCCTGACCAAGGTGCATGACTCGGCCTGGCCAAGGTGACTGACTCGGCCTGGCCAAGGTGCCTGACTAGGCCGGGCCAAGGTGCCTGACTAGGCCTTGGCCAAGGTGAATGACTAGGCCTGGCCAAGGTGCCAGACTCAGCCTGGCCAGGGTGCCTGATTAGGCCTGGCCATGGTGCCTGACTAATCCTGGCCAAGGTGAATGACTAGGTCTGGCCAAGTTGACTGACTCGGCCTGGCCAAGGTGACTGACTAGGCCTGGCCAAGGTGACTGACTAGGCCGGGCCAGGGTGCCTGAATAGGCCTGGCCAAGGTGCCTGACTAATCCTGGCCAAGGTGAATGACTAGGTCTGGCCAAGGTGACTGACTCGGCCTGGCCAAGGTGACTGACTCAGCCTGGTAAAGGTGACTGACTAGGCCTCATTAAGGTGTCTGACTAGTCCTGGCCAAGGTGACTGACTAGGCCTGGCCTAGGTGCCTGGCTAGGCCTGGCCAAGGTGACTGACTCGGCCTGGCCAAGGTGACTGACTCGGCCTGGCCAAGGTGCCTGACTAGGCCTGGACAAGGTGCCTGACTGACTAGGCCTGGACAAGGTGCCTGACTAGGCCTGGTAAAGGTGGTGGATTAGCAATCATTCCGTGGTTTGAGGGTGGGGACATTTGAGGCCGAGTAATACAACATACGGCCTCCTTCCGGCAGCCTCCTCCATCAGTCATTCCTTATTTAAGTGAATCAAAAAAGCATATCTTGTCTGTTATTGTCTGTAGCTGAGGAGGGCTCATCTGGGGTATTCTGTCCATGTCTTGAGGCCACGTCTTCCGAAGCGTAAAAACAGATGAGGCGCCGTTATCTGTGGGCTGTGACAAGAGAGTTGTGATAACAGCATGGCCTCTGAGGAGAGGCTGCGAACTCTAAACATGTAGACGAAGGAGGCGAGGGTCAGAGGGAAGATGGAAAAACATCCACAACTCTACAGGAGACAAGCAGAGCACAACACCCAAGCGTTGTCAGAAGTGGAGAGGTCTGCCCAACAAGAGGGGATGATACGGGGTCAGGGATAATCATAATACTAATTTTAAGAATAACACTTACAATAATATTGCTACTACTACTACTACTAATAATAATGACAATATTACTGATCCTGCTAATAATAATACTACAACTACTACTACCAGTAGTAATATTTATTATAATAATACTGCTACTATTACTACTAATAATATTAACAGTAGTAGTGGCAGAAGCAGCAGCAACATTAGTAGTAAAATAATTAACTTTAGTATTAGTAGCAGAAACAGCAGCAGCAGTGGTAGTGGTAGTGGTAGTAGTAGTAGTAGCCGTATTAACAGTAATAGTAACAGTAGCAGCAGTAGTAATAGTAGTAGTATTAGCTGTAGCAGCAGTAGTAGTAATAACGTTATTAACAGAAGCAGCAGTGGTAGTAGTAGTATTAACTGTATTAGTGGTAACAGTATTAACAGTAGTAGTAGCAGCAGCAGTGGTAGTAGTAGTAGTAGAATTAACCATAATAGTAGCAAAAGCAGCAGCACTGGTAGTATTATTAATAGCAGAAGTAGTGACAGTGGTAGTAGTAGCAGCAGTGCTTGTAGTAGTAGTAATATTAGTAGTAGTACTAGTAGCAGTATTAACAGTAGTAGTAGCAGAAGAGGCAGTAGTAGTGGTATTAACAGTAGCAGCAGCAGTGGTAGCAGAAGAAGCATTAACTGTGATAGTAGAAGAAGCAGCAGTGGTAGTGGTAGTAGGAGAATCAGTATTAACAGAAGTAGTAGTAGCAGCAGTAGCTGTAGTAGTAGTATGGCGTGAGTCTCCCTTCCATTTTTGATGGATTGCCTCCTCTGTTTTGATATGTTTTTGCTGGTTTTATGCTTTGGGCACTGTGCCACTGCTAATCAGTGCCACAGTGCAAGTGCTCCCTATGTTAAATTGATATACTAATTCGATTCCATGATTGGGTTATTTGATTTATCTGTCAGCCCCTAGTACAGTGCACCATGTGTGCCCAGGGCTTTTAAATCAAATGCTGCTGCTGGGCTTGCAGCACTGGCTGTGCCACCCGCAGAAGCAGCTTGTAAAGTGTGTCTCAGGCCTGCCATTGCCATGTCTATGTGCAATCTAGCACTGCCATGTCTACTTGGCCAAGTGCACCCACTTGCCAGTCCGTAAACCTTCCCTTTGCTTCATATTAGACACCCCTATGGTAGGCCCAAGGGCAGGGTGCATTGTAAGTATAAGGCAGGACATGCTCTGATGTGTGTAGCATGTTCAAATAGTGAATTACAGCCATTTTCATTTTCATTGTTGAAGGGTACCTGTTCCCCATAGGCCAGAATGGGCAGTTAGATTATTACATTCTTATAATCCTAACTGACTCAGGGAACATGGTAGAAATTCGAATTTAGTATGCCTGAACTCAGAATAATAAAATATATCTTTTAATAAAGTTGGTTTTAATATTCTGTGTTTGAAAATACCACTTTTAGAAAGTAGGTATTTTCTTGCCTAACTATCCAGGCCTGCCTCTGCTGGGTTGTGTGTCCCTTGTCTGGGTTTGTGAGTGACAGGGCTGGGGGATTCCAGGAGACAGGCTGGAGCAGCCCGGTGGTGAATAGAGAGATCTGCATCTAGATGGGAGGGAGGAGTTGCACCTGGGACCTGAATCGGGCTAGGCCTTCCCTCTACAATGCTGGCTCCACCTCCTGTGGCTTGTCTGATGTCTCTGCCCTGCACTGTGAAAGGGGAGGAGGAATCACGTCAACAGAGTGCTCCAGAACTGTATCTTCCCTCCCCTGTGCTGGATCCACCTCCTGTGGGGCGGCTGATGTCTCTGCCCTGCACAGTGAAAGGAAGAAGAGAGTCATGTAAACAAAGTGCTCAGGAACTGGTTTGGACTAGGCAGAGGCCTTTCTGCCTTCAGAGAACAAAGGATTTTGGGGTATAAATATTGGGACCCTGATCCCAGGAAAATAGATCACTTCTGGAACAAGAAACCTTTTGCCAAGGAGTAGAACCAAGGAAGCTGCAGGAGTTTTACTGCCCCTCTGCCAGTGTGCTGTTTGCTGGGTTGGCCTGCAGTGGTTGCTTCATTGCCAAGGAAAGGAGAAGGAACTTTTTAAGGACTTTCATCATCTACAGAATATTCTTCAAGGGCCTGAACTGTGATTGTCTCCTGCTGAAGTCTCAGGGGCACAAGAATTCATCTCCAGCTCCCCCCTGTGAATTTCCCTGCTGGGAAGTCTATTTACAGACATTTGCGTGTCGCTGGGAGCTGGAAGTGCCACGCATCGAGAAGAAGCGTGTCGCCGCCGCAGCTGAAATCATCGCATCGCCCTGGAAGCGTGTGTTCACTGAAGCTGCCTGCTGTCGCAACACCGGAGAAGCGTGACGCCATCATGAGAGTCACCATCGCATCACCGGAGAAGCGTGTTGCAGGGCCTGTCGCGGCTCCAAAGTACAGAGTCGTCGCAAGGCTGCCAGGGCGTCATCGCATCGTCATCGCATCGCTGCGTCAAGGGCGCCATCTTCTCGCATTGCAACCGGTTCATCGCATCAAGGCGCCTTCTTGCGTACAGCAACTGGCCCACAGGCCGAAAATCTACGCATCACCTCCACCGTTGAGGCTGGAGACGAGTCCCCTACTCTGCGTAAGCATTGAGGCAGGACGCAACCGTTCCTCCGGATCACGGAACCGACGCATCTCCCCATTTGCGAGCCTTTTCTTTACGTTGCGTTACGCATCCAGGTACTTTGTTGAGACCTTTGTCGCATTTACCATCAACTTGAACTAAGCAACTTTAATCATCTTTTAAGTAATCTTAAGTGTAGTATTGTGGATTTTTTTCGTTTGTGGTCTTGTGTTTAAGTCTACATAAAGAATACTTATTTTTATAAAATCTGTGTTGGGTCCACCTGTAGTGTTTCCACTGTATTACTCTGTACATTCACAAATGCTTAACACACTGCCTCCGTGATAAGCCTGTCTGCTCGTGCCAAGCTACTAATGGGGTAAGCAGGGGTTATTAAGGAGTGTAATCAACCAGGGGCAGAGTCAGCACAGGGACTGAAAGCTGGTCCTCGTGGCAAAGACCACGTCTAGCGACTCTTAATCCCTGTTGAAGAATCCAAGAGACCCTATTAAGGTGACTAAATAAGAAATGCTATAATAGCTAAAGGAACCTACACAAGTTGTGTGAGTACCTTCTTTGTATGTTTTTGTTTTTTTGTCCTGACGAAAGCTCTACAGACCCGGCTGGGCCCGAAGAGCTGAAACATGTTGACGCATCCATATATACATAGATATATAGTAATCTAGTTACCCGATTACGTATATATCGATAATTTTTACCAACAGTGTCAACCTTTTCATTAAAAAACTTTCTGGTGACACACTGTTTTTTAAAATAAGTTTTTCCCTCCTTATTTCTGGACATTTCTACCTGGACCAGAGGTAGCCGCGGGTGAGGCAGGCATACCACACGATATTTGACTACCCTATGAATATGCCATGACACCTGACGGGGCGGATAAAAGATATACCGCATCGACTGAATCAGGTTGTCTATGAGGGCTGTCATAATTGAACCAATGGTTTAGTAGACACTAGTGTCCATTCCTTTATTGATTAATTTTGTATCTAACTAGGGGAACTGAATGGACCTAAAATCCTCTTCCCTCCCTTTTGATAGAAGTGTAATCCCCTTATTCTGACTTAGAAGTAAGAGTCCCTATTTCGACAAAGGTGAATACCATTGCCATCTAGAGACCCCCAGATCTAACAAGTATTGATTGCAGTGGTACTAGTAGAAATAGCAGCAGTACTAGTAGCAATATTAACAATAGTAGTAGCGGAAGCAGGAGCGGTATTGGTCGTAGTTGTAACCGTTTGATCAGTAGCAGTAGCAGCAGTGTTAGTAGTAGGAGATGGAGTAGTGGTATTAACAGTAGCAGCACTAGTAGTAGCAGCAGTATTAACAGTAGTAGTAGCAGAAGCAGCAGTAGTGGTACTAGTTGCAGCAGCTGCACCACTGGTAGTAATAGAGGTAGTATTAGTAGTAGTAGCAGCACCAGTGGTAGTGTTAGTAATTGTAGTAGCAATGGCAGCAGCAGTGATAGTAGTAGCAGTAGTAGTAACAGTAGTAGTAGTAGAAGCAGCAATGGTAGGAGTAGTAATATTAGAGGCAGCAGCAGTGGTAGTAACATTATTATTATTATTTTTTTTTTAAGGTTTTATATAGCGCGAACATGACCCTTGCGGGTATCAGAACGCTTTATATGAGTAGAGAGTAGGAAACAAAAGGAACACAGGAATACATCATTAAGACTTGTAGTAGAGTTCTCAGTTGCGTAAATGCATATGTACAATTTTTCATAAGAATGTTTCTTGTTTAAATTGTTCATGTTTCATAACATTAGCCATTGTGCAGTTTCCTAGTTGAATGTAATGTACAAGTGGGTCATAAAATGGTAAGACTTTGGAAACATCCGCCGCCTTATCATAATTTGAAATTTAGGCGTGTTTGTGAACATCTTTTGACTTCGGCATAACTAACCTGGGCACACTTTCACTGTTGGCAAAACTCTTGAACTGGCTCACAATGCAGATGTTATTAATACAATGCAGATGTTATTAAACACAGACATTAAGAAATCGCACATCTGTCGACCATCCACTGACACAACTCTTTTTTAACATTTAACAATTTTTTCTAGTCTTTTTCTCCCGTTCCTTCGCTTTCCCTTTTTGTCTCTCTCCTTTTCTCTCGTTTCCATCTTGTTTATCTCCTTTCTCTCTGATTTGTTTGCTCTTCTTGCCTCTCCTGGTCTCCCTCTTTTTTCAAGTCTCATTGAGCCCTGCACAACCTAAACAGTGTTCTCACTCCAGTGTACGTCAGAAGTTTCCTTCCTCCTTCTAGTCCTGCCTCAGAATATCTGCTCCCCTCACTGTGCTGCCATCTTACCCTCTCCTTCCAGTGTCATGGTATGGGCAGAGAATTTAGTGGCATGTTCCTGCGTCATCGTCCCTACTTGGGCATGTGAGTGCCTGGAAAGGGCATTGGTCCTGCACCTTTGCCTTTCTCTCTTCACCCCATCACCCCACCTGCTTCTAGGTGCCATCCAGTGGGTCGGTCCTCTGTCACTCTTGTGTCAACTCCATCTAGTACTGCCTTCATGACCAAACATGACTGCCAAAGGGTTGTGTTTTTTTATACTGCTCAACGGACTCCATATACCCTAAAAGGTACAAAAATGTACACCATCACATTTCATACTGTCATGCAATAAAGTTGTTAAGTACCTGCATGGTCGACGCCATCTATTCCCACAATCTCTGCTAGACCTATGCCTATACACAGCCATATTAGGAGCACTATGCTTCCACCATGCTGTCTACCCTCATGAATGTTACTCTACATGTCTTATACAGGCCAAACTATGAACACCTTGCAACAATGCACTCCAAGTACACCAGGAATCCAATATGAATAGGAGTGGTTCATGACCTTGCCAGGGGTATGTAGCACTATTGAAATATTGCAGAAAAATGCTATAGGATTCGCGATGTGTAATAGAAATAGCTATATGAAGACCAATATAGTACTACGTTTTGAAAGAAATGGATCAACTGTACAAGAAAACACTTTCCAACATGGTCGAACACACTGCAAGAGGAGCTGAACTCATGAGAAGCAGCAGGCCCTCTAAGACAGAAGTTCCCAAACGAGGGGCAATACAAGGCCTAGACAAGTGGCTGCTTCCTTGTTGTGTTAATGACAGGTGTCTCCAGATTGTTTGTACAGCACACTGAGAGTGACAACTGATAGTGCTGGAAACCTTCAGGGGAATTAACCTCTGTAGCATGTCAGTATGGGTTCTCTTGCCCTCCACGGCCCATACCACTAAAAAGTCTCACGTTATCTCGTGCAAACTGGTAAAGGAGCGGTATTGGTCGATGTTGTAGCCGTTTGATCAGTAGCAGTAGCAGCAGTATTAGTAGTAGGAGATGTAGTAGTGTTATTAACAATACCAGCACTAGTAGTAGTAGCAGTATTAACAGTAGTAGTAGCAGAAGCAGCAGTAGTGGTACTAGTTGCATCAGTAGCATCACTGGTAGTAATAGAATCAGTATTAGTAATAGTAGCAGCACCAGTGGTAGTGTTAGTAATTGTAGTAGCAATGGCAGCAGCAGTGATAGTAGTAGCAGCAGTAGTAACAGTAGTAGTAGTAGAAGCAGCAATGGTAGGAGTAGTAATAGTAGAGGCAGCAGCAGTGGTAGTAACATTATTAACAATATTAACAATAGTAGTAGCAGCAGCTGTGATAGTAGTAGCAGTATTAACAGTAGCAGCACTGGTAGTAGTAGTAGTATTGACAGAAGTAGAAGCAGTAGTAGTGGCAGTATTAACAGTAGTAGTAGTAGAAGCAGCAATGGTAGGAGTAGTAATAGTAGAGGCAGTGGTAGTAACATTATTAACAATAGTAGTAGCAGCAGCTGTGATAGTAGTAGCAGTATTAACAGTAGCAGCACTGGTAGTAGTAGTAGTATTGGCAGAAGCAGTAGTAGTGGCAGTATTAACAGTAGTAGTAGTAGAAGCAGCAGACTTGGTAGTGGTAGTAGTTGTAGCAGTAACAACATCACTGGTAGTAATAGCAGCAGTATTAGTAGCAGTATCAGAAGCAGTAATAGAAGTAGCCGTAGCAATAGTGGTGGTAGTAGTAGCAGTATTAACAGGAGAAGTAGTAAAAGCAGTGGTAGTAGTAGTAGTATTAAAACTATGAGTAGCAGAATCAGTATTGGAAGGGTAGTAGTGGCTGTATTTACAGTAGTAGTAGCAGAAAAGTTGTAGTAACAGTATTAACAATCGCAGAAGCAGCAGCAGCAGTAGTGGTAGTAGTAGTAGCAGTATAAATAGTAGTAGTAGCAGTAGCAGCAGTAGTAGTCAGAGTAGTGTTGACAGTAGCAGCAGCCGTGGTAGTGGTAGTACTAGTAGTAGTTTTACTACTACTACACTCCTGCTGCAGTCCTACCGTTTGGCTGCCAACCAGAAAGCTGACCTTGAAGTATATGCTGCTCTCAGAAAGTGGGTGGATTCATGGACGCCGCGTTATTACAGAGGCAGGAGAGGGAACATTACCTGCGAGACACAGGACAGTAAGGGTGCTGGCGAAGCCAAGTAATGCTGGAGAACGTGTGTGATGTGAGGGACTCAAGTAGTTAGAGAACTGGGCACACTGGACCCCTGGCACTCCGGACCAGCCGCCACTTCTTGCACCTGCACGGCTTGCTATGTCGACGTCAGGTGATGTATGGTGTTGTGCCTTCCTCTCACTCCTCCCAGTGTTCGCCAAGTCATGACAGCCAAGCCGTTAGGAAGCAGTACGGCATCACGGTAAACTGGGCATCAACTCCAAGCCCCAGGCTGGCATGAATCTTCTCGAGTGCCTCCGAAGGCTTCTGAACCCGTCCCACGCGTTGCCAGCAGCCCACACACCTGGTAGCATCCTTCATGGCCGCTGGCCAGGCTCAGCGGCTGCCAGGGAAGATGAGCAACACTGGTTGGCATGAAGCCTTTGCCAACTTGAGGTTCTCTCATTATCTGTGCTCGCCGGTGGCCTGGGGGTGTCTCCGGTGGATGCGTCTGCCAACACAGCGGAAACTGTCCTCAGAATCTCAACGCGTCCGAGGAATGCGCCTCACGGAAGGGAGATATAAATTATAGTTACAATGTGCAAAATAAAAAGCTCACACCAAGCTCCCTTAGCAGAGAGTAAAACTGCAGAGCAGAGGTCAGTGCAGGGCATGAAACCTATCGTAAAGAGAGCCGAGGCTGTTATTCAGGCCCTGGCTACCTACAACTAAAAGTGGAACGCCCCAGTTCGTACCTGGCACTGGTTTGCAAGTCGGGCACTATGTGCCCATGTCCTAATGGCACATGGGCTATTTGGCCATGTATAAATTAAGTAATCTCTGCATTTGGCCCGCATGCCTTAGGCAGATTAAAACTGCCCAAAAATGTTTTTGCCCATCGTGGATTGCGTTCCAGGATGCACACATCTGCATTTCACAATCTGAAACACGTCAGGGTGCACAAATCAACATTTTTTGCCAATTGCAAATAAGATTCTTGACAGATCATGCCTGATGTAAACTTGTGGGTCCGTAATTAGCGATAGGAAAATTTTACACGTGCATTTAGTGCATGGCCAAATAGCCCCCTCGGACCTTTTCCGGCATGAACTGATATTTTGCGCCTCAAATGGCTTCAGGTTCAAACAAGAGTTTGCAACTGAAACAGAAATAGCTAAGCAGTTGTAATCAGGGCTGCAGTCTTCATGTGTCCCCTGGTAGGTCAAGAAGAACATAAACTCTTTGTGGATGAAAGTTTCACACATTATGGAAAGATATATGCCATGAGGCTTTAGATAAAGGCAGCATCAATCTTCTCAATTTAGACAGATTACCGCGGTGTCCAAAGTGAGTCCAGGAGGTCTGGATCCATGCTATATTGTGAGAGATAACTGTAAAAATATATTTGTTTTCAATCACTCCCAACGGAACAGACTGACATAGCTGATTTGTAGCAAATCTGCATGGTCACCCCAGATTTTTTGCCCTTTTCTGGGCCCTTTATTTGCGGACTTTAAAACTCAGTGTACTTTACCAGTGTTAGACTGTAGTCAAGTGCTTCCCCGCTAACACATATGCTGTACATTGGAGTTCCCTCTTGCCATATTGAACTTCCCTTTAAATCAACTGTACCAATTAGCAGCTGTTACGGGACAACAGTGGTGGTGCAGGGAGGGGGGTTGGTAATAAAAAAAAGGGGGGGGGGGGGGGAAAGGACTTTTAAACATACCTTAACTGCGGCCGCCTCTCCTCTGTCCTTCTTGCCACGATGCAGGAACAAGAAGCGCCAACGCTTCCAGATGTCTCTAGCCAATCACAACACTGCTGATAGCCGCAGGGCCGGCTTTAGCCCTGGTGGCGCCCAGTGCGACAATCATTTTTGGCGCCTCCACACCCCATGAATGACTCCTCAGATTCTCTCACTACCACCGGGCTAAAGTGCCCCTCATTTCTCCAATCATAAGCCATTGCTAAACACAGCGCTCCCCCCTGAGTTCAGCGCCCCCCACCCCACAGGTCAGCGCCCAGTGCGGCCGCACCAGTCGCACTGCCCTAAAGCCGTCCCTGGACAGCAGCAACGTGATTGGTCTGAGGTTCCGTAATTAGGTGTTCAGATGGGGACAGGGTGCCTGTGTATGTTCTCCACCCAGGCTGTGCATTGCAGCCAGTGGAGAACATGCAAAGTGCGCATGACTGGCCGGCCCAAGATGGCCAGCCAAACCGTCATGCACACTTGGAGAGTGCCACCACTTCTCCCCTGCTCTGTGTGCAGCTCTGCCCCGCAGCTACAGAGCCGTTAGGGAAAAATACAATTATAATAACATGGCGGTATTATAATTATTTTTTTTGTGGGGCGACGCTCCATAGCGGAGGATTCCGCCCTTGACTCTACATAATGTCTCTATGGTATGGAAAGTTGAATGTTATGTAGACTGCAGTACGTATTTACGCCATCTACATATATGGCAAAGATTTATGTCTGCCAGAAGCACCACTGTGCTCTGGCAGGGCAGTAGTTTAAATACACTGGACTGAATCATTGCAGAGATATATATTCATATATATTCCTAAATAACTCCTACAAGTGTATCATGTAAGCCTAAAAGGCACAGTGCAAATATATAAAATAGGGCACACTACACATTTGGGGTTAGTGTGCCCTTACCATGAAATAAAACCCAGAACTTTGAACTTTGCCACTTTGTAGACCTGGCCTGACCTTTCTCTAACAGGTCTAGATGGACTAAAATCTTTCTTTTCAAACTCTTCTTAGGAAAGGGCTGTTAAGATGGTTCAAAGTTCTTCCCTGATTAGTTTTTAAATCTGTGAAATTCCTCATGATAATATTTGGACTAATGCTGTTGTTTGTTTGACTCTGTGCACTGGGACTCTGGCCCCAGGTCATGTGCTTTGTCCCCTAAAACATGTCAGCGTTGGCTATATTCCTAATTGGCATATTTAATTACCTATAAGCCCCTACTATATAGGACCAAGTGTAGTCATGGCCTATAAGTTAAATGTTGGTTGTGTACTGCTCTGACCAATGTGCCGCTCACTATAGTGACAGTGCAAACATGTCTGTACGCCTATTATAGTAGCCTGGCTGTGAAGTTTTAACACTGCAAATTTGACCTGTCACACAGGTCAAAACCTTCCTTTCAAATACAAGAAGTCACCCCTAAATAGGCCCTACTTCTCATAAGGTAAGGCACATGGTATTTAAAAGTTGGACATGTGAATGTTTGAAATCAAACATGGCTTTACAGTGAAAAGGCCCCAAAAGCTTTTTTTACTGTAGCAAGGTTAGGTGTTCCTGTTCACTGCTAGAGTTGGATTTGTAATACATATTTTGGAAGACATACCTTTAGAAAATTACCTTTTCCTTTCCTAACGCCTCCAAAAGCCCATATGCATTAGTTCCAACTGTCACCCAGGGGCTGAATAGCCTCCTTCATGATGTGTGAACTAGCAACCGGAGCTGAGACAAACACCTTTGGTGCAGGGACGTGTTCTGTTCTTCTGACAGGGTGCCCATTTGGGTTGCGGCCAGGAACCTGGTTAATTTCAAAGTGGCCTACCCTGTTGCAGGCAAATGTTATCTCACACCTGGGCAGGGCCCTTATTTGCTGCCCCAGTCAGGCAGGCAACAATACTAGTGGGAGAGGCGCCACCCACACAACTGGCTTGAAGTGACCACAGGGGAGGGTTTCCTCATTTTCCTGGCCGGACCACTGAGGAGGGCACACAGGCTCTGCACAAAGGGAGAAGGTTTTCACCATCTTTCATATAGGTAGCGAGTGGCACAGTGGGCTTGTTTGTAGTAGGGCACACAAGAACAGCTGCAAAAGAGGTTAGTGTTACACCAGGAACATTTTCCCTTTGGGTTAAAGAGGGGCCAGGAGGCACCCCCAACCACAGGCTAGTGCTAGGCATCAATGTGCCACCCATGGGCACACTCTTCAGAATACTACTGGATCTGTGCAGACAGAAGATGGACTGCACCTGCTATGGAAAGCAATGAGGAGACCTAAAAGGCTGAAAGTGTTGCCACTTGTACGCAGGAGAAAGTAGTTGACTCCAAGTGTCAGTCGCCCGGCCTGCTGTTAAGCTTCAAGGACACAACAAGCTGCTTGAAGCTACTTTTTCTGAAGAGCCCAGCTGACCAGTCGCAACAGGACCTGGCTGTCTTTTGCTGGAGTTAAAATGTATGTATGTGGGTGCTGCACTCTGCTTTGTTAAATTTCAAGAGCGTTTAATCAAAACGTGTGCTACCTTCGATTGGTGCCTGCTACACCATGTAAAACAATGTATTAAGCCTGACACCTGAATGGCTGCCGGGGCTCTAGGGTGCACAACCTGAAATGAGCGAACTCTTAATTCATTCAAACTTTTTTGTTTATATTTCAACCATTATTTTTTATATATACATTTCATAGGCATGTTCATCATCATCAAACATAATTTACAATATACAAATTGATAAAGTTTACAAACTCAAAATAAACAATTACATAACATTAACCCAATGCATTTCGGGACCTTTCGTGGCCCCTTCGTCAGGGGTCTGTCAAAAAAAGACAAAAGTGAGGAAAAAGAAAACTTATTACTTTCAATGTTTTCAAGTTTCTCAGTTACTTACAATAATGTAAATCAACTCTATAATTACAGGTCTCATGGTGTCTCATTACCTGAGATCAGAACCTTTTCTAATTTAGGAAAACACATTGCATGTTTAGTTATGTTTATAAAACTAACTTTTCAAAACGAAACAATTTCTTATTACACGCTAAATGGTTATTTATAATTTATTTACATTGGTTAGTTCAGTAATAGGCTCTTCACTAAGCCTACCTACCGCTGCCGTCAAGTTGCTTTAAGCGATGAACAGTTTTTCTATTGAAAAAGACAAGATTGAATGCAGAGCTGTTTAATATGCTGCATTTAAATACATATTGCCTGTGCACATTATCTTTTTTCAGTTGAAATATACATAGACGATATCTTTATAATTTGGAAGGAGTCGCAAAAGAAACTGGTAGAGAATATTCAAAATCTTAATACCATTGATCCTCGGATCCAGTTTACATACAACATGAGTACCAAAGCACTGCCATTTCTAGATGTCTTAGTGGAAATCAAAGAAAACTCCATACACACAAGTGTATATAAAAAACCAACAGACAAAAACAATGCTCTACTATTTGGAAGTTTTCATCCAGCGAGCCTGATCAACAACTTGCCCGTGTCGCAATTCATGCGAATTAAGAGAATTACATCAAATCCAGAGATCTGCGAAAAAACCATTGAGGAGCAAAAGCAAAAATATTTGGACAGAGGCTATCCGAAAAAACTTCTTGAGGCACATGTAGAAAAAATTAAAACTATTCCCAGAAATGAATTACTTGAAAAGAAATCCAAAAAAACAAACAAAAGGATGGTATTTGTATCAAAATACTCTACATCATCTTGGGAGATAAAGAAAATAGTTTTATAAACATAACTAAACATGCAATGTGTTTTCCTAAATTAGAAAAGGTTCTGATCTCAGGTAATGAGACACCATGAGACCTGTAATTATAGAGTTGATTTACATTATTGTAAGTAACTGAGAAACTTGAAAACATTGAAAGTAATACGTTTTCTTTTTCCTCACTTTTGTCTTTTTTTGACAGACCCCTGACGAAGGGGCCACGAAAGGTCCCGAAATGCATTGGGTTAATGTTATGTAATTGTTTATTTTGAGTTTGTAAACTTTATCAATTTGTATATTGTAAATTATGTTTGATGATGATGAACATGCCTATGAAATGTATATATAAAAAATAATGGTTGAAATATAAACAAAAAAGTTTGAATGAATTAAGAGTTCGCTCATTTCAGGTTGTGCACCCTAGAGCCCTGGCAGCCATTCAGGTGTCAGGCTTAATACATTGTTTTACATGGTGTAGCAGGCACCAATCGAAGGTAGCACACGTTTTGATTAAACGCCCTTGAAATTTAACAAAGCAGAGTGCAGCACCCACATACATACATTTTCACATATTATTCTGCAAACGGTGGGCACTAGCACCAAGGAAAATGTCTTTTGAATCAATATCAGGTATCACGGAAAACAGAGCAAATATAAAAATCTATACCACAGATGATGCTGATCAAATATATCAATTGATCAAGGAGACCAAAACTTTTGATGCGAAAAGTGGATCAGTTACGCAACAGCTGAAACAATTGGAATATTTAACAAAACGTGAATTAAATCAACGTTTACACGCCTCAACATTAATTCAATATCATCGCGTAAGACGAATTCCAAGAGGCCTCAGACTCGCCATTAGACCTATGTTATATAGACTGAACAATAATCCCCAATTTATGGAAAAGTGGTACTGTATCCTAAATAAATGTTCGCTCGATTTGATTTTGCTACTAGTGGAAGAGCTCTCAAGAATCATCAAAGAGCTAGAAGAGGAAATATTCAACGTTAAAAAGGATTTGTCATCTAGAATGGAGTTAGAACCCTGGAATACATTTTTGGCTGATTTGGATATAAAACTAGACAAGTATGGAAAAGAAATACAAGAAACCAAGTTGCGGAAATTTAAACGCGACACAATTGATTATAAGCTCAATGAAGCTTATACTTGGGCCGAAGTTTACGCTAAAAGGAGATACACAAATAAAAAGCAACAACCAACAACATCAGACGAAAGTGGCGTTTCAGACAGTGACACTAATGCATCGAGGCAACCCCTAAGTAAACAACAAGCAGCCCCTTCGACTTCAACGGAAGGTGCCGGTAGCACCATTCTCATTTCTGATTCTTTTTTAGAAGTGGGCCAATTGCCCAGCAAACCACCGGACCAAACAGCCACATCTCAGGTGGACAAAAAACGAGAAGAGGAAAAGGAAAAGGAAAGGGAAAGGAAAGCAAGCCTCAGGAGTCAGGCCAAAACCTCGTGATAAATATATCAGAGTATCCCTTAACGAAATTTGAAACAGATCTACTTAACAAAGGAACAACTTTTGTGAGGACATATCAAACCAACGAGCTAGAAACTGAGATAGCGTTTTTCAAGTTCATGCGCCTATTAAGGCTCAAGCATTTTTTCACAATTGTAAATCCAGTCCAAACTGATGAAAATGAAGACATCAAATTTAAACCAAAGAGTACTTTTCTAGCCCCAATATCACATAAAACACTAGACACCTTTGAGATATTAGTCAAGGCTGATTTAAGCAAAATTCATTTCAAAAGGAAACTAAATAATTTGACAAAGGCTGAGTACAGTGCACTGCAATCATTAGCGAAAAATCCAAAAATCGTAATCCAGAAGGCGGACAAAGGAGGGGGTCTAGTCATTATGGATTCCACGTTTTATCTACAAAAAGGCACAGAACATGTTGACGACGCAACCACATATGCAAAACTTAACAACGATCCCACAATGGAAATAGCATATGCCTTGGACGAAATACTCAATAAAGCAGAAGAGTTGGGTTGGATTAATTCGACAACGAAGCACTATTTGAGACAAGTGTATCCAAGAAGACCACGGATATATTTTCTACCAAAGATTCACAAAAATTTGCAAAATCCACCATTTAGACCGATAGTGTCTGGGTGCTCTTCAATTTTTGAAAACCTTGGAATATTCATTGACACTCATATGCAGTCATTCATACAGAATTGGTCGACATATCTGGAAGACACTTCAGACTTCCTAAGGAACCTTAAGACTATTGACGCACAAACAGCAATGGAGTGGACTATCTGCACAATAGATGTTACATCTTTGTATACATCAATACCACACAAACAGGGCTTGGAAGCCATGGAATGGGCGCTCCTAAAGGGTGAAAAGCCTGAAGAAGTCAAATGCATGCTAATCCAGTTACTAGAATTCTGTTTGGAAAATAGTTATTTTACATGGCAAAATAACTTTTACATACAATTAAACGGCACAGCAATGGGTTTTCCCGGAGCCTGTATCTACGCCAATATCTTCATGGCCAAATTTGAAGACGATCACATTTTGAAGCATCCAGAGTGGCAAGACGGCCTGGTCTATTATAAAAGATACATAGACGATATCTTTATAATTTGGAAGGAGTCGCAAAAGAAACTGGTAGAGAATATTCAAAATCTTAATACCATTGATCCTCGGATCCAGTTTACATACAACATGAGTACCAAAGCACTGCCATTTCTAGATGTCTTAGTGGAAATCAAAGAAAACTCCATACACACAAGTGTATATAAAAAACCAACAGACAAAAACAATGCTCTACTATTTGGAAGTTTTCATCCAGCGAGCCTGATCAACAACTTGCCCGTGTCGCAATTCATGCGAATTAAGAGAATTACATCAAATCCAGAGATCTGCGAAAAAACCATTGAGGAGCAAAAGCAAAAATATTTGGACAGAGGCTATCCGAAAAAACTTCTTGAGGCACATGTAGAAAAAATTAAAACTATTCCCAGAAATGAATTACTTGAAAAGAAATCCAAAAAAACAAACAAAAGGATGGTATTTGTATCAAAATACTCTACATCATCTTGGGAGATAAAGAAAATAATCAAGAAAAGATGGGAGATCTTGCAAATAGATAAAGACTTTGGTTCCTTGTTTCTCGAGCAACCCCTGTTTGCCTATAAAAGGGCGCAAAATCTTAAAGAAATGCTCAGCAAACCCAGTAAATCTGGAGGTACTATGGTAGAGCAAACAACATTTAAAGGAACAATGAAATGCCATAATTGTAAAAATTGCAACAATATAATCCCGGGGAATGTAATCCTACACCCAAGAACCGGCGAAAAAAGTCAGCTGAAACACAATACAACATGTAATTCGGAACATGTGATATATGCTATCAAGTGCCCATGCGGGCTCCTATACGTAGGAAAAACTGATAGAAAACTAAAAGTGAGGTTAACGGAGCACAAAAGTCGGATACGATTGAAAAATACCACATCACCTCTGGCGCAACATTGGACAGAAGCAAGGCACACTATAGCGCAGTTGAGATTTCAGATAGTTGAACAGGTTCCACAGAGATTAGGATTCGACAATGCAAAGATCCTTCTCCAGAGAGAAGCATTCTGGATGCGCAAATTGCAGACTTTGGTCCCATTCGGGCTCAACGATAAAATGGAGATGGTTTGTTTTCTCTAAACAGACAATACACTGGGCCAGTCCTGATACCCCGAGAATTCAGACACGCGATATAATGGGTAGTCTACAATAAATTCACAGAAACATAAATCAACAGCACATCATCAGTAATGTAAAGCATATTCCATACAATCACACATAAAATATAAGATTGTAAATAGGCAGGTAGTATTATAGAATACGCATATGTTGGAAAATACTCAATTGTTTGAGCACTATATTTTGAAAAGTTACTATCGTTGTTACATACATGTCATGTATTTGAAATATCTATGTTTGATTTGTAAATTGGCGCAACAAAATTCTTTTCATTTATTACTTTAATTTAGCATAAATCCATTAAGCTCAAAGTTGTACCTAATAATGCAGAAGTATAGGAAACTAACATAGATTTGACCGTTTGTGTAAAAACACTCTAAAATGGCCGCACCTACTTCTCTATAACTAACTAGGACAGAAAAGCTAAAGTCCCTTTACTATGTCAATGTAAACCTTAGGACTGAAACTAGATAAAGGACTACTACTCTAGTGGCGGAAGTAAGCGCACTAGCGTGGGATCCAATTGCACGGACTGCAAACCTAAGTTCTCGGTAAGCCGCGAAATCGTTTTTTAATATGCTGAAATAACTGGCATTTCATTAGCAAAAACCGCAACCTAATAACGTGGCGTTATCTCCACAGTTAACATCGGAGATACTAACACTGCGGGACCGAAGCTCTACAGCGTAGGACCGCAGGTAAAGAGAATTCGACTTTTTAAGTAGTGCGTGGTAGTAAGAAGAACGATTAGTGCATTAAAACAGTATTTTCAACCTCTTAACAGGTTGGTACTAGCTGTTCGTTTACAGAACAAGGAAGGCTCTGAAACGGTCTTCCAAACAGGTAAACAATGGGCTTTTGTCGTAAGCACGTAAAATAGATTACCTTTATTTTTGCTTAATGAAATTAGACTAAAACAATTGCCCCCCCCTGTTTTTCAGCATAGATTTAATTTATCTGGCTACAGAAGCGAGACCAACGCGTTACGCATAGGCTCGCAGGTAATGAATTTCAACTGAAAAAAGATAATGTGCACAGGCAATATGTATTTAAATGCAGCATATTAAACAGCTCTGCATTCAATCTTGTCTTTTTCAATAGAAAAACTGTTCATCGCTTAAAGCAACTTGACGGCAGCGGTCGGTAGGCTTAGTGAAGAGCCTATTACTGAACTAACCAATGTAAATAAATTATAAATAGCCATTTAGCGTGTAATAAGAAATTGTTTCGTTTTGAAAAGTTAGTTTTATAAACATAACTAAACATGCAATGTGTTTTCCTAAATTAGAAAAGGTTCTGATCTCAGGTAATGAGACACCATGAGACCTGTAATTATAGAGTTGATTTACATTATTGTAAGTAACTGAGAAACTTGAAAACATTGAAAGTAATAAGTTTTCTTTTTCCTCACTTTTGTCTTTTTTTGACAGACCCCTGACGAAGGGGCCACGAAAGGTCCCGAAATGCATTGGGTTAATGTTATGTAATTGTTTATTTTGAGTTTGTAAACTTTATCAATTTGTATATTGTAAATTATGTTTGATGATGATGAACATGCCTATGAAATGTATATATAAAAAATAATGGTTGAAATATAAACAAAAAAGTTTGAATGAATTAAGAGTTCGCTCATTTCAGGTTTTGCTGGAGTTAGCCTTAACTCCCAAGTGAAGTTCCTGAGGCCTTTGGACTTTTGGCTGTGTCAAAGAGTACTCCTAATATCCTGAAAAAACCTGGGACTTAGACATTTAGAGGAAAGGAACAGAGCTGCAAAATCACAGCGACAAAAGAGCCCTGTCGCTGGGCCGAAGATTGAGGTTGTTCGCTCTGGGAGCATGCTCCCCCCCCCAAGCTTTTCTGTAAGGAAAATGGGTTGCATTTTGTTTTTTTAAAACTGCTTTATTTAAAAGCAGTCCCAGACATGGAGGTCTGCTGACCCCAACAGGCCACCATCCCTGGGAGTGCCAGCCATTCCCAATGGGGTTGCAAATTGCGACAGCCTCATTATTATGCATGAGGCATGCAATTTACGACCCCATTGGGAATAACAAACAGTGTCTCTAACACTGTTGTACATTGATATTTGCGACTCGCAATTTAATGCATTTTTTGAGTCTCAAACATCAATGGTCGTACATCTGACCCATTGTCTTAAGGTAAAACTTCTTACTTGGTCGAACCAGATTCTTATATCACCTCTGCATGAATTGTGATGGGCCTAAAATCATACCTATATACTGGTCAAGTGCAACCACATGACCGCGGTTGTTGCTTGACACTTTTTTGGTGTTATTTCCATTTAAAACTGTAAAAGTCATATCTCTAGTTCCCCTTATTAAATTTGTGTCATTTTAGTGTCATTTTTTCATTAAATTATTTTCAAATTTTATAAATCTAGATTTTTATTGTGTTGTGTTGTTGACTTTTCAACTGTTTTGGTACTTCCAAATTCTTTACACATGTTCTTAAGCTAAGCCTGTCTACACTGTGTCATAGCTACCAGGGCTGAGCTCATGCTTACATTTCTGAACCTTTTACTGGACCTAACACAAATAGTGACCTTAGTAAATGAGGTGGTCTACCATCCACACCAACTAATAATCCACTTTCTCACCCTGACTTATTGGTGAAATCAGATTTCTGACAACTTAATCGTAGAATTGACTTTGTAAACAATGTCGTGTAGGATGCCTGAGACTGAAGTGGCTGAAAACCAATTCTGAAAATTGTCATAACTCCAGAGCTGGGTGATACATCCTTGACTGGGAGACTTAAAGACCCTGGTCCAGAGGTCAATAGCTTGTCTTTGGGTCCAGGAAAGGCCAATGGGTGTTAACTACTGACCTCTTAGTAGGAATTCGCTCCCGGGGAGAGGAGTGCAATAGTTGGCAGGGGTAGCTTTAGCACTGCTTCATTTGGCGTCGAGATGCTAGGGAAGACTCTTCCTAATTCATTCCTTTGACTCTCTTAGACAGCCCATTCCCAGTCACAATCAGCAGGAACACCACGTCTGCCAATTATTGCACTTCCTGATCTGGAATTCAGATCTTGTGTTGGGAAAGGTAACAACTCTGGGTCAGAGGTCAAAGGCTTGCCTGTGGGCCCAGGAAAAGCCAATGGGTGTTCACTGCTGACCCTTTGGCAAAGATAAACTATCTGGGAGTAGACAGAAACGTTTGGCAGAGCAAAGGCAGCTTTAGCAGCACCACTTTTGACTTGAAGATGCCAAAGAGGCCTTCTTCTATTCCTCCCCAGGACCCTCCTAGGCAGTAAGGCTCCAGCAACAGTAGAAGGGTAAACCAGTTTTAACTCTGTCAGGTATGGTAGTGTCCATCTTTAAGCAGGGACTATTTGGTAATTTTACTGTTAGGCAAAGAGGAAGTGCTGCCAAAGAAGGTAGGGGGACTGAAGGAAAGTAGTTAGAATGGGGCAGTAGAATCCTTCCAATCACAGGATAATTCTTACACCTTCAACACCAAATCTGTAGAACATTCCTGAACCTGGGAAGATTCCGCCTGAATAAGAAGGCCATGTTGGAAAAATAATCCTGGTTTCCAATTCCTGGCTCCTGTTCGTAGAAGTGCTCACACAAGGACTCATGGACCCCTTAATACTGCTGCACCCCCTGTACTTGAATTGCATTCCATGGGTCATTAATTGGCTTCCTGGTTGCCTCCTACAGGGAAACAAAAAGCAGAAGAACTCTTGACTCTAAGAGGTCCAGCTGACTAAAGAGGATTAGGCACTGCGGAAGACTGACTGGAGAGAGACTTGGTGCCCAATTGGATACTAAATATGAAAGTAGAAGCTTTCACAGGGGCAGCCTACTTGGTGCATCTGACCTCCGCCCCATCGCAGTTGGCTGGAAATTGCACCTTCATTCTGGCCCACCACAAACTGTTGTTTTTCTATAGGGCTGGCCTTTTCTAGATGCTTTTTGCCTTTAATCTACAGGTTCCTGAACCTATCTTGGTCTTCTTCGTTATCTTTTTTCTCATTAAAAGTTTCTCTACTTTTCTAAATTAGTTTAGGAATTTTAATTTTGTTGTATTCTTTACATTAAATGTGTGCTGCTGCTTGAAGTTAGCATGGGAATTGCCTGCTGATTGTGCCATAGTTATCCAAGGTTGAGCAGAGATTCTCTCAGATCTTTGTGCTTTGACCTGCCCAGAGCGGGTTTAATGAGTTGGTAGGAGTAGCCCCTCCCAAACTAAGAACCCCAATTCTGACACTATTGTTTGCACATTCGAATGTGAGATGGTAGTGGCCGTCTTGGACCTCTGCTGGATTCCATTGGTCTAACGTTGATAATGAAAGTACAAAGATTTTCAGTTTAACAACAGTGGAATATATATGATATTTTTCAGCAAATACTATGTTACAATCTCACAAGTGTTGAGTGCCAAATATTGTGTTATTTAGTATTGCTAACCTGTAGGAGTCTGGTTCCAGATATGCAGAAAGGAGAGAAATCAGCTTCAGTCATCATTTTAAAAGAACCTTTCCCTAACTAACATAAGGAAAATAGAGCCTGTGTCTCAGGCACCTATAGAATATGATTGATGTTCTTATCAGCATCATTGGCCTGTCAAATACCCCTTATCTCCAGAATATACTTTGATGTATATTAAAATATATTGTTCCTGGGGAAAAGGTGATAAAATCAGATGAAAGCATGTTTGACAAGTCTATAGCCCAGTCTTTCTTAACTTGTGGTCCAGAGACACTTAACTGCTTTGAAAATTAATTGATATTTACGGATTAATAAACTGTGTTCAAACACTGCAGCAAAACTGAAAATTGAAAAAAATTAAATGTTCTGTAAATGTAAAGGAATTTGTAACTGAAGGCTAAAAATGTACTGGGTATCCTTAGATTCATTTGTGGGAGCAGTGCAAGTGCATCAAACAGAATATAGTATGAACGCTAGGTGGCCTTCATGGAATTACCAAAAGCTACAACCTTCACATTAAGATTACGTTTTTTTGTGTGTGCATTAAATAAAATATATTATCATATGTGCTTTTGATTGATGGATGCTTGTTTCTGTATTTGTATGCATTGTTTGAAGTTCAGAACATCGAAATTGCTTAGGCTGGGGTCCTAGGCAGTGCTTAATTTGTAAAATATTAAGTGCCAGGGCTCTGACCATGCGGCCACTGCAGATTGCACCACCCAACGCCCTTGTCATCGCTGCCAAAACAACTACTAATCATCTCTCTCGCATGTAAATGTGACAGTTCAGATTATTCCAGGCCCCCAAAACTAAAGGAATGGATGGGGAGGCAGGTATTAGCAAATTGAATGTATACTGTAGTCCTAAACTACCGTCGTTCAGCTCATCTCTAAATTAGATGAGCAGCGCCACCATGTGGTGGACTGTTCTAAGTATGGTGTTGACAATTAGGTGCCGGTGCCCAGCACCTGAAACCAATTAAGTGCCGGTGTTGAGCACCTGAAAGCACTGGCTCAAATTAAGCACTGGTCCTAGGTTTTCCATAATGACTCAGTGGGGGTCCCTGGACTCCATTAAATCTTCATTGGGGGCCCACTGAGTCCAGTAATGATTAAGTGGGGGTCTTTGGAAGTCAAAATGTCTGCTAAAGACAAACTACATTTTTTTGTAAAATAATAAATAGAAAGATGTCTTAAAGGAATGTTCTTTGAAGTAATAAATACACTTTTCTTAATCAATCCAAAAGAAAGGAACATCGCAATTTTTTTCCAAATACGATATGTAATTTTTGCGAAAATGACATACATTAATCGATTGCCTTTTATGCAGTCTTGAGTGGTCATCTGGGTGAGTACAAGCATTTTTTACATATTCAGTGTGCAATATTGCGCTGAGCTGCTGATTGTCGCACTGCATTGTTTGGCGTGATTTTTAATACGACTATGCAAACCTGGTTCATAAATGATAAGAACATTTGCATTACTCACAGTAATTTCACTAAAAGTGTCTCTTGAAAAGTGTCTAACAAAATAGCCCTAGGTAATTATAAAACGTAGGATGTATTTAATTTAGATGTTCTGAGAATCGCAGGGCTAATGTATTCAACTGCATATGCTATTTAATGAAAGCATGTTTATAAAGGATTTGAGTGGGTTTGCAATCCAGCTTTTTCTTATGCCGCAAATTATTGATGCATTTGTTGTTCAAAGGTGATAATGCGCCTCAATTATACCAGCATCTTTGATGTGATATTTGTTTGCTAAAGTTATTTAGAGGGATGTTTACATCCTGACTGTAAAGAAAAGTTCTATTTATTGTGTGCGCGTTTAAGTAGTAACAAATTAATGTACCTAGTGTGAGTACTGGAAAGTCCTTGCTGAAGAGACTGAGGGGACTATTATGCGCTGTATCTTGCTTTATTTACACATATCAGCCAGAGTGAAAACACTACACTGCCCAGCATGCATTGCAGAAGACGTACCGAAGATGAGAGACACCATTAACCCATCAGCATGAATTCCCAAAAATACAATGTTTGGCTTCAGCTTGAACATGTGAAGAAACTCCAGGAATGAAGAACAGGAACTCTGAAATTCAACCAAAATATTCCCAAACTGAGGGGTATATTACCAACAACTAGCGATAATTTTTGTCTCTAACTTGTTTAGAGACAAAAATTATCGCCGCACATCGGCGTTTTTTATCGCAGATAAACCTTGCTATTAGCAAGGTTTATCGCAAATGCGATAAAAAACGGCCGCAATGCATGAATATCGCTGAAAAGTCAGCGATATTCATGCATTATCGAGCAAATGCTCTTAGCCATGTTATCCACCTCCCATTGGATAACATGGTGAAAAACTGCTCAGGGCAGGTGTTAGCTTTTGGAGATATTCGCGCTTAGCGCGAATATCTCCAAAAGTTGGTAATAGGAGATAGCGATGTTAGCGACTGTTTCCAGTCGCTAACATCTTGGCACGCCCACTTTGCATGTCATTAGTGATAAATATCACTGACATGCAAAGCGGGGCCCAAGATGGTCGCTATCTCCTATTAGCTGTCACTAACTGGTGTTAGCGACAGCTTGGTAATAGGGAGATAATTTTATCTCCGCTTTCTTGGCTTTTAAAGCCAAAAAAGCGGAGATAAACCCCTTGATAATATACCCCTGAGTGGTATGGAACTCCAGGCGCTATATCCATCCTGGATCTCAAGGAGATGGTGGGTTTGATAAAGGGGAACATGCAGAGAATGCAAGCATGTGTAGCCATAGGAGATGAGATAGGCAAGGATAAGCCAGCTCATAGAAACATACATTTAAAAGATAAATATAGGGTAATATTAGTTTCCATGTCTTTAATAAAAATCGGCGTTTCTGTCACCTGCACTGAGAAAACAGACAGTTCCCAACATGATTGGTCAAGGCATATTCACAGTACTGGAAGAGGAGCAAGGCACATGTTGTCAACAAAACTCTTGAAGCTAGATGAAGCTTCAACTTTAATAATAACCTCTAATAGGACCCATGCCCAGAGAGCTTTCGAAGCCGCAGACGCTCTTCCTTAAAAGGTCCTAAAAACAGAAGTCAGCACTCTCCAATTTTTTATCCGTTTCACCCATCTAGTTAGGGTAGGAAAGGAAACCTGATTACAAGGCTACTCAACGAAAAGGGTACTTGAGCAGAAGATCTCGATAAGGGGCCTGGTCTGCTTTCATATTGTTGTCAACATGGAACTACACAGACCTTCTGATGTGCAGGAAGTAAGGGTTTTAAACAGATATTGATACTGTTTGTGTTTGCCTTTAAATGTTAAGAACACTACATAAGGAGAAAGTGTCCACTGGAGATATCCAGGGCTCTGACATCTGATACTCCGCTCAAGTACAATAAACACAACATTGCAGAGGCCGTGGCAGACCAGGTTTTGGGAGAAATCTGATCATCATCCTTCCAAGCACTGGACATTTGTAAAACCAAATCATCATCCCACAGAGTCGAATGTTTTGGAGCTGGTTGATTAGATATTCCAAAGCCCCTCTGCAAAATGACAGCTTGATGATTCTCACCTATTGGGTTACCACTGGATAACCTCTGGTGCCTAGAAACAGTGGAATGTTCTGTATCCATACTCCTGTGGTCAGGCAGGCTATAAAGGTGTGGGCCAGAAGCCAAGCTGCTGGCTGACGTGAAATGAAAACAAACACAAAGTAATTGACCTAGGAGAAACAGGGAAGAAGAGAGGTAGGAGGACAAATACAGGTCGTAATTGACTTACTAGGTGATAAGAAAAAAACAGAGCAACATTGGCAGTTACCAGTCGATGAAGGCCTCCATCAGCCTGCCTTCGTGTCTGTGCTGCCAGCTTTGAGAAGGTAGCGATCTCCAACGTGTCTGGTGCCATCATTGGCAATTTGGCTTAAACTGCCATCTTAGAATTGGTGCAATGATCCATTGTCCAGCGAAGGAGTGTATACAGCATTTGTACCCAAAAGCCTTGCTGATCAAATGCAAGTTGCCTGCAGGAAGCCACAGGCACCAGCCCCATATGGGCATTGGGAAAGTTTCACCCTACTGCGAGAGCATTGCAGGCCCCAGGACCAGCTTTCCCATGCTGCTGCACCGCACTTCTTCCTCCACATTTTTCTGAGTGCTTTCTCCTGCTTTTTCCTTATTTTTTACTACCTTCCTTCCTTTCTCCTGTTTTTCTGAGTGGTTTCTTCTGCTTTTGTATAATTGTTTACTTCTTTCTCCTTCCTTTCACACCATTTTTGACTGCTTTCTCCTGCTTTTGCCTTATTTTTTTTATCACTTTCTTCTTCCTCTGCCCCATTTTTCAGAGTACTTTCCCCTGCTCAAACCTTGTTTTTCTGAGTGCTTTCTCATGCTTTTGCCAATTTTTTTACTGCTTTCTCTGTCCTTTCCCCCTGTTTTTCTGAGCGGTTTCTCCTGATTTTGCCTCGTTGTTCACTGCTTTCTCCATGAAGCAGCTACGAACTCCAGCGCTTTGAGACCCTCACAAGTGATTTGCCACTCTTTATAAATCCTGATTGATTCCTTGATGTGCACTCAGATATCGCTTCGACTGTAAGACAGAGGAGCCTGATTTCTTGGGCAAGCTTTGAGTACAGTGACAAGTCCTAACATCTACAGTATATTATGAAGCAAGCATGTTCAAAAACATACAATTTATATGGCATCTGCTGAAATGAGATTTTTTGCCTCCACACACTAATGGGTCCAGGTAGCCCACGTTTATTATTGTATGTGACAGGTACGTGAAGTCTATGGTTTTGCAATCCAGTTGGCAGCTTCTGATGAATGTCATGGGCCGTCTGCTGACATCTGACTTGAGGGAGACATCTACCTATCAGGGCAAATGGGTAGAAAGCATTGTTCAGACCCAAAGACAAATTCTAAATAAACACATCTATGGCAAGGGACATATACTCCCATTTCCAGCTTTTAAAAGAAGGAAAGTGAAAAGATCTATGTGGAAAGGACCCCAGAGATTTTGAAGAGAATAGAAGAATGGAACATGTGCTTACCCTTGTAACACATTAGGCTAAGAGGATGAACTTCCACTATTGACTTATTTATTTTAGGTTGGTTGTATTCCACCCATAGTAAAATCTTTGTGTGAGTCAAAATTTCCAAAACGTTTTGACTATTTCGACAGGATTTTTGATATTTGTGACCACCCGCCCCGCAACCACGCCCTAGCCCATGACGTCCGTATCTTACAGCGGAGGAGTGTCCATTTTCAATGAGAAATGGGCCTGGGGTTTTGTGAAGAAATGGATAGCAAAAGACCCGTAAGCCACTGTAAATGGCAGAATAAACTCCACCAGAGACCACTTCCGGTCAGTCAAGAAGTGGGTACAGTAAGACAAGCTTGTACCTAACTCTAATAATAATATTAATAACAAAATGACCTCGACTTCCAATCTTTCGTTGTTTTTTTGTCTAAATATATAACAACAGTATAGTAGAGACCTTTGAATCCATGTCGAGTTTGGATTGTTTGGAGTGACAAAAAGTCCCGGAAGCACTGTCTGTAGAGAGTATGATAGAAGACCAACTTAGAAAAGGATAATTGTGGGAGAGAAGTGTGTCTTAAAGAGATACAGGCTCTCGATTCTTGACTTAGCATGGCCATGGAGGAGCTGGAGGGCATGCTGAAGAGTCTACCTCAAAGCACAGCCATGGCATCCTTTGTGGGCCCTCAGGGGTGACTTCAGCCTGTGCCTTGGAGTAGAGGAATGGCCTTGTGTAAATAAAGTTGTCGTGTAAATGGACCCTGCTCCATGAATATAATGTCATCTAAATATATTGAGATTTGGATTCAAGATGTCAAGAAGGCAATGAAAATTTTCAACAGTTTCATGGCATTTCATGGGAGAAAGAGGTATTGATTTCCATTATTATAAAATTAAAGGCATGCATTTTTTGTGACCCTAAAAGACAAAACTGAGTCCCAGGCATCTTTCTGATACAGCTTTATCATCCAGCTGTGTTTTAGGGAATCTTACAAGTGAACTCTCTCTGCCCCTTTTTGTGTGGTCACTCTCTTTTTTGCTCAACTGTGTTGCTGCTTTTCATCTTGAAGTAGCAAAGAAGAACCAAAAAGAAATCTCTAAGATGTGTCACTTGTCTGACCTGTTTTTGGCCTAAGACCCTCTGGCATTCAAATGACATGTTAATGACATATTTTAGCACCCTTTGGAAGAAGATCTACTACTCCCTCATTGGCTAGAAAAGAGTGATGCTGTGTGAAATATGTAAGATGAGATCAAATGCATTATGCTGCAGTAGTTGAGGAACAATCAAATGCGTCCTCCTACCGCCAACTGAAGCATACTTACAGCGCCAGGTTACCCTGGCGGGTGTTAGTGCGCTTTACAAATACACATAACATAACTTTCTAAAGTTTGCAGCATCTCTAGGTCAGCTCCTGCTGAATTGTTCATGACATGATCAATTTAATTGCAGGAGGAGTGAAGCCACTACATTGTGCTCTATTGAAAAACTAGCGACGCCTGTCTCAAAACTTTTGACTGGCACAGTGTCCCCTGCTTTTAAAGGCCTATGAACAAACACGACTTCCAAACACTCGATGGAAAGTGGGCTGTGCTTTGTCTATTGATGCAAATGCACTTTGCAAGTTAGACATTTAGGCCCTCATTATGAGTGGTCTGCAAAATCCAGGCCATTGGAAGATCTATCCTGAGGGTCCCATTAGAAACGAAGAATTAGGAATCAGCAATTCAAGTCCAATTCTACTGTTCATTCCTAATGTTCTCCTAGAGTTTCACACGGAGGTTTCAGTAGGCAAAATCTCCAGGTAAAAATATACAGATCCACCGAACCACCGCGGATCTCATAATTCCAAAGAGCTGGCAAATGCTGTTACCAGCTCCGTTGGAATAAATTTTCCACTCTTCTTGAGAGCCTTAAAATATGTGTTTGACTCAAAGTGAAAGAAACTGTATTGCAGGACAGACTTTAATTGGTGTCAATTTTGAGATCCATAGCCATTTGAGCCAAATCAAATCAGGCTGTTTACCAGGAGCCGTAACTCCGCTAAGGCGGAGGAGCGTCACCCCACTGCCTTTCTGCACTCCAAAAATGCTAAAAATAAAATGATAATAATGAAAGGTTATTATTATTTTATTTTTCCGGTCTGAGGCAGTTTCGCAGGGTGGGGCTTGGCTGGGCAGCACAGGGGGGAGGAATGGTGGCACTCTCTAAGTGCCCATAACTGTAGGCCGGCCATCTTTGGCCGGCCAAACAGTCATGCGCACTTTGCTTGTTTTCCACATGACCTGTATTTCAGCCTGGGTGAAGAACATGCCCAGGCTTCCATTCCCGGTCTGAGCACTGAGCCACAGCACTCAGACAGATCACAATGCTGCAGTGAAGCGTTGTGATTGGTTTAGGGAGCCTGGCTGCTTCCTGTTCACAGAGAAGCCAGGAAGAGGACAGAGAGGACGGAGGCGGTCGACCAGCCTGCCGGCAGATAAGTAATCTTATTTTTTAACATCCCATCCTCCACCTTCCCGGCTTCCTGCCCCACTACTGATTTGCCGGAGAAGTCGCCACCACTGTTAACGGCTGGTAATTTATTTCAGCAGCCCAGCCTTTGCCTAAGCCCTATTCAGGGTCTTTCACATATTTACTGAAAACGGTCAATCGTTGGTTTCCAGAGGAAGGAGTGGATACCCTCACGTCAAGAATGTAATACCCTGGACAGTGTGATACCAAAATATCATTGTCAGAATATTGTCTAAAATAAATATTGTGGATGTGAATGTCATAGTTAATAATATAAGATCTTTAACTAACAGGATGATATTTTTGTAAACTATATTTAGGGCAAATATTTAACCCCTTGGGTGCTCATGACGAGCTGAGCTCGTCATGACCTCGCCCGTTCCGTGGAACGCTCGCACGCTGGGCTGATTCCCCTGCTGTGCTGAACGTTCCATGGGAACGGGTGTGACCATGACGAGCTCAGCTCGTCATGAGCACCGGAGCGCAACCTCGTCATGAGCACCGGGGCGCTATACGCGCCCCCCCCCCCTAAACAGCAGGGGAATGTGCCCCGCTGCCAAGGGGTTATACCAGACAATATTTCTATATGAGATATTAAGTCTGCTCTAAAAAGGCTTGTATAGGAGAGTGTGGATATGTTTTTTAAGTAATTCTGCAAGACGATAAGGTCATTTGAATGAGTGATAAATAACTGAAAGGTCAAAAACATCATTTCTTCCAGGAAGTTCAGTACTTTGATTGGTGAAATTCAAATTTTAGGAGCTTATGGCCTCTTTCTTGGGCCACAACAAATCCATGATGTGACACAATGCCCCTTTTTGTGTGGTCACCCCATTTTAAAAATATTTATAAATGTTAACATATGCCTACAGCGACAAGCCCCCAAAATCTATGTTCACTGTGGAAGGCCCTGGCTGTTCTATGAGATAGACTAGACGGCAGATTAATCTATTAAATTTGCTATCTCAGGTTTTGGACAAGCCAGAGAAATGGTTCAACCACTATTTTAACAGGTCTGTATTAAAATCCAATTCAATTATGTATTTAATGCATAATTATGAAAAGTCACTTTTATAAAGTTACCTATCCCCTGACTGATGTTCGTAGAGGCTAATTTGCATTACCCTGCCAGTGGCTTACCCAGGTAATACCTGGCCTAAATGAAGTGTGTAAACTGCTTCCAGAGCAGGACAAGGGCCTAGGCCTACTGGGCAGGATGGGCTGGGTATAAAGAATGTGACACCAGTCAGCCCATGAAGAGCAGCTGGGATGATTAGGGCTTTAATTTGTGTTAAAGGGCCAAGGATGAGGCATTCTCATTCATAGTGTAAGGAGAGACCTGAGGAAGGAAAGAACTGTGTCCTTTAGGCCTTCTGTAGCCACTTGTGCACCAGTCCAAGAGGGGGGCAGGGGCTGATCCCAGCACCAGTTTGGTGTAGTTGAGGCGGAGGGGACTGCAGTGTTGCATTTATGGGGAAGCTGCATCTTTTGTTGCTATTGCTGTTAATTAACTTTCTTCAATAAATCCTCTATAAAATAAAGTTGCATTGATTGCTGTGTCGTTCAATTTCACATTGTTGCTCGTTAAGGACTGGCAAGCGGGAGGCACGTGCAGTCAACACCCAATCATGACTGCCACCTGGGACAATGAGCCTGTCACACGGACAGTGTCCACTTCCAAACAGACCAGAGAAGAGATGCAAAAGTGCCTTTAGGGCAGCTACCGCCTGGAATTCCCAGCCTTATTCTTTTCGCAGCATTCAAGATCTGGGCAATTTAAGAAACAGCTCAAAACATTCCTGTTCTAATCAGTTTATCATTTTTAGCGCCTCATGGCTCGTGGAGTATCTGTGCACGTTACAAAGTTCAGTAACATAACATAACAAAAGTGGACTGCAATGAAGATTTCCCAAAACTCACACTTAGGTACCCACCAATAGGTCCTCCATCGGATAGTGAGAAGGGACTTGAGCCGAGGAAGCAGGGCACTGAGAGACCCTCTGGGCCACCGTAGTTTCCATGACATCACCATGGTTCATCAGTGAGGCTGAAAAACGATGAACTCTCAGCGGTTATGAGGGTAATTCAGCATTACTCACTGATGAACCTCGTATCTCCTTGTTTGGTTTTGAAAGGAAAGTTATGGGCAGCTCATCAAAAACATTTCGGGCCCCAATAAGCAGACAAGACGCTCTCACACCAGACGCTCTCACACCGCGCTCATCCTCAGCGCAGCCACAGGCACGTTCCCCTCTCAGAGGCGTAATGCAAAAAGATGGGCCCCTTTGAAGACTATGTTGAGGGTCCCTTCAGTCTCTCATATGTCACAGATATTCATTGGCCTTGGGCTGACTGTGGACCCACCAAAAATTCGGACCCCGCCCCTGATCAGCAGGGGCTGCTGCGGCCTGCGGTAAGCCACGGTCCACACTCAAACGAGCATCCATCCATGCCAGGATCTCAGTGTGATGCCGGTTCTGCATGCACGCTCTTGTGTTAACTAGTCAATCAGGCCATGTCCACAGCTGCATGGCAGAAACCACTTGTAACTGGAATTTCCACTACTCCCTCCTCTTTTTATTTTATTTTATTTATTTAACGCATTTTTATAAAGTGCGGACTTTACCTCAAGGTGTCAGAGCACAGTACAATAGAACAAGTTACGTTACATGAGAGAACTGTTACTAAAATGGAACAAACAAAAATAGCAGGCAATAGAATCAAAACAACGCAGTCAAAAGGAACACAACATCAAACACAGCAAGCACAGAATGTACAAACAAAAATATAAATATATATGACAAATTTACAATGACTAAAGAACTTCCTGGCGGGGTCTGAGAAGGAGGGAATTAGTTCTGAAAGTGTCTTTGGAATAGAAGAGATTTGAGGTCCGCTTTGAAGATCTGGATGGAGGTGATGACAGGGAGCAAAGGAGGAAGCGAGTTCCAGAATATTACCGCATTATTACCTGAGAACGATTGCGCCATCAATTTTTCCCTTTTGAAGGAGGGGGGCTCAAGCAGGAACTTTTCCGCATTATTAAATAATTACGCAAGTCTAAATGTCACTTCAAAGAATCTCTTGGTGTTTAGACCTAAACCAGGGGGCTCTTGAGAGGTAAGTTCTAGTTTGGTGCCTTGGCCTGGGTCATGGAAGATCCGTGGCACTTCCCCTGAGACCAGGCGTCAGACTGGCAGGGTCCCGTTCCAATGGCAGGCGTCTCTCACTCCGAAGCCCCTCCTATGTGCGCCTCTCAGCCTGACGGGGACATACAAGCTGACAGGCTGCAGATAACGGAGGTGGATGGGGCACGCGGGACTCACGTGCATCCAGGGCTGGAACCGTAAGGTAAGCCACACACACCCCCAGCGAAGTCTGTTGCCATTGGCAACACGTCACAGAGATGGAAAGTTCAGGGTGCCTCTGCTTCTGACTTTGCAGATTAAAGAAATAAATATTCCGTGATTTTGGGCGCTGGGTTTGCTGGTTTGTTTTTGAGTCTGCATTCCTCCGCGGCGCTCCCCCCATGCCCTGTTGGTTTTGGGAGCTCTGCGCACCCCGGTGTTTGTGCAGGGAGTTATTGCGGAATGGCTGGCGCGGGGTTTTCTCGGTGATTTGTAAAGGCAGCTACCGGCTGAGCGGGCAGCCTCGGGGCAGGCTGGCTGTCAGTGGGGCGAGAGGCCTCCTGCAGGGAGCCCCCACCCTCCCGAGGAGAGAGATCGCGTGTTAGGGGCGGGCCATGGTGAGTGCACATTAGAGGGCGCGGGGACAGGGTTCAAAACTGCTCTTTTAGCTGTTCGTTACTGTGTCGAACACCCCCTGCGGAGAGAGGTGCAGTTCCATCTGGTACTCACATGTGGATGCTGCCAGAGACATGCACTGCACTGTGGAACTCACGCGAGGAAGCTGTCAAAGAGACATGTACTACAGTCTGTCACTTACTCATAGGCAGATGCTGTCAGAATGGCATGCGCCATAGTCTGGTACTCGCGTGCAAGTGCTGTGAGAACAACATGTGTCTCAGTCTGGTGCTCACATGCAGATGCTGTCAGAGAGATGCACTGCAGTCTGGTTCTCACATGCAGATGCTGTCAGAGAGAGGTACACTGCAGTCTGGTGCTCACATGCAGATGCTGTCAGAGAGATGCACTGCAGTCTGGTTCTCACATGCAGATGCTGTCAGAGAGAGGTACACTGCAGTTTGGTGCTCACATGCAGATGCAGTCAGAGAGAGATGCACTGCACTCCAGTGCTCACATGCAGATGCTGTCAGAGAGCGTCACTGCAGTCTGGTGCTCACATACAGATGCTCTCAGAGAGAGATGCACTGCAGTCCAGTCCTCACACGCAGACGCTGTCAGAGAGAGGTGCACTGCAGTCTGTTCTCACATGCAGATGCTGTCAGAGAGAGATGCACTGCAGTCTGGTGCTCACATGCAGATGCTGTCAGAGAGAGTCACTGCAGTCTGGTGCTCACATGCAGATGCTGTCAAAGAGAAATGCAATGCAGTTTGGTGCTCACATGCAGATGCTGTCAGAGTGATGCACTGCAGTCCAGTGCTCACATACAGATGCTGTCAGAGAGAGGCACTGCAGTCTGGTGCTCACATGCAGATGCTGTCAAAGAAAGATGCACTGCAGACCGGTGCTCACACGCAGATGCTCTCAGAGAGATGCACTGCAGTCTGGTTCTCACATGCAGATGCTGTCAGAGAGAGGCACTGCAGTCTGGTGCTCACATGCAGATGCTGTCAAAGAGAGATGCACTGCAGACCGGTGCTCACATACAGATGTTGTCAGAGAGAGATGCACTGCAGTCTGGTGTTCACATACAGATGCTGTCAGAGTGATGCACTGCAGTCTGGTGCTCACATGCAGATGCTGTGAGAGTGATGCACTGCAGTCCGGTGCTCACATACAGATGCTGTCAGAGAGGCACTGCAGTCCAGTCCACACATGCAGACGCTGTCAGAGAGAGGTGCACTGCAGACCGGTGCTCACATGCAGATGCTGTCAGAGAGAGATGCACTGCAGACCGGTGCTCACATGCAGATGCTGTCAGAGTGAGATGCACTGCAGTTTGGTGCTCACATGCAGATGCTGTCAAAGAGAGATGCACTGCAGACCGGTGCTCACATGCAGGGGCTGTCAAAGAGAGATGCTCTGCAGTCCGGTGCGCACATGCAGATGTTACCAGAGAGATGCTCTGCAGTCTGCTGCGCACATACAGATGCTGTCAGAGAGAGATGCACTGCAGACCGGTGCTTACATGCATATACTGTCAGAGAGAGTCACTGCAGTCTGCTGCGCACATACAGATGCTGTCAGAGAGAGGCACTGCAGTCTGGTTCTCACATGCAGATGCTGTCAGAGAGAGGCACTGTAGTCCTGTCCTCACATGCAGATGCTGTTGGAGAGGGATGCACTGCAGTCTGGTGCTTACATGCAGAGGCTGTCAGAGAGATGCACTGCATTCTGGTCCTCACATACAGATGCTGTCAGAGAGAGATGCACTGCAGTCTGGTCCTCACATACAGATGTTGTCAGAGAGAGATGCACTGCAGTCTGGTGCTCACATGTAGATGCTGTCAGAGTGAGATGCACTGCAGTCCGGTGCTCACATGCAGATGCTGTCAGAGTGAGATGCACTGCAGTCTAGTCCTCACATACAGATGCTGTCAGAGAGATGCACTGCAGTCTTGTGCTCACAGGCAGATGCTGTCAGCAAGAGATGCACTGCAGTCTGGTCCTCACATACAGATGTTGTCAGAGAGAGATGCACTGCAGTCTGGTTCTCACATGCAGATGCTGTCAGAGTGAGATGCACTGCAGTCTGGTTCTCACATGCAGATGCTGTCAGAGTGAGATGCACTGCAGTCTGGTTCTCACATGCAGATGCTGTCAGAGTGAGATGCACTGCAGTCTGGTCCTCACATGCAGATGCTGTCAGAGTGATGCACTGCAGTCTGGTGCTCACATACAGATGCTGTCAGAGAGGCACTGCAGCCCAGTCCTCACATGCAGACGCTGTCAGAGAGAAGTGCACTGCAGTCTGGTGCTCACATGCAGAAGCTGTCAAAGAGAGATGCAATGCAGTTTGGTGCTCACATGCAGATGCTGTCAGAGAGAGGTGCACTGCAGATTGGTGCTCACATGCAGATGCTGTCAAAGAGAGATGCACTGCAGTCCGGTGCTCACATGCAGATGCTGTCAGAGAGATGCACTGCAGTCTGGTGCTCACATGCAGATGCTGTCAGAGAGAGATGCACTGCAGTCTGGTGCTCACATGCAGATGCTGTCAAAGAGAGATGCACTGCAGACCGGTGCTCACATGCAGATGCTGTCAGAGTGAGATGCACTGCAGTTTGGTGCTCACATGCAGATGCTGTCAAAGAGAGATGCACTGCAGACCGGTGCTCACATGCAGGGGCTGTCAAAGAGAGATGCTCTGCAGTCCGGTGCGCACATGCAGATGTTACCAGAGAGATGCTCTGCAGTCTGCTGCGCACATACAGATGCTGTCAGAGAGAGATGCACTGCAGACCGGTGCTTACATGCATATACTGTCAGAGAGAGTCACTGCAGTCTGCTGCGCACATACAGATGCTGTCAGAGAGAGGCACTGCAGTCTGGTTCTCACATGCAGATGCTGTCAGAGAGAGGCACTGCAGTCCTGTCCTCACATGCAGATGCTGTTGGAGAGGGATGCACTGCAGTCTGGTGCTTACATGCATAGGCTGTCAGAGAGATGCACTGCAGTCTGGTCCTCACATACAGAGGCTGTCAGAGAGAGATGCACTGCAGTCTGGGCCTCACATACAGATGTTGTCAGAGAGAGATGCACTGCAGTCTGGTGCTCACATGTAGATGCTGTCAGAGTGAGATGCACTGCAGTCTGGTTCTCACATGCAGATGCTGTCAGAGTGAGATGCACTGCAGTCTAGTCCTCACATACAGATGCTGTCAGAGAGATGCACTGCAGTCTTGTGCTCACATGCAGATGCTGTCAGAGAGAGATGCACTGCAGTCTGGTTCTCACATGCAGATGCTGTCGAGAGAGAGATGCACTGCAGTCTGGTCCTCACATACAGATGTTGTCAGAGAGAGATGCACTGCAGTCTGGTTCTCACATGCAGATGCTGTCAGAGTGAGATGCACTGCAGTCTGGTTCTCACATGCAGATGCTGTCAGAGTGAGATGCACTGCAGTCTTGTGCTCACATGCAGATGCTGTCAGAGTGAGATGCACTGCAGTCTGGTTCTCACATGCAAATGCTGTCAGAGTGAGATGCACTGCAGTCTGCTGCGCACATACAGATGCTGTCAGAGAGAGGCACTGCAGTCCGGTTCTCACATGCAGATGCTGTCAGAGTGAGATGCACTGCAGCTGGTGCTCACATACAGATGCTGTCAGAGAGAGGCACTGCAGTCTGGTTCTCACATGTAGATGCTGTCAGAGAGAGGCACTGCACTCTGGTTCTCACATGCAGATGCTGTCAGAGAGGGATATACTGCAGTCCTGTACTCACATGCAGATGCTGTCGGAGAGGGATGCACTGCAGTCTTGTGCTCACATGCAGATGCTGTCAGAGTGAGAGGCACTGCAGTCTGGTACTCACATGTAGATGCTGTCAGAGTGAGATGCACTGCAGTCTGCTGCGCACATACAGATGCTGTCAGAGAGAGGCACTGCAGTGGGGTTTTCACAAGCAGATGCTGTCAGAGTGAGATGCACTGCAGCTGGTGCTCACATACAGATGCTGTCAGAGAGAGGCACTGCAGTCTGGTTCTCACATGCAGATGCTGTCAGAGAGAGGCACTGCAGTCTGGTTCTCACATGCAGATGCTGTCAGAGAGGGATACACTGCAGTCCTGTACTCATATGCAGATGTTGTCGGAGAGGGATGCACTGCAGTCTGGTGCTTACATGCAGAGGCTGTCAGAGAGATGCACTGAAGTCTGGTCCTCACATGCAGATGCTGTCAGAGAGAGATGCACTGCAGTATGGTCCTCACATACAGATGTCAGAGAGAGATGCACTGCAGTCTGGTTCTCACATGCAGATGCTGTCAGAGTGAGATGCACTGCAGTCTGGTTCTCACATGCAGATGCTGTCAGAGTGAGATGCACTGCAGTCTGCTGCGCACATACAGATGCTGTCAGAGAGAGGCACTGCAGTCTGGTTCTCACATGCAGATGCTGTCAGAGTGAGATGCACTGCAGCTGGTGCTCACATACAGATGCTGTCAGAGAGAGGCACTGCAGTCTGGTTCTCACATGCAGATGCTGTCAGAGAGGGATATACTGCAGTCCTGTCCTCACATGCAGATGCTGTCGGAGAGGGATGCACTGCAGTCTGGTGCTTACATGCAGATGCTGTCAGAGAGAGGTGCACTGCAGTCTGGTGCTCACATGCAGATGCTGTCGGAGAGGGATGCACTGCAGTCTGGTGCTTACATGCAGATGCTGTCAGAGAGATGCACTGCAGTCTGGTGCTCACATGCAGATGCTGTCGGAGAGAGATGCACAGCAGTCTGGTTCTCAGATGTATATGCTGTAAGAGACATAACACAAACCAGATAGGGGAGGGTCTGAGGGATAGTTTTATGACCCAACAATACTAATATCCCAAAACCATATGCACAACACAAGATAGTAAGGGGTCAAAACAAAAATTCTAACTGAATTAGATCTCTACAACACCTGAACGGAACAAGAAGACAGACAGGAAAAACAGGAAAGAAATACAGGAGTGTCAATTAAATCACACCTAGGGTCTCCTGTCACTAGGGGAGAATTCCCATCAGTCACCACTCGGATCCGCCCTTCATCATCTGGGATCCTGCACCCTCTGAGCCACAGATGTATAGACCCACAGTGGATTGGCAGATGTCTAAATGCCTAATCCTACATGTGGCGGACCAACAAGAGGGAGAACATAGGTATTTTGGTGGTGACTTGAAGCAGTGCTATAAGTGCAAAAAAAGTGCACGGTGAATAGTGAAAAACTGGTTATAAAATTAGGTAAAGAAGCAAAGAGGAAATTTATTAGAGTTCGCTTCTTCCCCAAATATTAAAAGAAAGGAGTGCGTGGTGGTTTAAACAAATATCCACCGTTGGAAAATAGGGTCGACATGTTTCTGCAGACTTATCAGATCAAACAGTATCCAGCTGCTTCCTCAGGACCAAATTACGCTACTGCTTGTGCAAAGAATTAGTGGGAAAACAAAAAAGTAAATGGATATCACCTGTAAAGTAGCGATACCATCTTTCTCCTGTTTTCCCACTAATTCTTTGCACAAGCAGTAGCGTAATTTGGTCCTGAGGAAGCAGCTGGATACTGTTTGATCTGATAAGTCTGCAGAAACATGTCGACCCTATTTTCCAACGGTGGATATTTGTTTAAACCACCACGCACTCCTTTCTTTTAATATTTGGGGAAGAAGCGAACTCTAATAAATTTCCTCTTTGCTTCTTTACCTAATTTTATAACCAGTTTTTCACTATTCACCGTGCACTTCACTTTTTTTGCACTTATAGCACTGCTTCAAGTCACCACCAAAATACCTATGTTCTCCCTCTTGTTGGTCCGCCACATGTAGGATTAGGCATTTAGACATCTGCCAATCCACTGTGGGTCTATACATCTGTGGCTCAGAGGGTGCAGGATCCCAGATGATGAAGGGCGGATCCGAGTGGTGACTGATGGGAATTCTCCCCTAGTGACAGGAGACCCTAGGTGTGATTTAATTGACACTCCTGTATTTCTTTCCTGTTTTTCCTGTCTGTCTTCTTGTTCCGTTCAGGTGTTGTAGAGATCTAATTCAGTTAGAATTTTTGTTTTGACCCCTTACTATCTTGTGTTGTGCATATGCTGTAAGAGAGCCACAGTGCACAGTTGGGTGCTCACATGTATGTGCTGTTACTAATTGACTTTCATTGCAGTCATGCAGTGCTTAATTTGTAAATTAACGAGTGCTAGTGGCCACAGAGCTGCTTAGAAGCCCGCTGCAGGCGCTATCAAATGTCAGCACAGCGAACACCACGGCTGTGTAGCTTGGAACCACCGCAGGCCTCTTTCATCGACCACCAGACATTCTCGGCCCTTAACCTCACTTTGGCAGCCTCCTGCTTTCTCCATTCATCAAGGTTTTTCGGCTTTTCTAGTCCTCCTTTTCTTCTGTAAGATGCACTTCCCTCTCATGCACTCGGGAAATGTCTGATGAGGAGAAATAGCTGCCGGGCCCCCACCGGCTCAGATTAAGCCCTGCGGTCAGGCACTCGGGACAGATGCTGTCAGAGAGACAAGCATCACAGCCTGGTGCATACATGGATGTTCTGTCAGACTTCCACCGCAGTCAGGTACTTACATGCAGTCAGGTAGTCACTACAGAGATATACCCACTGCAGACTGGTACCCACATGTGAATGCTATCAGACAGGTGCACTGCAGTCTAAGAAATCAATGTAGATGGTGTCAGGAAGAGATGCACTGGTACTTACTAGTGAATATAATCAGCTTCAAGCCTCAACTCTTGTATGTACCCGTGAGTGATGTCGGAGGAGTGACTTCAAGCCAGTACTCACATGTCCATGCTGTCAGATAAGAAATACTCTGCAGTGCAATGCTCGCATGTTCATGGTGTCTGGTGAGAGGTGCACCGCTGTCTAGTACTCAGACTAGGGATAAACTCTGGTGAGAGGGCAACAGTGCACTCAAGTACTTAGAAGTGAATAGTGTCAGTTACAAAAATTTACCATGCAGTGTAATACTCACATGCCCATGATTGGTGTTAATAACTGCACGTATGTGGCCGTGCAATGCTCACATCCCCATGATTGGTGCTAATAACTGCATTTATGGGGCACTGCAATACTCACATGCCCATGATTGATGTTAATAACCGCACTTATGTGGCAGTGCAATGCTCACATGCCCATGATTGGTGTTAATAACCGCACTTATGTGGCAGTGCAATGCTCACATGCTCATGACTTGTGATAATAAATGAACGTATGTGGCCGTGCAATGCTCACATCCCCATGATTGGTGCTAATAACTGCATTTATGGGGCACTGCAATACTCACAAGCCCATGATTGCTGTTAATAACTGCACTTATGTGGCAGTGCAATACTCACATGCCCATGATTGGTGTTAATAACTGCACTTATGTGGCAGTGCAATACTCACATGCCCATGATTGGTGTTAATAACTGCACTTATGTGGCAGTGCAATACTCACATGCCCATGATTGGTGTTAATAACCGCACTTATGTGGCAGTGCAATGCTCACATGCCCATGATTGGTGCTAATAACTGCATTTATGGGGCACTGCAATACTCACAAGCCCATGATTGCTGTTAATAACTGCACTTATGTGGCAGTGCAATACTCACATGCCCATGATTGGTGTTAATAACTGCACTTATGTGGCAGTGCAATGCTCACATGCTCATGACTTGTGATAATAAATGAACGTATGTGGCAGTGCAATACTCACATGCCCATGATTGGTGTTAATAACTGCACTTATGTGGCAGTGCAATACTCACATGCCCATGATTGGTGTTAATAACCGCACTTATGTGTCAGTGCAATACTCACATGCCCATGATTGGTGTTAATAACCGCACTTATGTGGCAGTGCAATACTTACATGCTCATGACCTGTGATAATAAATGAACTTATGTGGTAGTGCAATGCTCATATGTCCATGACTTGTGATAATAACTGCACTTATGAGGCACTTCAATAATCACATGCGCATGATTGGTGTAACTGCACTTATGTGGCAGTGCAATACTCACATGCCCATGATTGGTGTTAATAACTGCACTTATGTGGCAGTGCAATACTCACATGCCCATGATTGGTGTTAATAACTGCACTTATGTGGCAGTGCAATACTCACATGCCCATGATTGGTGTTAATAACTGCACTTATGTGGCAGTGCAATACTCACATGCCCATGATTGGTGTTAATAACTGCACTTATGTGGCAGTGCAATGCTCACATGCCCATGATTGGTGTTAATAACCGCACTTATGTGGCAGTGCAATACTTACATGCTCATGACTGGTGATAATAAATGAACTTATGTGGTAGTGCAATGCTCATATGTCCATGACTTGTGATAATAACTGCACTTATGAGGCACTTCAATAATCACATGCGCATGATTGGTGTAACTGCACTTATGTGGCAGTGCAATACTCACATGCCCATGATTGGTGTTAATAACTGCACTTATGTGGCAGTGCAATGCTCACATGCTCATGACTTGTGATAATAAATGAACGTATGTGGTAGTGCAATGCTCATATGTACATGACTGGTGATAATAACTGCACTTATGTGGCAGTGAAATACTCACATGCCCATGATTGGTGTTAATAACTGCACTTATGTGGCAGTGCAATGCTCACATGCCCATGATTGGTGTTAATTACCGCACTTATGTGGCAGTGCAATACAAACATGCTCATGACTGGTGATAATAAATGAACTTATGTGGTAGTGCAATGCTCATATGTACATGACTTGTGATAATAACTGCACTTATGTTGCACTTCAATAATCACATGCGCATGATTGGTGTTAATAACTGCACTTATGTGGCAGTGCAATACTCACATGCCCATGATTGGTGTTAATAACTGCACTTATGTGGCAGTGCAATACTCACATGCCCATGATTGGTGTTAATAACCGCACTTATGTGGCAGTGCAATACAAACATGCTCATGACTGGTGATAATAAATGAACTTATGTGGTAGTGCAATGCTCATATGTCCATGACTTGTGATAATAACTGCACTTATGTGGCACTTCAATAATCACATGCGCATGATTGGTGTTAATAACTGCACTTATGTGGCAGTGCAATACTCACATGCCCATGATTGGTGTTAATAACTGCACTTATGTGGCAGTGCAATACTCACATGCCCATGATTGGTGTTAATAACCGCACTTATGTGGCAGTGCAATATTCACATGCCCATGATTGGTGTTAATAACCGCACTTATGTGCAGTGCAATACTCACATGCCCATGATTGGTGTTAATAACCACACTTATGTGGCAGTGCAATACTCACATGCCCATGATTGGTGTTAATAACTGCACTTATGTGGCAGTGCCATGCTCATGACTTGTGAGAATAAATTAACGTATGTGGTAGTGCAGTGCTCATATGTACATGACTTGTGATAATAACTGCACTTATGTAGCACTTCAATACTCACATGCCCATGAATGGTGTTAATAACCACACTTATGTGGCAGGGCAATACTCACATGCCCATGATTGGTGTTAATAACCGCACTTATGTGGCAGTGCAATACAAACATGCTCATGACTGGTGATAATAAATAAACTTATGTGGTAGTGCAATGCTCATATGTACATGACTTGTGATAATAACTGCACTTATGTGGCACTTCAATAATCACATGCGCATGATTGGTGTTAATAACTGCACTTATGTGGCAGTGCAATACTCACATGCCCATGATTGGTGTTAATAACTGCACTTATGTGGCAGTGCAATACTCACATGCCCATGATTGGTGTTAATAACCGCACTTATGTGGCAGTGCAATGCTCACATGCCCATGATTGGTGTTAATAACTGCACTTATGTGGCAGTGCAATGCTCACATGCCCATGATTGGTGTTAATAACCACACTTATATGGCAGTGCAATACTCACATGCCCATGATTGGTGTTAATAACTGCACTTATGTGGCAGTGCAATGCTCACATGCTCATGACTTGTGATAATAAATGAACGTATGTGGTAGTGCAATGCTCATATGTACATGATTGGTGTTAATAACTGCACTTATGTGGCACTTCAATACTCACATGCGCATGATTGGTGTAACTGCACTTATGTGGCAGTGCAATACTCACATGCCCATGATTGGTGTTAATAACTGCACTTATGTGGCAGTGCAATACTCACATGCCCATGATTGGTGTTAATAACCGCACTTATGTGGCAGTGCAATACTCACATGCCCATGATTGGTGTTAATAACTGCACTTATGTGGCAGTGCAATACTCACATGCCCATGATTGGTGTAAATAACCACCCTTATATGGCAGTGCAATACTCACATGCCCATGATTGGTGTTAATAACTGCACTTATGTGGCAGTGCAATGCTCACATGCTCATGACTTGTGATAATAAATGAACGTATGTGGTAGTGCAATGCTCATATGTACATGATTGGTGTTAATACCTGCACTTATGTGGCACTTCAATACTCACATGCCCATGATTGGTGTTAATAACCACACTTATGTGGCAGGGCAATACTCACATGCCCATGATTGGTGTTAATAACCGCACTTATGTGGCAGTGCAATACAAACATGCTCATGACTGGTGATAATAAATGAACTTATGTGGTAGTGCAATGCTCATATGTACATGACTTGTGATAATAACTGCACTTATGTGGTACTTCAATAATCACATGCGCATGATTGGTGGTAATAACTGCACTTATCTGGCAGTGCAATACTCACATGCCCATGATTGGTGTTAATAACTGCACTTATGTGGCAGTGCAATGCTCACATGCTCATGACTTGTGATAATAAATGAACTTATGTGGTAGTGCAATGCTCATATGTACATGACTTGTGATAATAACTGCACTTATGTGGCACTTCAATAATCACATGCGCATGATTGGTGTAACTGCACTTATGTGGCAGTGCAATACTCACATGCCCATGATTGGTGTTAATAACTGCACTTATGTGGCAGTGCAATACTCACATGCCCATGATTGGTGTTAATAACCGCACTTATGTGGCAGTGCAATACTCACATGCCCATGATTGGTGTTAATAACCACACTTATGTGGAAGTGCAATATTCACATGCCCATGATTGGTGTTAATAACTGCACTTATGTGGCAGTGCAATGCTCAGATGCTCATGACTTGTGATAATAAATGAACGTATGTGGTAGTGCAATGCTCATATGTACATGACTTGTGATAATAACTGCACTTATGTGGCACTTCAATAATCACATGCGCATGATTGGTGTTAATAACTGCACTTATGTGACAGTGCAATACTCACATGCCCATGATTGGTGTTAATAACTGCACTTATGTGGCAGTGCAATACTCACATGCCCATGTTTGGTGTTAATAACCACACTTATGTGGCACTTCAATAATCACATGCGCATGATTGGTGTTAATAACTGCACTTATGTGGCAGTGCAATACTCACATGCTCATGATTGGTGTTAATAACTGCACTTATGTGGCAGTGCAATACTCACATGCCCATGATTGGTGTTAATAACTGCACTTATGTGGCACTTCAATACTCACATGCCCATGATTGGTGTTAATAGCCACACTTATGTGGCAGTGCAATACTCACATGCCCATGATTGGTGTTAATAACTGCACTTGTGTGGCAGTGCAATGCTCACATGCTCATGACTTGTGATAATAAATGAACGTATGTGGTAGTGCAATGCTCATATGTACATGACTGGTGATAATAACTGCACTTATGTGGCACTTCAATACTCACATGCCCATGATTGGTGTTAATAACCGCACTTATGTGGCAGTGCAATACAAACATGCTCATGACTGGTGATAATAAATGAACGTATGTGGTAGTGCAATGCTCATATGTACATGACTTGTGATAATAACTGCACTTATGTGGCACTTCAATACTCACATGCCCATGATTGGTGTTAATAACCGCACTTATGTGGCAGTGCAATACAAACATGCTCATGACTGGTGATAATAAATGAACGTATGTGGTAGTGCAATGCTCATATGTACATGACTTGTGATAATAACTGCACTTATGTGGCACTTCAATACTCACATGCCCATGATTGGTGTTAATAACCGCACTTATGTGGCAGTGAATGCAAACATGCTCATGACTGGTGATAATAAATGAACGTATGTGGTAGTGCAATGCTCATATGTACATGACTTGTGATAATAACTGCACTTATGTGGCACTTCAATACTCACATGCCCATGATTGGTGTTAATAACCGCACTTATGTGGCAGTGCAATACAAACATGCTCATGACTGGTGATAATAAATGAACGTATGTGGTAGTGCAATGCTCATATGTACATGACTTGTGATAATAACTGCACTTATGTGGCACTTCAATACTCACATGCCCATGATTGGTGTTAATAACCGCACTTATGTGGCAGTGCAATACAAACATGCTCATGACTGGTGATAATAAATGAACGTATGTGGTAGTGCAATACTCATATGTCCATGACTTGTGATAATAACTGCACTTATGTGGCACTTCAATACTCACATGCCCATGATTGGTGTTAATAACCGCACTTATGTGGCAGTGCAATACAAACATGCTCATGACTGGTGATAATAAATGAACGTATGTGGTAGTGCAATGCTCATATGTACATGACTTGTGATAATAACTGCACTTATGTGGCACTTCAATACTCACATGCCCATGATTGGTGTTAATAACCGCACTTATGTGGCAGTGCAATGCAAACATGCTCATGACTGGTGATAATAAATGAACGTATGTGGCAGTGCAATGCTCATATGTACATGACTTGTGATAATAACTGCACTTATGTGGCACTTCAATACTCACATGCCCATGATTGGTGTTAATAACCACACTTATGTGGCAGTGCAATGCAAACATGCTCATGACTGGTGATAATAAATGAACGTATGTGGCAGTGCAATGCTCATATGTACATGACTTGTGATAATAACTGCACTTATGTGCCAGGGCAATACTCACATGCCCATGATTGGTGTAACTGCACTTATGTGCCAGGGCAGTACTCACATGTCCACGTTGCCTGAAGAAAACTGAACTGATGTCTTGAGAGAGTTTCACTTCATTCTGGTGTTTACATGTAAAAAGTGCCATATAAAAGACTTACAGGGCTGTTTACAAATAAAACCTGCAGCGGTGCAGAGGGTAATATGTGGTTATCATTGTTGTGTGTGGGGAGGGGCCATGGGTCAGGAGAGGGAAAACCCCGAGTGAATCATGCCACCCCTCCCTCAACAATGGCAATAAATAGCATATTGTATTCTGCTGATCAACACATATAGTTTACACCACAACATGTCCTCATGTGAAGTTGTTTTAACAAACATATTTAATCAAAACCAGGATACAAGGTGTTACATGTGTGCACTGTGGTGAAATCACACTTAAGAGCCCTTGTCACTACTAGGAGGGTTGTGCCCATGTGTTCCATGCTATCTGTGAGGCAGTACATTTAGTTTTCCAATGTCACTGGTGCTGTGCTGTGGTAATAAACACGAATTAGAGGTTTGTACTGTAGTAATTAATAAATGTGAGAATGTGCATTTGTAGGTACAGTTGTTAACAAGCCATAGAATCGTGTCAAGCTTTAGAATCACTATGTATTTATGTATTGATTTACTCAGCGGCAGTAACATTTTGAACAGAAGTGTTTTTTATTTTAAACTTTAAACTCATCTGTTGTAATACAGACTAGTTGCTCGTATAGGCCTGGAATATACATATGTAGAGTGATATTAGGGTGCAAGGGGGGCACCACTCACTCTTGTCTTTCTGGCAGCCAGTGATGGCATATTGAAGTGCTTTTGACCTCCTGGAGAGCAAAGCCTGTTTGGAAGCCTGGTGGCCAGGAGCGCCCAGTGCTAGCAAAACCAGATCCAGGCAGTGGCAAACGTCTGCCTGGGCTGGTCTAGGAGAGGATGACTAGCTAAATCTATCTAGTATTAGCTCTTGGTTTGATTCTAAAAGGATAGGGTGTTAGAGAAATAGTTGGCTGATGTTACCTTTTCAACAAATGCGAAACTCAGGTCTATCAATTTCATAAATAAGAGAAAACCTTGCCTGCAGTAGAGGCCAAAGTGCCCAGATGGTAAGACCATCCTGGTGGAGCTAGACTCGATTATCAGAAGCCATCCGTATAGCTCAGTGAGTTGAATGCTCACCCCTGCAATGTGCGGTGATTTGATGGTCACAAGTTTAAATCCTGGCAAGGCTGACTCAGAAATCCGCCTTTCATCATCCCAAGGTCGGTAAATTGAGTACAATAAATTGAACAATAGTAACTTCGTCAATGACTCCACTTAAAAAATGCAGCACGAAATTATGAAGTATGTATACATGAAAAGCAAATAGTTCTTACTATAAATGTCAGCTGTGTCTCAGATTGTTTTATTGGACTCTCCACTCCTGATTCCCCTTTCTACAAACATTTCTCCAATCGTGGCACACCAAATCATACACTTCATATGTAAATGAAAATAAACTTGTGTAATTCTCAACATACTCAAACTCACACTAAAAGGCAAATGTGCCTGATTTTTAAAGGTGCCACAATTCCTCTCGATACGCCTGGCCTGGGTATACACTGACTAGTTCCAGTAGGCTGTCCACAGTGGAAGCACCCCTTAATCCTTGCAATGTAATGTCCACGGCCACGATGATGTAGCCTAGTTCCCATTAGTCAAAGGTTCCACCTGGATACCCTCACGGGTGACAAGTGGCGCTCTACAAATCTACTGACTGATTGATTGACAAGAAGGGATAACCTTAACCTCTTCACTAATAAATCAAAGGCCTACGGAATCAGGCTTTTCGGATAGTCCAAGTTCAAACTCCAGGGGCAAAATTGGGCTTCTGAAGGCATCACTGCTTTTGGCATTGCCCTGATAATAACTCTGTCGTCCCCATGACTCACCTCGCTGTTAAGTTTCTTGGGTGTGTTTAGCTCTGAGGTACGGTGCGCAGTGTCTTCCAATGGTAGTCAAAATTGCAACCTCTTTGCAAAATTCCACCAACTACTATTGGGTGGCTACAAAGCTGCACCAGTCACTGCCTGCCTCTCCAACTCACTTTTGCAGGTACTTTGTCATCCCTGCTTTCTCCCTTTGTCACTGTTCATCCATCTTTATCTTCTTTATCTTATGTGTTTTTCCTTCTTTTGCTCTGGATAGAAGTCTTTTGAAGATAAGCATTTACAATGCAATAGGTCTCGCATTTGCGAGAGTTTAAGCTATTGACATTGTAAATGACAATGTCATTTATTTATCTGTTTTGCTAATTGACACATAAATAAAAGGCAATGTCATTTACAATGCCAATAGCTCAAACTCTTGTACATGCCAGACCTATTCAAAGAAGCGGCCGCCATTGTCCCAGGCTGCTCTAAAAGTGAAAGCACGCATGGCGCGCTGAATGTTGCAGGAAAGCATGTCGTGCCTGCAGTAGGAGAAACTCATTGAAGAAAATAGGGCTTTCCGTGTAACAATTGAAGTAAGGGCCAGTCCTCATGGGAGGTTACAAATAAAGACAAGGTGGGACTAAGAATACCTATTAACGAATCAGAAGCCAGCATTTAGGAAGTGCAATAACACAAGCTAATGACAAATATGGGCAGAGAGTAGGCGGGGCTTGTATTCCATACTCCAATACAGGATGCCGCAGAAAATAGGTGTCAGTTCCAAAAAGTGAGCACCAGTGGTCCCTCCTGCAACCACCGGCTCAAATTAAGGACTGGTTCTCTTCAACTGAATGTGATGCAACAAGTTTGGTGGTTCAATGAAAGTAGTTCCTCCTTCCTGGTGTCATGGGATCTAACATGCCACGGCGAAGCTGTTCAACTTTTTCCTGTTTGGACAGAAACACAAATATTTTTACTCCCTCCGTCCCTTGAAGGTGTTGTTTAATTTACATTTCTGGCACCCAGCCTGTCTGCAGAAGGCTGCAGATTGTTTGCTGCCATAACGGGTATGTGAAAATAGACTTTAGCCACATACTGCTCACTGTAGGTTTTGAAATCTTCCTTGGGAAGATCAAGGTTGCTGGTTATCCAGGTACGGATTATTGCTTGGTACCGATATTCTCAAATATAAGACTTGCCATTGATGACGCACTCATGCATTTTATTCAAAATGTGCATTGTTAATAGAGTCCCCTAAAAACTTGCTGAATGCCATAATCTATACAGGAGATTTAAGAACATTCTCCACAGATGATTACACTGAGCTGTTGATAATTAAGTCTTGTAAAGTTGTTCCACTATAGAGATCACACACACAAAACATTCTTGATAAGAAATACCTTCCCATTCACCTTGGACGCTTCTGAACACTTCACCTGAAGCCTTGCTTATCTTTACGAGGTTTGTTCCATTCGCTTCCCTTCAAGCTTGGCTCCAGTTTCAGTGATTTATGGTTGCCTGTTGCTGTGCAGTGTGTCTTCAGACTTAATAATGACAGGTGGCCTTTATCACAGAGGTGCTGTGATCTAAAACTCACTCATGAACTCTGGAATAAGACCATGCCAAGTATTGTGGGGCATGCATTTGTGTGATCCTGGGCAAATTCAGTTTTCTCCCTCTGTTTCAGGTCCTCTACTTGCCAACATTATAAACTAGCATTGGTAAAGCTATGGGTCTGGCGTAGGCTACCAACATTTTGGCTTTGTGAATGCTTGTTTTTTTTTTCCTGGTAGTTATAAAAAAGGTTTGTTTGAAAAGGTGCAAGCCCCTCAGGAATCTGAAAAAATACAAACATTGGGTAAAAGTACAAATGCTTTGTATCTCAAAAAGTACACATTGCCATACTAGACCCTAGCAGTTAAGGGAACTACTTTGTGTTATATGCGCTCCGTGTGGAAGGGAAGTATGCCCCTACTCATAGTGAAGTTAGCCAATGACTGAAGTGGGCCAACACTGACGCATGCTGTGTGCTGTGGTGGGCGACAGAAAAATATGAATGACTCAATCACACACCAGTGAATGAAGAGGGCTGCCTGAAAGCCCCAATAAGTATTTATATTATACTTATAACTTTAGTAAAAACAATGAAGGACCAATAGATGAACACGACTGGCTGAAACCCCCCATAATTAGCCCTATTAGCCTTATCATTTTACTCAAAATCAAAAGGTTTGGGCTAGCGTCAGACCTAAAAAGATAATCGTAGCATCAAGCTGAAAATGGACCCTGGGTGTTGCACAGTACAGACAATCACATGAAGGGATCGCTGTGTTACTGATGTTTTTTACGCATATTGATGTGTATGGTGACCACTGCAAAACTTGACTATTTTTAGGCGCTTCTTAACAGCTCCATAAGAATGCATAGTGCTGACAAAGCAAAATCTGACTGTTCCTAATGAAATCTGTCATTTATTTATTTTTATTTATTTATAGAATTTATAATGCGCATGGCAGCCCAAGAGCTTCCCAGCGCTACCGAGAGAAGGCACAATGTGAAGGAGGGATCTTTAAGGAAATAGCCACGTCTTAAGTTGTTTTCTAAAACTTCTTTCTTCTCTGGTCAGTCTCAGTTTCTTGGTCATGGATAAGGTATGAAAAGGATCTCCCTCCCCATCTAGTTCTCTTTATCCTTGGGATGTTCATAAGGTAGTCAGATAAGGACATGAGAGATCTATTGGGGACATAGGGGGTGACCATGGTTTTAACAGGGCTGGACCCCTATCACACATGGCTGGCTCTGTATGCTAGACAGAGAGCTTTGAACCTGACCCTGGATTGGATGGGGAGCCAGTGCAAGGTTTTTAGCGAGGATCTGACTGACTCCTGTCTCAGGATCTTCAGGAGCATCCTGGCCGCGACGTTCTGAACTACTTGTAGCCTGTATAACACATATTTGGGTGAACCCAGATACAGGGAATTACCATAGTCCAGTCTTGAGGTCACTAGGGCCTGTCATACATGTTGCATTTGTGTCATGCATGTTGTATTTGTGACAGGGGGTAACAAAATTGGTGTTCCAAAGCCTTGAAAGCACAACTTGCCTCAGGCGGCCATGGAAACCTTCAACCCTCCTGCCCGTGGAGTATGGTCAACAATAATGAGGGATAGTGGTCCATTGCTCCCTTTGGAAAAGTGATGCTAGTGTCGTCATAGTCATCCATTGCATGGATGGCTGCATAATGTGTTGTTTTTGGGTGTGTTCTCTTCTTGGTGGCCCATAGTTTGGGGTACATAGAGATGGGGATTAACTGTGACCCTTTAGACCATGAGGGTGGGAGCATTGAAAACGGTGGCAGAGAGGACCGTGGCTCCAGAACAACAGTCACCCCAGATCTTGAATCAGGTTTTAGGGATCACTAGAAGGTTGCTGTTGGAGAAGCTGATGGATGCTGGCAGTGCTTAATTTGTAAACGAAAGAGTTCAGGTGCCTGAAGATCTGCTCAGAAGCCTGCGGCCGGTGCAATTAAATGTCAGCGTGCCGAATATCAAAGCTGGGTAGTCTTAAATCCCCCTCTTGCCTTTTTAATGCATTACCAGGCCCGAGCCTTCCTCTCACTCTTGCAAGCTCCTGCTTTCTCCCTTTACAACAAGTTTGCATCTTTTCTCTCCGCCATATTTAGATCTGTGTTTTTTTGACTCTCTTGTGCTCTGTAAATATCTGATGGGGAAAAATAAGTGTAGGTCCCTAAAAATAGGTGCCGGTGGCACCACCGGAAAGCACCAGCTCAAATTAAGCACTAGTACTGATAGACTTTGCACATGGTATGGATGGACATATCTTGTTCTTCTACCACTTTATCTTTACAGCAGGTTCAGCTTCTCTTGTGAACAGATTGCAATGACTATTTTTTAACACTGGATTTATTATAAAGATAAGAGTTTACATTATGATATGTAGCTATGTTAATAATAAAAATGTCTAAAGTGCGACTGATACACTAGGGTGTCCTGGCGCTAAATAATGCCTTAAAGCTTTTTCTGCCAGTGTTATAGAAATAAGAGTTTACGTTAAATAATGTCTTTAAGGTTTTTCTGCCATTTTCAGCCTAAGCGCTTGGGCAGGAGCCCAGGTAAATCTCCCTTGAAAGTATAGCCAATAGTTACTTCCACAGTAATCAGTTTACATGACTTTACATAACCTCGCGAAGGGCGTAAAGTGTGCTAATGTTGCCATTATTTTTAGATTATACACACGGTGAAAGTTAGCACTATCCCCTGTTCTCTTTATGTTACATTGCTTACTACTGATATGGCTACAAGGACTTTAGAGGTCACTTGCTGTGTGCACTTTGTCCCCGTATTTGCTCTGTACTTATTTGAACACTCACGGGAGTGACTTTAAGTGCAAGGTCTGAACACGACTTTGGCAACTTCAAGGGAATTCAATTCTGGTATCCAGTTGAGTGCAAAAATAACCTTTTCTCTAGGCAGTGATTGTGGTTTTTGAATACTTGTTTAATCCCTTCACAACATCAAATTTTGCTCTGTAGTCTGGATGTTGAAATGTACAATTCACCCTGTCATGTGCATGGAAGTCAGTCTTTGAGTAGTAAACACAACTGAACCCTGACAGCGACCGTGCCCTGCAGTCACATCCCTGCTAACTCTTTGGTCCACACCAATCTACCTCCAGGGATGCTGTCCTGCTGCAGGAGGTTGGTTACTACTCGGCCAGCAGCTGGTCGAGCATCCCAAAGAGCCCGGGCGTAGCTAGATCTTGTGGCGCCCGGGGCTATCCTTCAGATTGCCGCCCCCCTGGGGAGGTGTTGGGGAAAAAGGACGGCGAGCACCTGAAAGAGGTCTTAGAAACACGTAGTATTGCCGCTAAAGTTCCCTTGATCATGCAAGTTACATGCACATACATGACACGGTCCAGGGCTAGACAGCCCCCGTCCCCAAAATAGTGCCGCCTGGGGTGGACCGCCTCCGCCTAGCTATGCCGCTGAAGGAAAAGCAGAAGAAAACTCAAAACATACATCAGTTCTACCTACCCTGTTTGTGACATCTCAAGCATAACATCACAGCTTGTGCAGGACCCTTGTCCCCGGTCTGCCCCGCCCATGATCTCAGCAATGTCTGCAGATCAGTCCACCACACTGGGTTTGACCACCGACCACCTGTGCTACCTCACACAAGTGAAACCTGCCACTAGATGAAACTCCCATCTCTCTCCAGCAGGTAAATTAATCACCAGAGTTTACTTGACACTGTGTGTTGCCCGAAAACTGCTCAATATACAAGGAAAATTGTAGTACTTTTAACACCTCTGTACTGCTACAAAACTGCGAAACTAAAGTTCCATTACTGAAGAGAAGAGTATTTTGAAGTGCAAGCCCATTTAAAACACTGCCCCTGTTACTGTGCTGGTTTGTCCCTGTGTCCAAGGCCAGAGCCTGCAACCCACTTCCTCTACATATAACAGAGAAAGCACCATAGCTGCCAAGGTTTCAGACTGCTATGTGTGACCTATCATAATTTCAGTGAAATTATGAGTGACGTTTCAATGACAATGAGTGACACCTTCACGAGAGTAACATTAAGCAATGAAGACGAGGGAAACACGCTGGGGTTGAATAAAAAAATGCAACATAAATGAGTAGAAATGTTTTTTTCCAAAAGCTAACTTGACTCCAACAATAATAAAAATCTTTAACCCTGAGAGGTCTGCGCCCACCCCTCCCCCGGTTAGGGAACCTCTATCTGCCCATGGCACAGATAACACCATGACCCGCACTTGCTGTCAGAGCTACACTAGGCTCTATTGACTTAAGTGACACAGTGTGGCTCAAAAACACCGAACGGCCTAACACGATTATAGTGCAGCTGTATGTGGAGTGGCACGTCTCATGAAAACGAGTGATTCAACTGACCCAGGCTGTGAGTGACTGCAAAACTACAGCTTGTAACAGAGCAGGCAGCTAAAGATAATCATGACTGCGCACTAGGCGCTGCTAGTTTAAAAGGCAGCAAGCACATCTTTATTTTTATGAGAAACTAGCAGTGAGAGATACCATTACTTCACTCTATGCACTGACTCAAGACGTGCGGCAATACGATATTGCACAGCTGCCTCGTAGTAGCCGCAATTTCTCCCGGGGGAAACCATGCTGCCCAAGCATTATTCAAATATAGGTAAGCACCAAAGCTGCACAACCGTGTGCTCTGGGCTCCACAGCCGCCGCAGTCCATGGGGCGGGATGGGGAGGGTCACAGGCGGCAGGGCTCACTTGATGTTTTAAATAATTCCTGTGGTGCGAGCAGTGCTGATTGCCACCACAGCTTCCCACAACTTCGTCACAATGTGGCTCAGTGCTGTATAATTTAAAGGAACCTGTAGAAATGGGGCGATGTATCACCCTAATCGGACGCACAGCATAAATTAAGCATGACTCTGATGTCAAAATAAACCATTTTCATCATTTTTATTCCAATTTCTTCCAACTTTAACGTTTTTATCCTTAGTTCCTATTGTCGCATGAGAGACAACTTATGTTCTTTAAATCCTTATCATCTGCAGACATGGCAATCCTGGACTTATACTGTAGCACGATACATAAGTAATCCTCATTCATTGATCCAAATAACCCAATGCATTTCGGGCCTATTTCCGGACCTTCGTCAGGGGTACTGTACAATTAAAAAACATTGTTGTCAAAACGTGCATTTGAATCAATACAATGCATTTATATCTACGCTGAATTATACTGTTTTCACCTTGTATAAATTAACGTTTTTCCAGCTAAAAGTAACCCGAGAGCTACCCCTAAGTTGACGCCCAAAACCTCCTCTCCACTTCTCACATTTCAAACCCTTAAGCTTGCATCCCAATACATTTACGTGACACCCCTTCATAAACAAATTGTTGCCCAACAGCTAAGACACCCTGGACCTTTACCTTCTAAATCAGCTTCCATAAACGCCTCACGACTGAAATACAAGCCTCCACGTATTGCATGCTTTCCTAAACCTGTGCTTTTAACACCTGTGCTCTGTGTTCACCCTCATCCTTTTTGTAACCACCTCCGTTAACCCTATATATCCCTCTTCAATGCTGCGTTAGGCAGTAATCTTTCCTTTCATGTACTTCATAATCATTAGTCATTTATTTAACATGCCGACGTCTTTTCTCAATAGTAACCTCCTGTTGGAACTGGGTAGCCTGGCCTAGGGTAAGGCATGCATTTCAGAGGCACAGTGTTAAGGTTGCAGACCACCCAAAAGTAAAACCACGCAATTTCACACAAAAATAACGCTACACCAAAGCTGTGGAAAAATAAGTACTGCTTTATAAAAATAATATACTCTTTGTTTTCAACATATCACTTAATACATTTCAGGTTGACTTAGTAATAGCAAACACTTTTAACCGGATAAGCAATTCTCCAGATAGATTTAACATTACAGTACATTTGTCATTTAGTCAATATTAACACTCTCAGGTCTGTTAATGTAAATTAAACTTCAACAGTGCACTTGCTTAGACTCCAGAAATACTGTGTATGGATACTATGCAATGTACTATATTCGTCTCCCCCAGCACCAGTATTCCCTCCTTCTTCTTACTACATAAACTCTGAGGATTCAAATATACCAACTTTACATAGCCAACAGCAAGTTTTCTGGGATTATCCAAGAACTCAACTCCAGTAGAAAAAGGGGGGCAAACTGTCATAAGATATCAAGAGCCAAGGGTTTTATATTGACTTTATGCTCCTGGAACCCCCACTGGTGATCAGGCTTCTTGAGTCAGCCAGTATTTTAATTGTTAAGCCTTTCGTTTCCAGGCTCTCCTCCTCTTTCTCTTAATTATGGACAGTGTAGGGAAGAAGCTGAACGCGTAGGAGGCCTGACCAGCTCTCCCACGCTACCCCACACTCCTCCCTGCTTACTTGAGAAGGGGGGCCGGCAGACGGATCTTCCGCCCACCCCCTGTACCTTGGGACCGCTTCTCTCCACACACACTCGGCCTCTCCGCCTCCGGAGAGAACAGAACCGGAGCGCTACACACAGCGCATCAGCCGCTTGACAGGCTGCTCCTCACACCCGGATCTGTCCCTCGGCGCGCAGGTCAGACGCAATCACTCGCCGAAGCCGCCTCCTCACAGCGCTCCTCAGCCGAGAGTGACGACGTCAATTTCCACACCCCCGGCCTCCACTGCGCATGCGCGGGGGAAAAGCGACTCCGCTCCGGGCCTGCTTAATCCTCGGCCCCTTCTCTCACCACAGTCCCACAATTCAATGGGGAATTAGCGCGCTGGCACCGGGAAGGAGCACTGCGCTCTCACTTATCCCAGGATTCACCGGACGCCGACACAGAGCGCGACAGGTGCCCCCGGGGTCCCGTTTTCGGCGCTGGCCTCACAAGGTTGCCCAGGCTCAAGGGAATCCTCCACCAGTCTCCAACCACTGGTCCATCAACACAGGGTCGGCTCCCTGCCAGTTCTGACCCAGGTAAGAGGTGCCCAGCGCCACCCAGGACAACAGTTATCTTCTTGTTATCAACAGGAAAAGGGGGGGGATCAAAGGAGCTTCCACAGAATGAAGCCTCAGGGCGCTTTCTCCTCACTAGGACCCCAGCCCTCTTCACTGGACAGTTAATAGGAACCCTCTCAGTTCAGTTTCCAATGCTGGGCAGAGGACCGCGCTCCACTGCGCTGCAGTCTCCTTACCCTACCTACACCCTACTATTTTGAAGTTAGGGGTCAGTCAGGCGCCCAGGGTCTCCCTTAAACTTTCCCAGCGGGGACAGGACAAGGAACCCACAGGAGGAATAGAGAAGTGGAATTATTAGGCTGCTTCCCAGTCCAGGAGTTCAACCCTTACACTAGTCTCCTCCCACCTGCCAGGATAGCCTGTCCTCCAGCTGACTCTCACAGGTAGACAAAATGGCTGCCCCGCATTCCGCCTTATATAGGCTGCCCTTCAGTGGTCCAGAGTGGACCAGAAGGTTCTAGAATGCCCTATGCTAGGCTATGGCCAAGTTCTGGGTGTGACAGTTAGGGCAGTTGGTGGCCACCATTTTAGGTAGTGCCAACTTTCCTGTCAGAACAGGCCTCAGGGCCTGAGGTAAAAGATTATGGGGGGAAAAAGAACACCCATCCCCTTGACCAACACCTAAAAAATAGTAGACAGAAAAATATTAAAGGTATGAGGGGCAAAATGGGGACAAAATAAATAATAATGAGGAGGGACTGCGCAAAAAAATCCAGACAGGTCTAACACGCGTCCCCCCCAGCTGAAAGTGGGGAGAACTACCCAACCCCTTGGGAGTCCTCATCACTAAGGCGGAAATACCTGGAGAGACCGTCTGCATTGGCGTGGTCCACTCCAGGCCGATGTTCCACCCGGAAGTCCATTCCCTGTAGGGAGATGGACCACCTCAACAGCTTGGGATTTTCCCCCTTCATTTGCATCAGCCAACGAAGGGGGCGGTGGTCAGTCTGAACCAGGAAGTGCGAGCCAAAGAGGTATGGCCGCAGCTTCTTCAGAGCCCACACCACTGCAAAAGCTTCCCTCTCAATTGCACTCCACTTCTGTTCCCGGGGAAGCAGTCTCCTGGATAGGAAGACTACAGGCTGATCCAGGCCCTCTTCATTTAGTTGCGATAACACTGCCCCAATGCCATGTTCGGATGCATCTGTTTGCACAATAAACTCCTTGGAGAAATTGGGAGCCTTCAGGACCGGTGCTTCACACATTGCCTGCTTCAACTTTTCAAAGGCTTGCTGACAAGCCTTTGTCCAAACTACCCGTCGAGGTTGTTTCCTAGAGGTGAGCTCTGTGAGGGGCGCTACAATAGTGCCATACCCCTTCACAAAGCGACGGTAGTAACCTGTGAGGCCCAGGAAAGCTCGGACCTCAGTCTGTGTCTTGGGGGGTTCCCAGGCCATGATTGCCTCAATCTTTGCCTGCAGGGGTTGCACTGACCCCCTACCCACCAAGTGTCCCAGGTACACAACCGACCCCTGCCCAATCTGGCATTTGCTGGCTTTGATGGTCAATCCAGCTTGTTTCAGCGCCTGGAGAACTGCTTGCAAATGTTGCAAGTGGTCCTCCCAACTGCTACTGAAGACAGCAATGTCATCCAGGTAAGCAGCCGAGAAACCCTCCATTCCAGAGAGGACCTGGTTCACCAGTCGCTGAAATGTGGCAGGGGCGTTCTTGAGACCAAAGGGCATCACACAGAACTGGAAGTGTCCCTCAGGCGTGGAAAAGGCTGACCTTTCCCTTGCTCCATCTGTCAAGGAGATCTGCCAGTACCCTGAGGTGAGGTCAAAGGTACTGAGGTATTGGGCAGCTCCTAGCCGGTCAATTAACTCATCCGCCCTGGGGATTGGATGAGCATCAGTTTTGGTAACTGAGTTCAGTCCTCGGTAATCCACACAGAACCTCAGTTCTGGTGTGGTGCCCGGTGGGGCGGCTTTTGGGACTAGCACCACCGGACTGGACCAAGGGCTGCTGGACGGTTCTATCACTCCTAGCTCCAACATCTTGGCAACTTCGCCATGGATGCTAGCCTTCACCTTGTCCGACAGCCTATAGGTCTTGGATTTCACTGGGGGTCTGTCTCCTGTGTCCACATCATGGGTACACAGGTGGGTTCTTCCTGGGACAAGGGAAAACAGTGAAGAGTACTGCCCCAATACCTGTCGGCAGTCCTCTCGTTGCTCAGGAGTGAGAGACGGGGAGAGAATCACTCCCTCCACCGACCCATCCTTCTCTTGACATGAAAAGAGGTCTGGGAGAGGTTCGCTTTCTGCTTCCTCAGCACCATCAGTCACCATCATCAGGATGACCTCTGGCCTCTCATGGTGGGGTTTGAGGCGATTGGCATGCAGCACCCGGAGGGGCTGCCTCGGGGTCTTAAGATCCACCAAGTAAGTGGCCTTACCCTTTTTCTCCAACACCTCAAAGGGGCCTGTCCAACGATCCTGAAGGGCACTTAGCTCTCCAGGTTCCATCACCCAGACTTTCTGGCCAGGCTCCAACTCCACCGGGTGAGCATTCTGATCATACCATTCCTTCATGACTGCCTGACTGGCCTCCAAGTTGTCAGCAGCCTGCTTCCACAACTTGGCCATCTGGCTTCTGAAGGCCAACATGTAGCTCACCACATCCTGGGGAGGTTTTCTGGGAGACTTCTCCCATCCTTCCTTCACCAGGCTGAGAGGCCCACGCACCGGGTGCCCATACAACAATTCGAATGGGCTGAAGCCCACTCCTTTCTGTGGCACCTCTCTGTAGGAGAACAGTAAGCAAGGTAGGAGGATGTCCCACTTCCTCCGTAAACTCTCTGGCAGACTTCTTATCATGCCCTTCAGGGTCTTATTGAACCTCTCAACCAGTCCATTGGACTGGGGGTGATAAGGAGTGGTGAACCGGTAGGTCACCCCACACTCCTTCCACATGGTCCGCATGTAAGCAGACAGGAAGTTAGTCCCCCTGTCAGACACAACCTCCTTCGGGAATCCTACCCTAGTGAAGATTCCCATCAGGGCCCTAGCTACCACAGGTGCAGTAACAGTCCTCAGAGGGATGGCCTCTGGGTACCGCGTGGCATGATCCACCAGAACCAGGATGAACCTGTGTCCAGCTGTGGTTGGTGGATCCAATGGCCCTACAATGTCGATGCCCACCCTTTCAAAGGGGGTGCTAACGACAGGAAGTGGTTCCAGGGGAGCCTTTAGCTTCACCCCTGTCTTCCCACTGGCCTGGCAGGATACACATGTCCTACAGTATGTGTTGGACGCCACTTTCATCTGAGGCCAGTAAAAGTGGAGAACAAGCCGTGCAAAGGTCTTGTCCTGGCCTAAGTGTCCTGCCAGTGGTATCGCATGAGCCAATTCCAGCAGAAAGGCTCGGTACTGCTGCGGGACCACCAAGGCCCTTGATGAGCCAGGGAGAGGTACCTTGGGTTCACTGTAGAGGAGGCCATCCTCCCAGTAAATATGGTGGTGTCCCGTAGCATCACCTGCTGCCTGGGCTTCAGCCTGACGCCTCAGTCCCTCAAGGGTAGGGCACTCCCTCTGCCCCTTACAGAATTCCTCTCTGGTAGGACCTCCCTCCACATGCCATTCAGCAGGGATGGGTAAATCCTCCAGAGAGTCTACTTCCCCCTCCACGGACTCCTGGCCTACCACTGCAGGTGGCCGATCTGTCACATGGGGCGTGGAAGCCGAAGCAGGCTGTCCCTGTCTCCGTTTCTGACCCTTTTTGGCAGCGGGTTGGGCCATTGTTCCAGGCTCCAACCCAGGCGAACTCCCTCTCCGGGCAGTCGCAGACCGTGTGCTTACACAGGCCCAGTCAGGTGTACCCAGCATCGCAGAATGCGTCCGGTATTCCACCTCTCTCCAAGTGTTGTGCTCCATGTCATTCCCCAACAGACAATCAACTGGCACGGCAGGGCTTACGGCAACTCGAAGTGAACCTGCAACCCCTTCCCACTCAAAGGGAACCTCAGCCACTGGATAGTGGCCCATTCTGCCGTCAGCCATCGCGGCGGGGTGGAGTACATTAGGAACAACCTGCTCTGGAGACACCAGTTGACTTCTCACCATAGTCATACTGGCTCCTGTATCTCTCAGAGCCTCCCCTCTTTGGCCATTAATGGTAACCCATTGCCCATACTTTGTAGTATTTGGGGGCACCTGGATCTTTGGTACCATCTCCCGCTCTCCCAGGGACACTAAGGTGACACCCGCCCACTCACCCCCCTTATCTAAGGGCAACTCCTCCCCGAGCGCTACACTAGCTACTCCCGGTGACTTTCCTCCGGTGGGAGGGGGTGGTCTCTTTGGGCATTTGACATCTCCCTTATAATGTCCAACACCACCGCATTCAAAACAGTGGAGAACCCTTGGCTGCTGGCTTTGGCCAGGATTAGGGTTTCTGGGCGGGTTTGCCCTAGGGGTGAAACCTGCTCCCTTACCTTGGAAATTATTTTGGGGACCTTTGGAGAACTCCTTCTTTTTATCTCCTCCCTCTTTCTTCTGGGGGGCGCCCTGTCCGGCTTTTTGAGAATCCCCTCCAGTCCCCTTGGAGGACACCCGGGTACTTGCCCAAGTGTCCGCCTCCTCTGCAAGCTTCCGGGGATCGGTCAGCTTGCTGTCCACCAGGTGTTGGCGCAACTCGGGAAAGCATTTCTCGAGGAGGTGTTCTTTCAAAAATAGATTGTACAGCCCCTCATAATCTTTTACCTCGCTGCCCTTGACCCAACCCTCTAAAGCTTTCTTGGCGTAGTCTAGAAAGTCTACCCAATTCTGGTTACTCATTTTGTGACTTCCCCTGAATTTTTGTCTGTACCTTTCAGGGGTAAGTCCAAACTTCTTCACCAGTGCCACCTTCATGGCAGGGTAGTGGGTTTGCTCATCCTGCTCCAGAGCCAACAAAGTGTCTCTGCCAGCAGGTGGCATGTATTTATACAGCCCACCTCCCCAGTGAGTTTCCAGGATCCCGTGAGCCCTTAAAGAAACTTCATAGGCGGCTAACCATTTGGCAATGTCATCACCTGAGGTGTAACTAGCGATGACATCTTTAGGTAAGTAGGGTCTGGATTCCCTGGTGTCTACTTTCTTTTCGCTGCCACCATTGTCTGGAGTGGGAGGCCTTCGTATTAGGACCTGTAGGTCCATCTCCTTGAGGGTTCGCTCATGAGCTAACCTCCTTTCCTCCCTTTGCATATCCATCCTAGCTAACTCCAGCCTCATTCTCCTCTCCTCCCTCCTATCTTCTAGCTCGGCTTCAGTTAAACCCTTCTCCGAGACGCTGCTGCCCGCCCTGGGAGGTGTCTTGGAACCTGTCAGTAGATTTCCCCCCTCCCCTTGGTACAGCATTGCAGTCTCAACGACAGTGTCCCTGTCACTCCCTTCTGACACTGGTACCTCCCCGGAATGAGCCTCCACCCATGCCCGTATGCTGGTCTGCAGCTCGCCTTTCTTGGCACCTTTGTTGAAAAACACACCCTGCTGCTGACACCAGTCCTTTAGTTGGGTCACAGTATAGTTATCCAGCTCTTCCACATTTATCTCCATTTTTGCTAGAGTCTAAACTTTTCACACAGAAGGAAACCAAAAGTGTCCTAGGGTCAACCTCCACCCACCACCAGAAATAAATTTAGAAAAAACAAAAATGTAAATTAGGAGGGCCGCAAGGAGAAAACTCCTGGTGTAGGTTTAGTGTATTGCGTTGAATTACTAGTGAGTAGCTGCAACCAAGTCAGTTATCCCACCGCTAGGCACCAAATGTTGGAACTGGGTAGCCTGGCCTAGGGTAAGGCATGCATTTCAGAGGCACAGTGTTAAGGTTGCAGACCACCCAAAAGTAAAACCACGCAATTTCACACAAAAATAACGCTACACCAAAGCTGTGGAAAAATAAGTACTGCTTTATAAAAATAATATACTCTTTGTTTTCAACATATCACTTAATACATTTCAGGTTGACTTAGTAATAGCAAACACTTTTAACCGGATAAGCAATTCTCCAGATAGATTTAACATTACAGTACATTTGTCATTTAGTCAATATTAACACTCTCAGGTCTGTTAATGTAAATTAAACTTCAACAGTGCACTTGCTTAGACTCCAGAAATACTGTGTATGGATACTATGCAATGTACTATATTCGTCTCCCCCAGCACCAGTATTCCCTCCTTCTTCTTACTACATAAACTCTGAGGATTCAAATATACCAACTTTACATAGCCAACAGCAAGTTTTCTGGGATTATCCAAGAACTCAACTCCAGTAGAAAAAGGGGGGCAAACTGTCATAAGATATCAAGAGCCAAGGGTTTTATATTGACTTTATGCTCCTGGAACCCCCACTGGTGATCAGGCTTCTTGAGTCAGCCAGTATTTTAATTGTTAAGCCTTTCGTTTCCAGGCTCTCCTCCTCTTTCTCTTAATTATGGACAGTGTAGGGAAGAAGCTGAACGCGTAGGAGGCCTGACCAGCTCTCCCACGCTACCCCACACTCCTCCCTGCTTACTTGAGAAGGGGGGCCGGCAGACGGATCTTCCGCCCACCCCCTGTACCTTGGGACCGCTTCTCTCCACACACACTCGGCCTCTCCGCCTCCGGAGAGAACAGAACCGGAGCGCTACACACAGCGCATCAGCCGCTTGACAGGCTGCTCCTCACACCCGGATCTGTCCCTCGGCGCGCAGGTCAGACGCAATCACTCGCCGAAGCCGCCTCCTCACAGCGCTCCTCAGCCGAGAGTGACGACGTAAATTTCCACACCCCCGGCCTCCACTGCGCATGCACGGGGGAAAAGCGACTCCGCTCCGGGCCTGCTTAATCCTCGGCCCCTTCTCTCACCACAGTCCCACAATTCAATGGGGAATTAGCGCGCTGGCACCGGGAAGGAGCACTGCGCTCTCACTTATCCCAGGATTCACCGGACGCCGACACAGAGCGCGACAGGTGCCCCCGGGGTCCCGTTTTCGGCGCTGGCCTCACAAGGTTGCCCAGGCTCAAGGGAATCCTCCACCAGTCTCCAACCACTGGTCCATCAACACAGGGTCGGCTCCCTGCCAGTTCTGACCCAGGTAAGAGGTGCCCAGCGCCACCCAGGACAACAGTTATCTTCTTGTTATCAACAGGAAAAGGGGGGGGATCAAAGGAGCTTCCACAGAATGAAGCCTCAGGGCGCTTTCTCCTCACTAGGACCCCAGCCCTCTTCACTGGACAGTTAATAGGAACCCTCTCAGTTCAGTTTCCAATGCTGGGCAGAGGACCGCGCTCCACTGCGCTGCAGTCTCCTTACCCTACCTACACCCTACTATTTTGAAGTTAGGGGTCAGTCAGGCGCCCAGGGTCTCCCTTAAACTTTCCCAGCGGGGACAGGACAAGGAACCCACAGGAGGAATAGAGAAGTGGAATTATTAGGCTGCTTCCCAGTCCAGGAGTTCAACCCTTACACTAGTCTCCTCCCACCTGCCAGGATAGCCTGTCCTCCAGCTGACTCTCACAGGTAGACAAAATGGCTGCCCCGCATTCCGCCTTATATAGGCTGCCCTTCAGTGGTCCAGAGTGGACCAGAAGGTTCTAGAATGCCCTATGCTAGGCTATGGCCAAGTTCTGGGTGTGACAGTTAGGGCAGTTGGTGGCCACCATTTTAGGTAGTGCCAACTTTCCTGTCAGAACAGGCCTCAGGGCCTAAGGTAAAAGATTATGGGGGGAAAAAGAACACCCATCCCCTTGACCAACACCTAAAAAATAGTAGACAGAAAAATATTAAAGGTATGAGGGGCAAAATGGGGACAAAATAAATAATAATGAGGAGGGACTGCGCAAAAAAATCCAGACAGGTCTAACACCTCCCCTTCATCTTACCCTGGTAACCTTGTTACAATCGAAGTGACCCCACTCTTCTAAATCCGTCCTTCATGATATTTATCAAAAAGCAAACCTACTACATCTCCCAAAATCCACTGTTTGTGCCCAGGTAACATGTGTCAGTGCTTTGTCTATCAAGCTGCATTAATCATTTACACTTCCTCCCCCACCACGCATCAAACTGCCCCGTCCACCCTAAGATGACATACAAACTTAATTATATACAATCCTATAGGTCATGTTTACATTAGCTGTTGTACAAATTCATCGTACGCACGCGGGCGTGTTTATTACCGAACCCGTCGTGAATTTAAATACAATCCGCATTGTTTAAAAACTGCAGGGGCTTGCACGTTATCAAACTGAAAATGGAATAAGAATTCAGGACAAAAAGAAAATAAAGGGGTGCACGCTGTCAAATCCCTCCTTTTTGCATATAATTTAAAGGCACATTCTTCTTAATTTTATTAAAAACTAGCAGAGAGAGATACAATTACCTCACTCCAGGCGAGCGGTACTTAGGTACGGCCCGGCCTCCTCGTAGCCCCACTGACTCCCAGTCCCGGGGACAAACCATGCGGCCCGGGCATGTTTCAGGTCAGGTTCAGTAGCAAAAATGTGCCCTGGGCTGCGGAGGCCGCTAAGATTCTTAGGTTTGTGGAAATATACAAACTGGGGGGCACTACCAACCAGAATATAAGATCCTTAATTATTGCCCGGCGATGTCGCCTCTTGAACCCACAAAGAAGTTAAACTATTGAAGAGGCAGGCGCTGGAGACTGGAAGGCAGGAAACAAGGTTTTTATTCGCTCCGGAGGAGAACACAACGAAAACGGACAGAAGGTATCGTTCTGAGGTGCTCTAACTGCATCCCGGAGGCCTGGCCTCTTATACACAAGTTTGTCTCTTTATTACATGTAACACATTCTCGTTGATACTTTGATGTATGGAAAGACATCCTCAGAATCCCCCCTTCCCAGCCCGTTCCCATGCAAGGCTACAGTGGAAGTCCCCGCCCCGTTCACAACAGGTGATGATCATCGCGCAGCTGGGTATTCCGCCGATTCACGGAGGGTGCGGGTTTCGATCGGATCTCGTGGGATGGGGGGGGGCTTTGATCATCTCGGGGGGTCCTTTGAGGAGGGAAGCTTCCTATTGTATGGGGAGGGGCAAGAGATTGGTATCGGCAGAGCTAGGTGTCGGCCTGGGAACGGGGAAGACAAACGGGCACACGGGGAAAAGGGGGTTGCATCAAAAAGGGCCGGAGGTCATGACGGGGAAGCAGGGAGGTGTCGCGCTGGGAACAGGATGAGAGCCTGGGGCAGAGCAGTGCCGAAGAGGGGTTTATGACTCAAGGCAGGTGCAAGCAGGGGGGGTGTTGCCAGCGAAGTTAGGAGAGAGAGAGAGAGACGCGCTGGCTCTCGGCGAGAGCGGGGAAGCCATGGTGTCCAAAATGGCGGCTGTTTTACGCGCACAAAAGGTTTAAGGAGAGCAAGAGGGCGCCGATAATGTTGACGGTTTTCAGCCTAACTTTTAACAGTCCTCCCTTTTCAACATATCTAGCCAACTTGCTTACTCAATGTCAATTTTCATCAAATTCCTAACTTCGGCATCATATAATGCCCTCATGTGTTCGCTTCCAATGTCCACAGTTTTGGGAAAAATACAACTCGCACATAAAGAACACATAGGTGGCAAACATTGAATCCCTAAGCATAGGCCACATATTACAACTACGGGAATCAGGATAATGGTGAGCAGTCTCCAGCCCCAACTTTTGATGGTGTCCCAGAACCAACCACCAAGCGACCATTCTTCTTGCTCTTGGTGAACTTCCGAGGAGAGTCTGTGAAGATGTTCGATGGCTTTGTACACTGAGGGTGAGTTGTCCGGTATGTATGTACAACAGCTGGCCCCAATAATGCGGCATGCTCCTCCACGGTCCGCCAGAACCACATCTAGAACGAGGCGGTTCTGAAGAGCCACCAAACGGACCGCTTGGAGCTCGGCAGTGTTGTTGGCAAAGATGCCCGCTGTGATGTTCATGGTTGTCTCGACTGCCTGAGTCAAATGTCGGATGGCACGGCTGTTTGCCATCGGGCCCCAGAGGGGGACGAGTCCTTTCATAGCATCGAGGAACTGTGCCCCTGTTGAGTCGGCTTGCTCAACGTCTTTGGCTCGTTTTTGTCTGTGGTGATTCGCTGGGGCCACATAAGTTGGAGGAAGGACGAAGGAGATGTAGCAAGTGCCCCCCCAGCCTTTGGGGAGCCAGGTGTAGGCCTTCGTGCCACAGATGAAATACATGTTTGGGGATGACACAAAGGAAGGTGGATCCGTGGAGCCCAAAGTTCTGGTAAAGCGGCAAGCGCTGTGACCCACCAGCTGTGTCCCAAGTCCTTCTACACACATATGGCCTGTGACGTTGATGACCGTCAGGGCCACAGTCAGAGTGGCAGCCGTTCGTTTCCGCAGATAGGAGAAGGTGGGTCTGGTTGGATTGTTGAACACCTGCATTTCGATTCGTTCTTTGGCCGGAATGTCCATTTGGATCGAGTCGCTGGGGGTCAGCGGGCAGAAGTGTGTCTTTGTCTTGTTTCGCCCGGCCTCATGAGAAGAATGTGTTGCAGCTCTGCTGGAAGTGGCATTTCCCGTATAGCTCTCTTGTAGGAGGATCAGCCAGGCAAGGCAGGAGCCGTGGACGGAGAAGGGTGAAGGGATGAATGGTATTGAATGTCCAGTGGCATGGGGTAGCAACCCACAGATCCAGCAGTTGGTGGCGTTGGTGGCAAGATTGTGCTGGTGAAGTAGCTGCACGAAAGAGTTGTTCCAAAACGCCTTTCGCCTCTCTCTTAGTTGAGGAGAGAGCGAAATTAGATAATGTTCCTTCATGGTGGTAGGCTGAGCAGTGGTTAGGAATGTTTCGTGAGCAGGTGCGTGTTCTTCCATAATCCAGAGCGTAGTCATGAGGAGAAAACAGAGGAGGATTACGATGAAGAGTGCAATTGTCTTTGAGCTATGGAGTCTGTCTGTTCTCGGATTTCTGTAGTGGGTATTTCCTGTTGTCTCAGTCGGCTTCTTGTTTGGCGCTTCCATCATCTTCTTATCTGGCGCTTCCATCATCTTCGTCTTCAAGGTGCTCGGTAGTGGGCAGGACCACAGACTCAGTTTTAGCTTCTCTCCAGGTAACCCTTGGTAGTTTGGGTCACCGTTCTGAGATTCTTAAGCCTAGTCCGTGGCCTACTTAGCCGAAGCTCCCTCCTTTCGACGTAGGAAATACCCTTCTCGAGATGGTACAGTGGGGTCAGGATGTTTTGAAAGTTCAAGTGTCTCTGTATCAGGGTAGCAGTTCAACGATGGTCGGTCCCGGTTCAGGAGCTCTTCTTGGGTGCTGACGGTGTCTGTCGTGGCCAGGGCTGGAGAGACCTTTTTGCAGTGATGAGCGTGCAGCCAGTGTTTCTTCCCCTCCACTCGAAGTGCGGTCCGAGTGGTGATCAGCACTTGCCAGGGGCCCGTCCACCGGGGTTCCAAACTCTTTGACCGCTGAAAGTTTCGGATCAGCACGAAGTCCCCCGGCTGGATGGCGTGACCCGGACCCCTGGAAGCATCGGGGATGGCCTGCCGCACCTGCTGATGAAGGACAGACAAAGTTTCAGTCAATTTGTACAGATAATCAGACATTAGGACATCCGGAACGTCATGAATGGACGTTGGTTTCGGGGCAGACCAGACGCTCATGGGTCGACCGAAGACAACTTCATAAGGGGTTAAGTGATGTCGGGTGGGGGTAGAGCGCATCGATAGCAATGCCAATGGGAGGGCGTCTGGCCATTTCAGGCCCGTCGTAGCCACTATTTTGGCCAGTTTAAGCTTTAGTGTGGCGTTGTGTCGTTCGACAAGCCCAGCAGATTGAGGGTGGAAGACTGCGTGGAATTTCTGTTTGATACCCAGCCCATTTAGGATGAGCTGGATAACGTTGGCTACGAAGTGGGGGCCATTATCACTCCATAAAACACGACAGAGGCCATAACGGGGGGAAAACTCCTTTAACAGGACCTTTGCAGTGGCCATAGCGGTGTTGTCACGGGTTGGATATGCTTCCACCCATTTGCTAAATGCGCATACCACGACAAGTACATATTTCAGGCCTTGGCATCTGTCTAGCTGGATGTAGTCCATCTGCAGGACTTCAAATGGGTGGTTTGGGACCCCAAATCCCCCCCGGGGTACTACAGTTCCCTTCCCGGGGTTGTGTTGCAGGCATATTAAGCATTGTTGGACCAGGCGTTTGGCGGAATCTGGGATCTTGTCATTGTGCCAAACCCTGGAGACAAGTTCGATCATGGGGGCTGATCCTATGTGGGCTGGGGAGTGTGCCATGGTTAATATGGGAATCAAGTATGAATCAGGTAGCAACCATCTGTTCGTGTCTTTTGTCCGCCAGCAGCCTTCATCGTCTTTCAATCCCACCCGTGCCCATTCAGTCAATTCGTGTTGTGTGCTAGCCGTTTGTATGTCTCTAATTGTGTCCTTGGCGTCAGTCCAGTTTTCTGCTTGTGACCTGGTCACGTACATACGTGTTGTCGTTCTATTTTCAGCTGTCGTTCGGGCGGTGATGTCGGCTAGTGCATTTCCCTGTCCAATAATGTCTGTCACCTTCTTGTGTGCCTGGCATTTGATAACGGCAAGTTTGTTGGGGAGGAGGACAGCTTCGATTAAGGCGGAGACTAAATCCCCGTGCAGAATGGGTGTGCCGTGTGAGGTCAAGTATCCTCTCTCCCTCCAGAGGAGCCCAAAATGGTGAACCACCCCGAAGGCATACTGGCTGTCGGTGTAAACGTTCGCCGTGGTTCCTGTTGCCAGGATGCAGGCTCTCGTCAAAGCAATCAGTTCCGCTGCCTGGGCAGATCGCTGGGTGATGCGGGCTGTTTCTACTACAGTTCGAGCCGTGGTGACTGCATAGGCAGCGGAAGTGGTACCATCGGAGAGTTTGATGCAAGAACCGTCCACCCACAACTCCCCGTCGGGGTCAGGGAAAGCTGTGTCTCTGAGATCGACCCTACTCCTGGTCTGTTCGTCCGTAAGAGTCACGCAGTCATGTACGGGGTGCACATTGGGGTCGTTCTCTGGCAGGGGTAACAGAGTTGCTGGGTTCAGTGTGGTGCATCTTTTCAGGGTGATATGGGGGGCAAGCAAGGTTAGTTCGTATCCAGTCAGTCGTGCACTCGTCAGATGTTGCGTCTTGGTTTGGTTCAGGAGGGTGTCGACTGCATGGGGTACCAGTACCGTGAGGGAATTCGAGAGTACAATCCCCTCACTCTGTCGGATAGAGACTGCAGCAGCAGCTACAGCTCGAAGGCAGGCAGGCAAGGCTCTGGCGACAGGGTCAAGAGTGGCAGAGAAGTAAGCGCACGGTCGTTGCTTAGGACCGATGGCCTGGGTCAGGACAGATAAAGCGCACCCCTCCCTTTCGTGAGTGTAAAGGGAGAAGGGCTTTCTGTAATCAGGGGTACCCAGGACAGGGGCTGAGCAAAGGGCATCTCGTAGTTCTGTGAAGGAGGTTTGACACTCAGGAGTCCAAGGGAGTGGGAAAGGGACGTCTTTGTTTAGGAGAGAGAGCAGTGGTTTTACAACGAGGCTGAAGTTTGGCAACCATTGTCGGCAGAAGGAGGTGAGGCCTAATAGGGAGCGGACCTGCTTCTGGGTTTTAGGGACAGGGGTGTCTAGAATGGTCTGGATTCGATCAGGGGTGAGTTTCCTTCCATCTTTGGACAGAAGGTGGCCTAGGTAAGTGACCTGGGGTAGGCAGAATTGCAACTTCTTCTTAGAGACCTTGTGGCCATTTTCCGCAAGGAAGTGCAAGAGTTGAATGGTGGCGGTAACCGCTAGAGGGGTGGTGTCGGCTGCCAAAAGGATGTCATCGACATATTGTACCAACACCACCCCGTCGGGTAACCGGACTTGGTCTAGTTGCCTTTTGAGGGCCTGGCTGTAGATGCTAGGGCTCTCCGTGTAGCCTTGAGGGGCTCGGCAAAACCTATATGAGCGGGATTTTAGGGTAAAGCCGAAGAGATATCGGCTGTCTGGGTGGATGGGGATGGAGAAGAATGCGTTCTTGAGGTCGATGACGGAAAAGGTGGTTGCAGTGGATGGAATCAAGGTCAGGATGGTGGTGATGTCTGAGACCACAGGGTACTGGGGTACTACCACTTTGTTGATCTCTCGGAGGTCGATGATGAAACGGTATGCTTTCTCATCTCCCTCTCCCTGCTTCTTGATAATGGGCAAGATAGGGCTGTTGCAAACGTTGCTAACCACTTCCTCTACCACTCCTGCGTCTATCAGTGACTGGATAATCATTACCAATGCCTTCTCGCCTTCTGGCGATATCCGATATTGGGGGAGTTTTGGGAGTGTTGCGTCTGGTCGGACAGTAATGTGCACTGGGTCAATTAACATACGCCCTACGTCCGAATCCGCTTTGGCCCACAGATACGGAGGTAGGGTGTCAAGCAGGGACGCGTCGACGTCGGTGATGGAAAACATGTGTCGGGGGGAACAATGTTTAAGCAGAACGGGGTTGTCGTAAAGAAACACTCGAACTCCATCTTGAGAACACCTAATCGTCGCTCGGAAGTGTTTCAGTAAGTCAAGTCCCATAATGGCGTCAGGGCTATTGGAGGAAAGCAAGAACGTGGTGTCGGTGGTGTTGTTTTCTACGTCAAAGAGAATCGGGGCAGACAAAGGGTTGGTGGAGGGCGTTCCATCGAAACCTGTCGATGTTATGAGTGAGCCAGACAAGGGTGCCCTTGGAATCAGTCGTTTAGATAACGCACTACGTGTTGCGCCAGTGTCTACCAGAAATGGAGACTTGGTACCCAGGACCTTAGCAGTGACATAAGGGCCCTGCTGGTCAACATAGAGCTCGACTGGATCCCTCCCTCGCCCTTGGCTGTCCTATGCAAAGGTGTGAGTGTCGTCATAGTCAGATTGTTGATATTGGTTCTGTCTGGGTCGATCGAACGTATTCGGTCTGCTTGATCTGTCATTAGTCGCGTCATTTGGGGGCCCTCGTTGTGGTCCCTTAGGTCTCGGTCCGTTTGCTACATCCCTGGGGTCTCTGTTCCTGATCATTTCCAGGAGAACTGGGCACTGGGATTTCCAATGGCCAGTCCCTTTGCAGAAAGCGCACTGGTCATCTCTAAGGTCTGTGCGTCCACTGTAGGGAGTCAGAGTGCGGTCCTGGGGAAATGCAGTCTTAGGGACGTTTGTCTGGTAGTTTCCCCGGTATTGGTCTCGTCCTATAGTCACCCCTTGCAGTTTGGCAATCATCACCCTCTCTTTTAAGTCTTTCTTCTTTTTCTCTGTCGCCCTATCGTTTTCATTTTTCTGATGCTCATAATATTGGGCCATTTGGAGAATCGCTGTAGGTTTGGAGGCTGCCCAACTACTCTCGCTGGCCTGTAGTTTCTGGGAGATGTCCAATGATAGGCCCTTAACATAATTCTGGACAAACAGATGGTGTCCGGTTGCAGTGGTCATGTCCTGGCCGCTGTAATCGGAGAACACCGTTTCAAACCGGGAGAAGTATTCCGATACATCCTCCTGGGGTTTTTGGCGACAGGCTGTTACTATCGACCAGTCCACTTTCTTTTCTGGGATTAGGGTTTTTAATTTCTCTACAATTTTATCTGGGAGGTCTAGAATGGATTTCAACGGCTTTTGCCCTGGTCCCCGTTGTTTGTCCAAGTCATCGAGTTGTGGCCAGGTATGTCCGAACAGCTCAAGGTGGTCGACTTTCCGGATTTGCTTCCACACATCAGCTGGTAGACATAACCCGAAGAACAAGTCGATGTCAGCCAGGGTCATGATAGTTGAACCCAGGGCTGTACCCAATTCAGTATAGAAGGCAGTGGGGTTTTTACGTAGGTCGGGTAGAGATTTCCGGAATGTCAGTATCTCTTGCCGGTCCCATGGCTGGTAGACCCAGTTGTATACTACCCTTCCCTTCGCATCTTGGTTGTTTGCATCATCGTGAGTCCCTGTACCTCGAGGGGGAACCCAGTAAGGGGCAGCCTCACGTATCGGCATCATGGTGTTAGATTGCTCGGTTGGTGGTTCGGTCACTACGGGGGCCGTGGATTTAGCTCCCGGCTTTCGTTCAGTGAGGTGGCGGAAAACCTCAAGCGTACGCGTAAGGAGGTCCGACACATCACACTCGCCCTGATCCCCGATATCGACCTTCCGGTACAGAGTCCTTAGGCTCTCGGGACCTTTGTCTCGATATCGGTCCTCGTATGCATTCAAGACATGATAACACAGTCGTACGGTAAAATGTCGTCTGTGACTCCCTGTATACGAGCTGAACATATCTGTGATGTACTCTTCATCATCCTTCCTTTCTACCAGTGTCCTTGCTATTTTGTCGATCCCCGCTCGCTCATCTTTGTCTAGTCTGTTTGTTCTTGCAAGGCCAGCCCCTCGAGTCTCATGCTCGTCTAACGTTGCCGTTGATGCGGGTTTTAATACCAGGGGTTCGGCTGGCACAGAGGCCATTGGGGCCGACGCTGCGGCGGTACCTTCGCTTGTACCTGGGGGTGGCGCGTGCTGCGCCAAGGGACGAGAAGGGGCATATGGAGGGGGCATGTAGATGATAGGGGGACCTAACAGCAGGTCCTCATTGGCTTGTCGTTTCAAGGGTAAATCAGGGTAGAGCATGGAGGGGGTTCTAACCGGACACTGGCTTGGCGTTTCCCTTTCTAGTTTCTGTTTAGCTTTCTCTCTTTCCTCTATCTCCTTTTTTAGCTTCTGAGCAGCTAGGTGGGCTGCTTTTTGCAGCTCTTTTTCCAACCTACTCTCAGTTTTCTTTTTACGCTGTTCAGTTTCTTTTCGCCACATGCCGAAGCTATCAAGCATAGTAGGTGTTGTCTTGTTTTTACCTAGGGCAGTTTCTAGCGTTTTTATTTTATCATCATCGAAGGATCCTATCAGGGGCCATTGACTTTCTTGACCCTGTTTTGTATATTTATGCCATAGTTTACTATAGGCAATAGCGGTCAATCCATGCTTCATGAACATGTCCTTATTAGGGGTGCCTTCCAGTGGGGCTGGATGGTCCATCTCTAATAAGCGGTCCGGGCTAAACAGGCTACCAATCAATGGGGAGAAGACAGACATGACGGCTCGTAACGAGGGACTAAAAAGTCAGCACTGCCTATCTTATCACTAGGTGCAAAGACTAGACAGAATATTTCTATTCTACGTTGTTTGCAGGCAGTGAATACCTCATGGATCACAATAACCAAAGACCAACAAATAACAATGGGGAGAATGAGTAGGTCCGCAAAGATCTGCGTTACCTACCTTTTTCACTATCTGCAAAAAGGGTGGTCTCTTCCCTGTTTGCAGACAGGGAATCTCCAGGAAACAATAATTTTGCGAACAACAGTTCAGTTTCAAGCAATTATAGGGTGGGGGGGAGAAAAAATAAGCACGGCTGCTACCCTACCTATCCTCCACTGCTTGCAAAGAGAGAGACCTTTGTTTCTCCGTTTGCAGACAGTGAATCCCTCATAGATCAAGATAACGAAAGACCGATAAATAACAATGGGGAGAATGAGTAGGTCCGCAAAGATCTGCGTTACCTACCTTTTTCACTATCTGCAAAAAGGGTGGTCTCTTCCCTGTTTGCAGACAGGGAATCTCCAGGAAACAATAATTTTGCGAACAACAGCTCAGTTTCAGGTGACTATTGAGTGGGGGGGAAAAATAAGCACGGTTGTCTGCCCTACCTATCCTCCACTGCTTGCAAAGAGAGAGCCTGTTGTTTCTCCGTTTGCAGACAGTGAATCTCCAAATAAACAAAAAGAGAAATACTAGTATTTAACAATCAAGCAATTTTTCGCAATTTGTCGTGGTAACACGACCTTACCCGGACCGCATGGACAGTTTCCTGACTTCCGAATCCAGCGCCCGATCGTCCTCTCTTCTTCGTTATCCTCGCGGCACTCCTGATGGTTCCCAGTCAGGACCGTAGATCACTCGAGAGAGGTCTGTTCGGAACCAGTGAAGTTCGGATGATCGGCTGTCAGACGAGGGTCTATCGGACAGACGCGTTCCCGATCGTTGCAGTCGTTCACTTTGTCGTCAGGACCTCTCCCACTGGATCCATGGGTCGCTGATGGGCCCCACGCTTGGGACGCCAATTGTGGAAATATACAAACTGGGGGGCACTACCAACCAGAATATAAGATCCTTAATTATTGCCCGGCGATGTCGCCTCTTGAACCCACAAAGAAGTTAAACTATTGAAGAGGCAGGCGCTGGAGACTGGAAGGCAGGAAACAAGGTTTTTATTCGCTCCGGAGGAGAACACAACGAAAACGGACAGAAGGTATCGTTCTGAGGTGCTCTAACTGCATCCCGGAGGCCTGGCCTCTTATACACAAGTTTGTCTCTTTATTACATGTAACACATTCTCGTTGATACTTTGATGTATGGAAAGACATCCTCAGAATCCCCCCTTCCCAGCCCGTTCCCATGCAAGGCTACAGTGGAAGTCCCCGCCCCGTTCACAACAGGTGATGATCATCGCGCAGCTGGGTATTCCGCCGATTCACGGAGGGTGCGGGTTTCGATCGGATCTCGTGGGATGGGGGGGGGCTTTGATCATCTCGGGGGGTCCTTTGAGGAGGGAAGCTTCCTATTGTATGGGGAGGGGCAAGAGATTGGTATCGGCAGAGCTAGGTGTCGGCCTGGGAACGGGGAAGACAAACGGGCACACGGGGAAAAGGGGGTTGCATCAAAAAGGGCCGGAGGTCATGACGGGGAAGCAGGGAGGTGTCGCGCTGGGAACAGGATGAGAGCCTGGGGCAGAGCAGTGCCGAAGAGGGGTTTATGACTCAAGGCAGGTGCAAGCAGGGGGGGTGTTGCCAGCGAAGTTAGGAGAGAGAGAGAGAGACGCGCTGGCTCTCGGCGAGAGCGGGGAAGCCATGGTGTCCAAAATGGCGGCTGTTTTACGCGCACAAAAGGTTTAAGGAGAGCAAGAGGGCGCCGATAATGTTGACGGTTTTCAGCCTAACTTTTAACAGGTTGGCATAGCTGCCAAAGTTTCAGATTGCCTATGTGTGACATTTTCTTATTTCTAATGTAATTATGAGTGACATTCAATGACAATGAGTGACACTTTCTCGCGAGCAAAGTCAAGCAATGAAGACGAGGGAAACGCATAAATATCAGAAATTACACCCATACGATCAACGAGAAACTCTAAGAAAATCTTATAACTGCTACAATGCACCAGGCATGGAAGGGCACTGAGAACCAACTGTATCAAACAGGACGGTGAGGCCAGACTGCCTGCAAACGAGCCTCATGTTCCATAACTCCCACAACTGTGTAATTTTCAGATTGCTTATGTGTGACATTTCAGTGGTTCCAGTGCACCTATGAGATTCAACAGCGAAATGTGTGATATTTAAGTGACACTTTTGCATGAGTAAAATCAAGCACTGAAATGCACGGAGAGACATAAAGGTCAGAAATTAGACTTTTGAAAAATGAGAAGTTCTAACAGTAGCTTAACCCCACACCCTTCACTCTCACAGACAATGTCCCCATTGCACAGATTAGTAAATGCTCTCTCGCTAGACTCACCTGTCCTACGAGAAGTCTTCCCAGCAGTGCAAGACTGAGGCAGAGAGCTTCTTTGGTCCGTGAATTTGGACAGGAGAGCAAGAGTGCTTGCTGGCAGTGCTCCTGTCATCTGTAAGTGGCTGGAGCTCGCATTCTCTGGTTTGGTACTTTGCGTTTACTTTCAAAACCAAACAACTTGCCCACGTGTTATTCCAGCAAGTGGAAGTAGAGCCTCAACATGGACTTTGTTGTCCCCATCAGCCTTACTGATATAAGTCCATCATGGTTCATTTATCCCTGTCTTTTGTATATTGACGAGGCTTGCCGCTTATTTGGCATTTAGAGGGTCAAATAGTATTATTGCATTAGGCTGGTCTTTACATTTTTTGTATGAAATGCTGGCACGAATGCTCAAGTGTTATAGCGCTTCTGCTGGGTGTCCATGACGTCTCACACTGATTCATAGGCAGCACTTACATGGTTGCTGCACACTTCCCTGGCACCACACAGGGGACCCGAGTTGGCAGGATTTTAGTAAAATCGTAATGGCAGCACGAGTCTACAAGAGTTGAGCAGCTGTTTTCTTAGGACTCATTACGGAAGGCTCGCCCAGGAGACAGAAATTACTTTCTGGGGGTCGGGCCTGCAGGAAACACCCTGGTTGCTAAAATGACGCTGACCCTGTGTGTGCCGGTTTGCACACAGTGCACTACCAGTGAGGTTTGGCACAGGCCCTGTAGACGTACCAAGTTGCTAGCCCTACTCAGATAGGTTGTTTAGAGCCCGAGGCCTTGTCAACAAGGGCTGATCTCAAGATGTTCACACTTCCTCGGAGTCCTTGCCGGGATTGAACTTGTGGCTCAGGGGCACCTTTTTACACTGTGAGACAGGGCGTGAGCAGAGTTAACAGGCTTTAAAAATATCATGCTTTAAAATTAAATATAATTAGGATTTACCGTACCTGTGTGTAGACTCAGGCCTCAAGAGTGATCGCCACGGTACCGGCAAACAAGCGTTTAAGAGGCAGCAGGCCCCAAACTCGACTCCGGCAGTTACGGTCCGGACTCATTAAGCGTGGCTGCAAGCACCTGTTAATTTTTCTCCAGGACTGAGCGGCAACAGGTCCAGGACTGAGCGGCAACAGGTCCAACTCCGGTCCAGACTCCGCAGCACCTTGAAGAGAGGCTGCAGCACGCATCATACAAGCTGGCAGAGCGAACACCGCCGTGCCCCACTCCAACATTAATCTTTAGGAAACTGGCTGTCGTTGGGTCGGGTGATTTCAGGAGCAGTCACTGGGACACATTTTTGAAAATATTTCCTGTGTGTGAGCCGAGGCGCGCATATTGCGCCTCACACAACTAATTTCAGGCACAGAGAGAGCGAGGCACTGCAGACAACCACTGACGCTGCAGTAAGGAAGTCACGTGCGGTGCTGCTGCGTGCGCAGCGCTTGTTCTTCAAACGGCGGCCGGCCCGGGCAGCACTAGCCCGTTTCGGTAGCCTTTATAATTTATTTGGGTACACTGACTGACAGTATGGTCAGTGAGTGTCCCCAAATAAATTATAAAGGCCGCCACAACGGGCCAGTGCTGCCCGGCCGCCCTCAAAATAGTGCCGCCTGGGGCGGACCGCCCCTCCCGCCCCCCCCTAGCTACGCGGCTGAGCCCCCCTACATCCCAGACGCCAAGGCCAGGCCCAGGTCCATTACTGGTAATTAACCCGTTCACAGCACTATCTGCCTTAGGCCTAGGCCTCTGTTTCTAGTCTATTTCAGTTTGTTAAGAGTTTCTTAGAGTCCATGGATATCCATAGGACCATTTTACCATCTCAGTACTCATAGGCATAACCATTTCCACACACAGAACCCCTATCAGGTGAACGTGTATGCACTCATCAAATCAGAACTTTAAATCTTTTTTTTTCTCCATTAGGTAAAATGTTTCCCATCCTAGATAACACTTCCCACACACCTCCTTCCTTCACCACATACATCACTTGCTGCCTTTAAATATGTGAGCCTGCACTCATTAATTCTCATGCAATGTGTTCTCAAAATCAGCTGATTTGCTCTCAGCTTCCTTTGCCATTGGAAGGCAGGTGGGTCTGTCTAGCCCACTGCCTTTACTACCATGTCTCTGGATAAATAATCTTTCTTGCTGAAGTCTATGCTAATATTTGTATTGGGCCAGTGGGTCTGTACTAATTGTTCTGTCCTCCATGCCACTTGTCAGATTGATTAGCTTCAGCTGAAGGACAAGTGGCAGCCTCAAGGGAGAGAGACAAGACGAGGAAAAGCTGCCACCACGCCGCGCACGCCGCAGCGCGTCATCCCGCAGAGTCGCGTTGGCTTACGAAGGCGCAAGGGCAATAAAACGCAACAATCCAATGACATTGATCAGAGCAGGAGGGGAGGGCAGGTTATATGGCACAGCTCCGCAGCCTCATCCCAGAAATGGAGGTCGGGTGCGTGGAGCGGCCATAATACGAATGAAAGGGCAATGCGACTGCTGGGATTCCCAGCACTTTACAGGCATCTCATCATTTAAAAGAGTATGAAAAAGACCTGTAAATGTCATGGTATCGTTAACCTCATCAATCAATCAGTGTGGAGTTTTGTCCCCGCATAAGGTAAATTGTATTTTGTAACCCCTTCGATGCTATGTGGGCATATATACCATAACACCTAAACATGGCTATACAAAAACCTCAGAAATTCACTGAAAAAACCCAATTAAAGTAGGAAATTGGATCATTCGTTGAGCAGGATGTGAAGCCTGTGCAAGCAATAGGTCTACAATTTCCCATTACTGGTAAACAAGCACCCAGTTGTTGCTCTTAACTCTCTCATGGTAGCGAATCAGACTAGTCTAAGGCCTACTTAGGGGAAGTGGTATGGGCTAGTAATCACCATTCGCTGGCATGCAATGATAACACTCAATAAATAATTGTACAGTCTGTTCTTTACCTTTAGGAAAAGGAAAAGTGCATTTATTACACACACTACTAAATACTACGCATTCATTTATAAAGATAATATAATGGTGTTATCCCTACAAGTGTATTTATGAACCTTCTCGTGCTTGTTAGATTGAAGTTCTTATTTAGAATGTTGTATGTGACTCGCGCTTGCGAGTCAGTTGCTCTCTGATCTTTCCTCCTGCCGGTTGCTGCGTGGCACCTGTGCGCAATAAATCTTTAATTACAACTATTTCAATTTGTATTAGTTATCACTTAATACAAAACATTGTGGCGACGAGGCACAGGTGTCCGGAGAACCCGTGAGTGCATCCAGCGCAGATCACGGAGATGAGCGGTGTCTGATTTTCAATTGACGGAGACGAGGTGAAGGAATTCCTGTTTTCCTTGTCGAGTTAAGAAGGTATTCAAGTTGTCATTTGCGGAGGTGAGCACAGCTAGTGGCACCAGCTGAATTTAGGAAAATCGTCATTGGCACAGTGAGTTACATCACTGACCTGAACGTGAAACGCAGTCAGTTTCTTTGCGCATCTCACATATCCGCCATTTTGAGACGTACTGAAAACAATATTGCAGTCTAAGCTTGCGTATGTTGCAACGTTGTGAAGGCCATTTTAAGTTTGGCAACACAATTTGAGACGATCATTTAAAAAAAAAAAAAAAACATTAACTTTATTGGCACATGCTGTAGATAACAGTAATCCACTTCTCTAATAAGGGATAATAACACTTACATTTTCAAAAACGTGTTCAAGATACGTGTCAAATAGCATACTGTGACACAGACATTTAATTATTCAGGGAAGTAGCATTGACGGAGTCAAGTGACAGCTGCAGCCTCATGCCGTTTCATGAGCATCATTTCAAGTGAAGTTCGGAAATTTATAGTCAGATACTAGAAGAAAAATAGAAGAGTTCTTATACTCTTACCTTGTTTAGGAAAGGACATTATACGTGTCAGACAACAGTGACTCGCACACTCGGAAAACAAAACGCGTCAAATACACGGTGATGAAACACAGTGATGCACACATTTATGTTTTGCGTGTCAAGCATTGCGGACAAGCGACAGTGATACGCACACTCATAGCTATTGTGCTGAAAAACAGTGACGCACATACCTATTGCCTTGCTTGTCAAACAACAGTGATACGCACACTCTGTATCAGCTTTGCGTGTCAAGCGACAGTGATACCCACACTTAAAGTTGTCGTGCAGAGACACAGTGACACGCACACTTACTTATGTTGTTTGGTCGTGTCAGACAACAGTGACACACATACTCAAAAAGACATTCCATGCTTACATTGTCAAAATGAATATCATAATGCAGTAATGTGCACACTATGGGCCAGATGTAGGTGGCCATTTACCGGTCGGTAACGGCCAAATTCGGCCGTTACCGACCGGTAATTGGATTTTGAGATGTAAGGCATGCATTTACAGAATCGGTATTTTACCGATTCTGTATTTACCGATTCGGTAAAATTACCGAATCGGTAAATACAGACTCTGTAAAATACCGATTCTGTAAATGCAGATGTAGCTGGCACATGTCAGAGTGCCACAGGGCTCTAAGAATCGGTATTTTACCACCCAATCCAATTGGGTGGTAAAATACCGAATCCAGGTGTGCATGCACATGTGTCCATGCACACCTGTGCCATGTGGCACACAGACATGCCCTGAGGGCATGTCTGTGTGCCACATGGCACACATGCCCGTCTTTGGGGTGCTAGAGGGTGTCAAAGTGACACCCCCTGCACCCTTGCTAAAATCGGTATTTACCGAATCTGTAATTACAGATTCGGTATTGCCCATTGATTCCTATGGCCTTCAGGGCCCATAAGAATCAATGGGCAATACCGAATCGGTATTTACAGAATCGGTAAATACCGAATCTTAACGATTCGGTATTTACCGAATCTGAAATACCTACATCTCCCCCCCTCTATTTTACCACTTCATAAATACCGAATCGGTATGATTCGGTATTTAAGAAGTGGTAAAATAAAATTACCTACATCTGGCCCATAGTTTTTTATACTTCAAATAAGCTTGTATATTTACTAAAAAGCTACATGTTAGAAGTAAGGCTTTCAATGGGTAATCCGACCCTTGAAGAAACCATACGTACAGCTAAAAGTATTGAGCTCTCTAAAATTTCGGAAAAAAGAACTTGACGAAAAGGTTGTGTCAAAGGAATCGGTAACTGTTGTTCGCTCAAAAAATATTAAAAGTAACAATTCTGCATGCATAGAAAACAAACAATACAGACAAAACAACATATGCTACACATTTTAAGTCTAGTCGACCTTGTCCTTCAAAGAATGTTGTCTGTAGAATTTGTGGGAGAATGGGGCATTTTGCCAAAGTTTGTCACAGTGGTAACGCGTTTTTTCGGAAGCTAAACAGTCTTCTTCCCCTGTTGCGAATGTGTCTATTACAGAGAACAATGATGTTAATCTCAATAACATACAAGATGATCTAAAAGACATGGTTGTTGTTGTAGGTGACATGTCTGGCACTGCCGAAGACATTTCTGAATGTGTTGACCCCTATGTTGATATAAACATTGAGGGCAAAGTGGTGAATTTATTAGTCGACTAGCAGCCCGTCCCGAAGTTGTCCGGGTATGAATTGCTGCCGGCCAGTAGTATATTGTTTTGTAGGATTTCGTTTAGATAGCATTTCTTATCTGTGACAGGCCTGTGAAACGCTCCGATTCACAGTGCACTGCTGATGCACTTAAGAGTGCGCGTTCAGTAGTGTGTAAACTCGAGTTTCCCAACTTTATTTTTCCTTGCAATATCATATAGCGCGAACTCGACAACATGGCATGAGCACAATTTACATTACAGAAGAACACATTCATTTGTGGTAGGCACGGGGAGACAAAGCGATTTGCCTGGAATCACAGGATGTTGAGCTGATGCCGAGATTCGAACGTAGCTCCCCAGCTCTAAAGTTCGCAATTCTAGAACTTGTGGCGGGAGGTGTGTCTAAAAGTTTATGTCGGTGCTGCCCATCAATGAGAGACACCTGTGCATTTTTCAAATGGGTGGTGAAAAAATATGAGTATGTTACTGGAGATGTGGGCCGCCGTGCCATCAATGTACTTACCGGGGGAGGGTAAACACCCATTATTCCGCAACTTTCTTTCCGCATACCATCACTCCGCATACTTTCATTACGAAAGTACCATGACTCCGCAATGCCATTATAGCGCATGGCATTACATTTTATATGCTCTTACCATGCATACATTTACAACGAAATTCGTTGTAAATGCATGAATGGTAAAAACATGTTTTTTTTTAATGTTTGGATAAGGTAAGTGTGGGTATAGGGGTATATGTGTTGGGGTACTGAGTTATATGTTTTGGGGTGTTTGGTTATTTTAAGGGTTCAGATATAGTTTTGGGTTATGGGGTACAGGGGTAGTTTTAGGGTTTAGGGATAGGTATGGGTTTTGGGGTACAGGGGTATTTTTAGGGTTCAGGGCTAGGTTTGGGTTTTGGGGTATAGGGGTATTTTCAGGGTTCAGGGGTAGGTTTGGGTTTTGGGGTACAGGGGTATTTTAACGGTTCAGGGCTAGGTTTGGGTTTTGGGGTACAGGGGTGTTTTTAGGGTTCAGGGCTAGGTTTGGGGTTTGGGGCACAGGGTTATTTTAAGGTTCAGGGGTAAGTTTGGGTTTTGGGGTACAGGGGTATTTTTAGGGTTCAGGGGTACGTTAGGGTTTTGGGGTACAGGGGTATTTTAGGGTTCAGGGGTAGGTTTGGGTTTTGGGGTACAGTGATATTTTTAGGGTTCAGGGATAGGTCTGGGTTTTGGGGTACAGGGGTATTTTTAGGGTTCAGGGGTAGGTTTGGTTTTTGAGGTACAGGGGAATTCATAGGGTTCAGGGCTAGGTTTGGGTTTTGGGGTAGAGGGGTATTTTTAGGGTTTAGGGATAGGTTTGGGTTTTGGGGTACAGGGCATATTTATAGGGTTAAGATGGGTTAGTGTTTAAGGGTGTTGGGGTATTTTAAGGAGTAAGGGTGGGTTATGATTATGGGGTGCAGGGGTATTTAAAGGGAGCAGGGTGGGATTAGCACACGATATGAGACATGGCATGAAGGGCGGAACGTACCACACGCCCCCAGCGTTTGTCACGCCCCCAGCACACGCCCCCAGCACACGCCCACAGCACAACGCAGACACGCCCACAAGGGACTACTTTGCTGGCACAGTTCTTTTATCTTTTAAATGTATATGGTGGGCGTCTGCATAGCCTATGTCCTTCTGCTACAACTGCCCTTTCCAACGCTGTATTGGGTGTTGTGATTGGTGCTGTGGTTCCTGAGATTACCCGCCTCAAATGTTTGGGCTCTCTCTTTATTATATTAGTATGGATTCTGGGGCAAGAATTACAATGCTTACACAAGAATTGTTTGCTGAAGTCTGGGGCTCTCGTTCTTCGATGCTTCCAGATAGAACCCCTGGGCCTCATTTATGAGAAAGACGCATCGCTGCGTGAAAGCAGCGATGCGTCACTTCTCAGTGCGCCCTCCTTGCGACATTCTTGATGCGTCATATGTAATGTATGAAGCATCATGTCGCAAGGAGTTACAGATACGTCAGTATTTCTGACGTATCTGTAAGCGCAAAAGTGACGCATTGCTGGAGTGTGTCACAAAAGTGACGCAACTCCAGCAATGCATCCTTTCACATGGGGCAAGCCCCATGTGAAAGGGCCTGCGTCAGTCTTACGCCTGCTGTGAGGCAGGCGCAAGATTTTGACGCAACAGTGTCCTAAAAGTGACGCAGTGAAATCTCATAGATTTCACTGCGTCACTTCTACGACCCTTCCTTGCGTCAGAATGCCCCCCTTGCATATATTATACCTGGCGCAGGTATAATGTGGCGCAGGGGTTTACAAAGTGACGCATCTACGTAGATGCGTCACTTTGTAAATATGGCGCAACAAGGCGCATTTTTTACACCACTGGTGCGTCACAAAAAGTGACGCACCGGCGGCGTAAAAGTGACGCACAGCCTCATAGATGAGGCCCCCTGTTTCTTATTAAGGGAGGAGGATTGAATTGGCTGGGTTCTTTGAAGATTCTTTGGAGTTCAGAGGAAGAGTCATCCACTGAAAAGTTTATGTGGCCATCAAAGGGTTGTCGATTTTAGGTTGGTATCATCAGGGTTTGTTTAAAAATTGTACTACGGCTGGGTACCAAAGATCAAGTTTCTGTGGTTGGGTCTGATGATTTCGTTGTTAAATTGTCTGAGTATTACCCGTCAGTTTTTAGCAAGAAACTAGGGAAGATAAAGGGGTTCACTCATGTCATAAAAGTCAAGGACAATACCATTCCTGTTAAACACAGATTGAGGAATATACCCTTCATTGTCAGAGATCAATTGGAGAAAGAACTTGACGATTTGTGTAAGCAAGGGAGCATAGAACCTATAGAATCTTCATTGTGGTTGTCCCTCTTAGTTGTTGCGAAGAAAAAAAATGGCGAGCTTCGCGTTTGTGTTGACCTTCGCAGTTTGAATAAAAACATATGGGTGGATTCTCATCCCCTTCCAAAGATCGCTGACATGTTAAGTTTGATTTGTGGTTCTAAGTGGTTTTCCAAGCTAGATTTGGCATCGGCGTACCACCAGGTCATACTTGATCCTTCTTCAAGACATCTTACGGCATTTGTGTTACCTTCTGGATATTTCCAATATTGCCCTATGCCATTCGGGTTGGCCGTTGCGGCAGCTGTCTTTCAGAGGATTATGTCAGGCATGCTCAAAGATATCAAAGGGGTAGTTGTCTTTCAGGGCGATGTGTTAATACATGGTGATTCAAGTGATTCACATGATGAAGCTCTTTTTCATGTACTTGAAGTTATGCAAGACAGTGGTGCGGTTCTGAAACAATAAAAGTGTGTGTTCAAAGAGACCTGCTCTTATCAAGGCCATTGTTGATAGTCCTGCTCCTATAGACTAAAATTGGGCTTAAGTCATTCATAGGACTATGTGAGTTTTATTCTCGATTTGTACCAGACTACGCTTCAAGGGCTCAACCCCTTACCAACATGCCTAAGAAAAGTGTTCCTTTTCTTTGGAATTCTAGTACTCAAAAGGCGTTTGAGTGGATTAAAACACAGATAGTCTGTCCCAAGGTCCTTAAGCCTTTTGATCCAAGTGCCATGTGCACTATTACTGTTGATGCCAGTGGTCTGGGTTTAGGTGTGGTCCTTACCCAATCTGTTGGTGGTACAGAAAACACTTTGGGATTTGCCTCAAGAGTCTTGCGAGGCACTGAACTCAATCTTGCTGTCATCGAAAGAGAACTTTTGGCGTGTTGGTGGGCTGTAAGGAAATTTAATTTGTATGTTTAGGGAAGACATTTCCAGCTACGTACTGATACTCAGTACAGCAGGGGAATGATCCCCGCGTGTGAGCGTTTCAAAGGTCATGACGAGCTCAGCTCGCCATGAGCACACGGGAACCGTGACTCATGACGAGCTGAGCTCGTCATGAGCATGGGAGGGGTTAACAGGGCTGGACCCCTATCACACATGGCTCTGTGAGCTAGACATAGAGCTTTAAACCTGGTCCTGGACTGGATGGGGAGCCAGTGCAAGGTTTTTAGCGAGCATCTGACTGACTCGTGTTTCGGTATCTTCAGGAGCATCCTGGCTGCAGTGTTCTGAACTACTTGCAGCCTTTCGATGACATATTTGGGTGAACTACTGTAGTCCAGCCTTGAGGTCACTAGGTCCTGTCATACATGTTGCATTTGTGTCATACATGTTGTATTTGTGACATGGGGTAACAAAATTGGTGTTCCAAAGCATTGATAGCACAACTTGCCTCAGATGGGCCATGGAAGCCTTGAACCCTTCTGCCCATGGAGTATTGTCAACAATACTGAGGGATAGTGGTCCATTGCTCCCTTTAGAAAAGTGATGCTAGTGTCATCATAGTCATCCATTACATGGATGGCTGCATAATGTGTTGTTTTGGGGTTTATTTTCTTCTTCGTGGCCCATAGTTTGGGGTACATAGAGATGGGGATTAACTTTGGCCTTTTACACCATGAGGCTGGGAGCATTGCAAACGGTGGCAGAGAGGACCGTGGCTCCAGAACAACAGTCACCCCAGATCTTGAATCAGGATTTAGGGATCACTAGTTGGTGACCGCCTGGACCTTCCTTCAGATCGGTTGCTCACCCACGCTCCTGATCTCCTGCAGCTACCACGCTCTGTCGCCTTAGCTGTATCGTTTCATCTGATACAGTAATAGCTTTGTTTGGCTTGTTTGGCTGATCTTCGAAGCATTGTAGCGCTTTGCACGCGTAGCGCCGCACTATCTAATTTACATAATAGCCCGACCTTGCTGAGGCTGTTGTGTTTAATATTCGTACAGACTGCACCGCTGAGGCTGTTGTGCTTTTATTTCATTAGACTGCACACTCAGCGCATTTGAGCATTTGCTGCCCCTGTCTCTCTTTGCCTCTGACCCTCCATTTTGTTGTTGGTTTCCCCTGGTCCGCCCCTCCTCCCCGCTACCGCCTCCCAGCTGCTGCCCCTCCCACCCACGAGTTCTGAACCTTCCTCTTCCCCGACCAGACTGTGACCGCCTGGACCTTCCTTCAGATCGGTCGCTCACCCACGCTCCTGATCTCCTGCAGCTACCACGCTCTGTCGCCTTAGCGGTATCGTTTCATCTGATACAGTAATAGCTTTGTTTGGCTTGTTTGGCTGATCTTCGAAGCATTGTAGCGCTTTGCACGCGTAGCGCCGCACTATCTAATTTACATAATAGCGCGACCTTGCTGAGGCTGTTGTGTTTAATATTTGTACAGACTGCACCGCTGAGGCTGTTGTGCTTTTATTTCATTAGACTGCACACTCAGCGCATTTGAGCATTTACTGCCCCTGTCTCTCTTTGCCTCTGACCCTCCATTTTGTTGTTGGTTTCCCCTGGTCCGCCCCTCCTCCCCGCTACCGCCTCCCAGCTGCTGCCCCTCCCACGCTCCGCCCCCTCCACTGTCCATTTATGTCAGATGGTCCCACGCGCAGCGTCCACGCGCTACGGCCGCGCCAAAGGTGCGCCAAAGGTAAGCCCGTCTACGCACATCCGCGCCTGGACCGCGCCCAGCACCCGTCCCCCTGCTCTATGCCGCTCCCAACCCCCCAGAGTAACTTATGATGCCGCTACTCTCCTCGCCTTCAACGCCGGATGCACCCCACTATGCTGCGAAGCTACCCCAGGACGTACCCACGGCCCATTCTCCTGCCTCTCCTGTAAGTTCAACTGCTTCAGGACCCTCACCAAACACACTTCCTCCACACTCAGCTCCGAACCCAACGACTTGAAATGCATCCTACTGAACACCCGCTCGGTCCACAGACACGCAACCGAACTCTGGGATCTAATCGACACTGTGTCACCTGACATCGCCTTCCTCACTGAAACTTGGATGAATGCATCTTCTGCCCCCGACATCGCCATAGCCATACCGGACACTTACAAGATCATTCGAAAAGACCGCACCGATCAAACTGGAGGAGGCATCGCCATCGTCCATAGAAACACCATCAAAATTACAACCAGCTCTGACGACAATCTTGCAACCGCCGAACACCTCCACTTTCAGATCCACACCGACCCCAGGACCACCCTTAGAGGAACCCTCATTTACAGGCCCCCAGGCACCCGATCTCAATTCAGCGACGACATCACTGACTTCGTCAGCCCGCACGCCCTCGCCTCCGAGAACTACATTCTTCTAGGAGACCTCAACTACCACCTTGACAACATTCTCGACAACAACACCACCACCCTTCTGGACAACCTGTCCAATCTCGGACTCAAACAACTTGTTGACACCCCCACTCACACAGCCGGACACACGCTCGACCCTATCTTCACCTCCAGCAAGCACATCTCCATCGATCACACTACAGCTCTCCACTGGACGGATCACAGCTGTGTTCACTTCAGCTACAAAACAACCCTGACCCACAACCGTCCACAACCCATTCCCCGAAGAAAATGGAACAAAATCACCACCGACCAACTCCTCGCATCCCTCAGCCAAAACACTCCCACCCTAACATCGGACCCAGACCAAGCGGCCACAAACCTCAGGCAATTGATTACACACAGTGCGGACGAACTAGCACCCCTGAAAAAACACCAGTTGAAATCATTCAGCAAAAAGGCTCCCTGGTTCAATGATGACCTTAAAAAATCCAAGAAGACATGCCGCACCCTGGAGAAGAATTGGAGAAAAGAACCAACCTCAGACAACATGGCCTTCCTCAAGACAGCCACCCGCAAACACCACCAACTGATTCGATCCGCCAAGAAATCAGCATTTAAGGACCGTCTCGACAACAATTCTCATAACAGCAAGGAACTCTTCAATATCGTCAAAGAATTCACCAACCCTCCCGCAGCATCCAACGACATCACTAACTCCCAAGACCTCTGCAATGCGCTATCCTCCTTCTTCTACAACAAAATTGCCGACATCCACAACAGCTTCAAGAATACTCCCAATGACCAACTCACCCCACCCCCTTCTGATCCCACCCCTCCAACTAACTACCTCAACTCCTGGAACCCAATCACCATTGAAGATACCATTCGCCTCATGAACTCAATCCACTCTGGCTCACCTTCTGACCCCTGTCCCCACTACATCTTCAACAAAGCTGACTCCATCATCGCTCCCCAACTCCGCGATGTCATCAACTGCTCCTTCAACTCCGCCACCTTTCCAGAAATATGGAAACACGCCGAACTCAGCGCCCTTCTGAAAAAACCAACAGCAGACCCCTCAGAACTGAAAAACTACCGACCCATTTCCCTCCTCCCTTTCCCGGCCAAAGTCATCGAGAAAGCCGTCAACAGCCAACTCGCAGCCTTCCTTGAATCCAACAACTCCCTGGATCCCTCACAGAACGGCTTTCGAGCTAAACACAGCACCGAGACCGCCCTCATTGCGGCGACCGACGACATCCGAGCACTCCTGGACAACGGTGAAACAGTGGCCCTCATTCTACTCGACCTCTCCGCCGCCTTCGACACTGTCTGTCACAACACCCTCATACAACGCCTCAACAACATCGGCATACAAGGAAAAGCCTTGGACTGGATCATCTCGTTCCTAGCCGGGAGAACACAGAGAGTCCGACTCCCCCCTTTCTACTCAGAGCCCACCGAAGTCATCTGCGGCGTACCTCAAGGCTCCTCACTCAGACCCACCCTCTTCAACGTCTACATGAGTCCCCTCGCCTCCATTGCACGTCAACACAACCTCAACATCATCTCCTACGCCGACGACACCCAGCTAATCCTTTCCCTCACCAAAGACCCCAACACCGCCAAAAACAACCTTCACGAAGGTATGAAAGAAGTAGCCGAATGGATGAAACAGAGCCGCTTAAAACTCAACTCAGACAAAACGGAGGTGCTCATCCTTGGCTCCTCCCCCTCAGCTTGGGACGACTCCTGGTGGCCTTCCGCTTTGGGATCAGCGCCCACACCCACTGACCATGCACGTAACCTTGGCTTCATTCTAGACTCCTCTCTCTCAATGGCCAGACAAGTCAACGCCGTATCGTCCTCCTGCTTCAACGTCCTTCGCATTCTCAAAAAGATCTTCCGCTGGATCCCCCTCGAAACAAGAAAGACTGTCACCCATGCACTGGTCACGAGTCGACTGGACTATGGCAACACTCTCTACGCCGGAATTACAACAAAAATGCAGAAAAAGCTCCAGGGCATCCAAAACGCATCAGCGAGACTCATATTAGACATCCCGCGCCAAGAGCACATCACCGGTCACTTAAGAAACCTCCACTGGCTTCCCGTCAACAAAAGAATTACTTTCCGCCTTCTTACCCACGCACACAAGGCCCTTTATAATCTAGGACCTGAATGCCTCAACACCCGACTGTCCTTCTACTATCCCACCCGCCAACTAAGATCATCCAATCAAGCCCTCGCCGCAGTCCCGCGCATCCGAAAAACCACCATGGGTGGCAGATCCTTCTCCTTCCTGGCTGCCAAGACCTGGAACTCACTCCCCACCCACCTCCGCCTTACTCAGAATCACATCTCCTTCAGAAAAGAACTGAAAACTTGGTTATTCGATATACAGTGAACCCCTCCCTCTAGCGCCTTGAGACCCTCTGGGTGAGTAGTGCGCTTTATAAATGCCTGAACTTGAACTTGAACTAGTAGACTGCTGTTGGAGAAGCTGATGGATGCTGGCAATGCTTCATTTGTAAACAAAAGAGTACAGGTGCCTGAAGATCTGCTCAGGAGCCTGCGGCCGGAGCAATTAAACGTCAGCGTGCCGAATATCAAAGCTGGGTAGTCTTAAATCCACCTCATGCCTCTTTAATCCATTACCAGGCCTACGCCTTCCTTTCAGTCTTGCAGGCTCAGGCTTTTCTCCCTTTACAACGATTTTGCAGCATTTATCTTCTTCCATTTTTAGATCTGTGTGTTTTTGACTCTCTTGTGCTTGCTAAATATCTGATGGGGAAAAGTAAGTGCCAGTCCATAAAAATAGGTGCCGGCGGCACCACCGGAAAGCACCAGCTCAAATTAAGCACTGGGTACTGATAGACTATGCACGTGGTATAGATGGACATATCTTGTACTTCCACCACTTTATCTTTACAGCAGGTTCAGCTTCTCTTGTGAACAGATTGCAGAGATTATTTTTCAACACTGGATTTATTTAAAAAGATAAGAGTTTCCATTAAATAATGTCTTAAAGCTTTTTCTGCCAGTTTCAGCCTTTGGGCTTGGACAGGAGCCTAGGTAAATCTCCCTTGAAAGGACAGCCAATAGTTACTTCCACAGTAATCAGTTCACACGACTTTACATTATGTAGTGGAGTTCGTAAAGTGTGCTAATGTTGCCATTATTTTTAGATTATACACGTTGAAGGGTGGCACTATCGCTTGTACTCTTTATTTTAAATTGCTTACTGACTGATATAGCCACAAGGACTTTAAAGGTCACTTGCTGTGTGCACTTTGTCCCGTGATTAGCTATGTGCTTATTTGAACACTCACTGGAGTGAATTTAAGTGCAAGGTCTGACAACGCCTTCACAACTTCAAGGGAATTCATTTCTGTTATCCAGGTGAGTGCAAAGGTAACTTTTTCTCTAGGCAGTGATTGTGGTTTTTGAATACTTGTTGAATCCCTTCACAACATCAGTAGTAGCTCTGTAGTCTAGATGTTGAAATGCACAATTCACCTTGTACTGTGCATGGAAGTCAGTCTTTGAGTAGGAAACACAACTGAACCCTGACAGCCACCGTGCCCTGCAGTCACATCCCTGCTAACTCTTTGGTCCACACTAATCTACCTCCAGGGATGCTGTCCTGCTGCAGGAGGTTGGTTACTACTCGGCCTCCAGCTGGTTGAGCATCCCAAAGAGCCCCCCTACATCCCAGACGCACCAAGGCCAGGCCTAGGTCCATTACTGGTGATTAACCCGTTCACAACACGAACTGCCTTAGGCCTCTGTTTCTAGTCTATTTCAGTTTGTTAAGAGTTTCTTAGACTCCCTGGAAATCCATAGGACCATGTTACCAGCTCAGTACTTATAGGCATAACCATTTCCACACACAGAACCCCTATCAGGTGAACGTGTATGCACTCATCAATCAGAACTTTGAATCTTTTGTTTTTCTCTATGAGGTAAAATGTTTCCCAGTCTAGATAACACTTCCCACACACCACCTTCCTTCACCACATACATCACTTGCTGCCTTTAAATATGTGAGCTGCACTCATTAATTCTCAGTACGCATTGTGAATTGCAAGCTATTCTCAAAATCTGTTGATTTGCTCTCAGCTTCCTTTGCCATTGGAAGGCAGGTGGGTCTATCTAGCCCACTGCCTTTAGTACCATGTCTCTGGATAAATAGTCTTATTTTCTGAAGTGTATGCTAATATTTGTATTGGGCCAGTGGGTCTGTACTAATTGTTCTGCCCTCCATGCCACTTGTCAGATTGATTAGCTTCAGCTGAAGGACAAGTGGCAGCCTCAAGGGAGAGAGACAAGACGACGAAAAGCTGCCACCACGCCGCGCACGCCGCAGCGCGTCATCCCGCAGAGTCGCGTCTGATTACGAAGGCGCAAGGGCAATAAAGCGCAACAATCCAATGACATTGATCAGAGCAGGAGGGGAGGGCGGGTTATATGGCACAGCTCCGCAGCCTCATCCCAGAAATGGAGGTCGGGTGCGTGGCGCGGCCATAACACTAATGAAAGGGCAATGCGACTGCTGGGATTCCCAGCACTTTACAGGCATCGCATCATTTAAAAGAGTATGAAAAAGACCTGTAAATGTCATGGTGTCGTTAACCTCATCAATCAATCGGTGTGGAGTTTTGTCCCCGCATAAGGTAAATTGTAATTTGTAACCCCTTTGATGCCATGTGGGCATATATACCATAACACCTAAACATGGCTATACAAAAACCTCAGAAATTCATTGAAAAAACACAATTAAAGTGTGTAGGAAATTGGATCATTCGTTGAGCAGGATGTGCAAGCAATAGGTCTACAATATCCCCTTACTGGTAAACAAGCACCCCGTTGTTGCTCTTAACTCTCTCATGGTAGCGAATCAGACTAGTCCAAGGCCTACTCAGGGGATGTGGTATGGGCTAGTAATCACCATTCGCTGGCATGCAATGATAACACTCAATAAATAATTGCACAGTCGGTTCTTTTTCTTTAGGAAAAGGAAAAGTGCATTTATTACACACACTACTAAATACTACGCATTCATTTGCAAAGATAAACATCAGGCAGATTGGAAATTCCATAGATCACATTGCGTAATCACATTTGACCCACCTAAAGTGTCATGACCTCCAAAATCCTTTCCTCCCTCTGTGCACTTGCCTTTCTATATTTGTTCTTCTATATTCTTGGAACAATATTCTGTCCTGTCGAGATTTAGGACTCAATCTTCTCTACAACAATTAAGAAACAGCTCCATCATGCAGTGCTCTAACATTTTGTTTAATTAAAATAGTGAATATTCATGAATTTGCAGATCCATGGAGGATCTGAGAATTAAGGGTCCAGATATGTCTAGAATTTAACCTCCTTATGCCCTAACTGCAACACTTTTAAAATTATCGTATATCAAAAACAACTGAACTCATTTACAACAAACCAAGCGTAGGCACTTCCTTGAGTAAAGTTCAGCTTTTTATTCTGTGTGGATAAGCAAAGAATCTAATGCGAGTTAACATGGGAAGTGTCACTATTGGCACCGAACATTTTGATGGATATGCAGAAACTCCCCACTAAGAACTCAAAATAAATTAACTTATATTTTTCTTGGAAAGTTTTGTGCAGATTTACTGAATGGAGCCAAAGCTATTAAGAAAAAATACATGTTTTGCAATGGAAACCCTAACCTACCCATAATACATACATATGGTGTGCTAATTATGTGCAGAGTTGTTATTAATGGCTATTCGTTTCCTCAGGAGTTGTTGTACATTTTGTATAAATGTGTGTAAAAGAATAAGAATCAATGCGAGTGCCACAAAATGTGCACCTTATATTGTCTTTAGGACATAATACTAAAGCACATAATGTGCACTTTATTGGCAGATTATTTAACCACGCATTATGCGTAGTTTGGTCGCCATCTGAATTATTCCGCAGATGATGAACAAATTGAGGGAGATAATGACAGAGTAAGTGATTGATATCAAGCTCAGCCAACAACATGCAGCACTGAAGTTGTAGAAGTGAACATTTAGCATCACTCAACCCCATCAATGGGCTGGGGGGAGGGGAACGTTCGCCCTACAGTTTGCCTCTTATGCCATACATTACTTCGTCACAACCTCCACTTTTGGTGGTCTAATGGAAATCTAAGTATGGCACAGTTGGTACCTTTATTCAGCATTCCGTCCATCATTTGTTTGCCCTCAATTTGTGGGCAGGGTATGCCCAGAGGTGGGTCCCGTGCTCGCTGCTGCACTGGATTCAAGCTTGTCTGGCTGATGAGGGGTGTTACCCTGAAATCGGTACCAAGATGCTAGTGTCTGGTCCAGGGAGGACCTGGCCTGGCAGCTCGGTCTGGACTGTTGCCATGGGGAGGAGGGTCATAACTGATTTGCATATGGCTGGGTCTAAACTGGAATTGCGTGACGAGCAAAAAACAATGGATTTAACCCAGATCTGTGACTGAGGATGAATGTTTGATTTGTTCAGTATTCCGTCCATCATTTGTTTGCTGTAATTTTTCCCCTGTGATCCTCTGCACACATCATTGATTTATTTGACCAGTAAACATTCCTATATTTTTGACTAATGCCACATATTCTCTGATTAAAGCGTAAAACAGGACAAATCAGTGAGAATTTGAATGTTACAGGTTATTATTATTGTATTGGTACATTAATGAAAACATAGTAAGCAGTTCAATAAAGGGTTGAGGACATCAGCAGTAGGTCTGTCCAGGTGTACAACCTCACAGAGTCACACCCTCTCAAAGGACTGTGAGGTCATCACGTGTGTTGAGGAAGAGGAGGTGTCTAAAAAGACACCCCTCGAGCAGTATGAAGGGATCTGATGAAGCATCTCAAGGTGGCCCACCATAAGGTTTGACCCTACAAAGAAGCGTTATTTGGGCAATGCCTGGCACCCGCTGTCGTGCCACCACCCAGAAGGGGTTGTAAGCATGCCACGCTTGCATGAGATAGGTGCAGCAAAGTGATACAGCTTCCACAATGCAAGAAATCCTTGCACCAGCCCTGCGGCCATCGCGTGATTTTGTCCCTACTGCTACAGAGGCATGTGTGTTTGAGCTTGAGAAGTACTTATGTGTTAAATGGAAGCATGCATTATTTCCACCACCAGTAAATGTGACCAAATGCACATTTGCACACCAAGATCCAGATTCAATGTTGGGCGCCAGTTGAGCATCTGAAAATAATCAATAGTGTATGGTTCGGCGATGTGCGGCAGATCTTTGGGCTATGATGGGGTATAACCTGCTAATAAACATTTCCCTGATACCCAAACCTTACGGTGCTCTAATTTCTGCCCAACCAGTGCCAGACAAGCACTCACACAGCTGCAGTGCGACACCGGATCACGATTCATTGGCAAATGGAAGCTTGTACTCAATCGGTATTTGCACAACTTTGAGTATCGTGGATGCAGGGCTGTTTTGTTCCCTCATGGAGGCACTCCTTCACCTAACCCTATAGTAAATATTGGGATGGTCCCTCTACATTCCTATAATCCAACTGTATTTACTCATGACCTTGATAGGAGAACATCTACATTACCTTTCTTGGTAGAACACTATGTGTATATGATATGGGAATACCCAAACCTACAGGTTGTGTGGTGCTCCCCTACCTCCAGAACCACCCACAAACCACCCTTAGACACTACTTTTGAGGGTGTGGAAATCCCACCGCTCTAGCACGAGTAACACATTAAAAAATAAGGCGTAAAATTAGGAATTACACATTTTTTGTGAACAGTTTAACCTATGTGTACAAAATGATTTATGAGCTGAGCCTTACATTTGGGGTGGGGGGGGAGGGGGGAGGTCACCTTAACCTTGAAGGAGAATAACATGGCATTGTTCTCTGATTGGTGGCTGCTGCAGACTGACCACACTACTAACTTCTAATCAGGAGACTTGAGCTAGATACTTATAAGAGGTTTACAGCTTCACTATCTCATCACGGGGAAAACTTCCTTTACAACGCAGCTATTTCAACGCACTACCATTACGACGCAACTTTTACAACGCAAGTCATTACAACGAATTGCGCTGGAGGGCGCTCTAGGATAGGGAAAAGTTTAATTACTATCCAACACCTTCCCTACTATCCACGAGGACTGGAGTTGGAATAGTAAATTAAACTATTCACTATCCAGCGCCCCCCAACGCAAGTCGTTGTAACGACTTGCGTTGTAAAACCTGCGTCGTAATGGCATGCGTTGTAAAAGCATGCGTTGTAGTGACATACATCCCTCATCACGTTGTGTTTCATCTTGAAGTGCTTTACGTGAGACAAACTACTAACTTAATGCTGTTTATTCAAGCTTTTGGCCTTTTAAGGAATAAACTGAAAGGTTGCAAGTTGGTTTGTGAGGGAACAGGTTAAATTATCTCCCAGGGCCACCCCTGAGGTCTCAAGCACTCTGTCAGAATGATATTTGGCATTAACTGAGGTTACCATTGGGGTCCCTGTGTGGAGCCTGAATCCATATAACTAGGTCTGGGCGGAATTTTCATTTTCCCGGTGGAATCGGATGATTTTGGTAATTCCGAGTTACTCTTGTAAAGCAGAATTACTGATAAATTGAAATTCTGCTGCTCACCTGGCAAAATTAAAAACTGCAGTGGTTTATGTTCTCAAATACAGAAACCACATCATACCTCTCGGTGAAGTATGTAAGGTCGCTGAGTGATATGCAGTGGGATCAAAAGTTGCCCAAAGGGGAGGAACTTATAACTATTATTACTGTAATACACTTTCCAGCAAGATATTACATATGTCATTAGAGTGCCAGCTGCAGATATCGGGCTACCCGCTGTGCAGTATGCTAATGTACACATTATTGCTTAAAAAGGAGCTAGAAGTTAGCATAAAGGGTCACAGCGGCTTAGCCTCTGAGGAAGAAGGTTTATTACTTTGAAACGCGTCAGGCACCATAGACGCTCTGAACTGCTAAATGCATTCTGTACCTGCCTTCCACTTGTACCATTAAAGGTGTGACAACTACAAACGGCATTTCGAGTGATTCCTACTTAGGGGCAACCTTGGAGCTTGGAGATTTTGGCGGCAGCCCAGCCGTCGGAAACGCACCACCCCATTGAGAAGTGGGGGCCAGGGGAGCTGTCAACTTCCAGCTCTCCTTTTGAAACGTCACGGTGGATTGAGAGAGGAGGGCAAGCACGGAGGCCCATCCAGGGGCTTGAAATTGGCAGCAGTCTTATGGCGGACATTGTTGTGGACTACAAGACCCACCATCACTCGCTCTCTGGGAGCGGCCCATCCAGGGCAGGTCGTTTGTGTATTAATTAGAGCCCACAGCACGCACACTTTCACAGCGTCTTAGCCTCTGAGGAAGAAGGTTTATTACTTTGAAACGCGCCAAGCACCATAGACGCTCTAAACTGCTAAATGCATTCTGTACCTGCCTTCCACTCGTACCATTAAAGGTGTGACACCTATGAACGGCGTTTTGAGTGATTCCTACTTAGGGGCAACCTTGGAGCTTGGAGATATGGAGATATATATATATATATATTCACTGAAAAAACCATAGGTTATAGACCATATATAGTTAGGAATTACCATTTACAAAACCTTGAAAATTCACTGAAAAAACCATAGGTTATAGACCATATATAGTTAGGAATTAGCATTTACAAAACCTTATTTTACTCACACAAAACCATTGAAATTCGCATGTATAGTTAGTTGCACTAACTATATATCGCGCACCCGCAATCCACTGCTGATCATGTCACATATTACATCATTCATGACATGGTCAGTGACATCACTGATGACATCTCAAATGACATCACTGATGACATCACTGATGACATCTCAAATGACATCACTGATGACATCACTGATGACATCTCATTTGACATTACTGAGCACATCACTGATGACATAATTCATGTGATAATACGATGAACCTCTTCAGACTCTAATATAACCTTAGATACACTCAGTGTAAACAGACACTCACAGACTGTCACTCATCCATGGAGTTACACACACACCTAGTCAGTCATGCAAAGAATCAATCACACCTCCATTTCCTCAACTATACAGTTATACACACCTTACTTATTCAAACATATACTAACACATATTTACACTGTTCCATACAGCCAATCACACATTCACTTACTCTTATGCACAGTTATTTATATATGTCAACTCTCACATGTACTGTGTTTTACATATGTACTTACTTTGACATGTAGCACTGAGATATCCATTCACTCACCAATACACTCATGCACACAGTCAACCGCCCAACAGCTGTTTCCACATGCACTTTCGAACCCATACATCTAGTGAATCAACTGTTCACACATTTATGCACAGAGTCATACACCTCCCAGCCACCCACACACACACTCAGTCTCCCATACAAATACTTGGGCAACCAATCAATAACCCATATAGGTACTCATATAGCTAATGATCAACACATGCAGCAGATTACAAACAACAGACACAATGATGCACAAATTAAGACAGTTTAGTCACTAACCCATGCACTCAGTGAGACACATTTAATCACTCACTCATACAGTCAGTCATGCACCTACTAAATCCTTCATCCAGACACTTATAAATCCACTCATTATTCAATTTGTAAGACATATTTTAACTTTACAGAATTATACAGTCACTGGATGTAGTCATCAGTGATGTCATCAGTGATGTCATTTGAGATGTCATCAGTGATGTCATCAGTGATGTCACTGACCATGTCATGAATGATGTAATATGTGACATGATCAGCAGTGGATTGCGGGTGCGCGATATATAGTTAGTGCAACTAACTATATATGCGAATTTCAATGGTTTTGTGTGAGTAAAATAAGGTTTTGTAAATGCTAATTCCTAACTATATATGGTCTATAACCTATGGTTTTTTCAGTGAATTTTCAAGGTTTTGTAAATGCTAATTCCTAACTATATATGGTCTATAACCAATGTTTTTTTCAGTGAATTTCAATGTTTTTTTAATAGCAAATATCAAAAGCTTTAAAATGTATTCTTCTTTAAATCGAAAAATATATTTTATATGTTTTTAATATAATTTTTTTATGTATATATATATATTTTTTTGTTTCGCTACCGGTCCGCGCACCGGGTAGCTTCCCGTTAGCTTAATTTGGTGCCGCGACCCGGTCCGCGAACCGGTAAACGTTCCGTTTGCGCAACTGCCGCGTTAGAAAACAACATCGTGACGCGTCGCGTAAGCGCGACGTATCGCGTTGCCGCGTAATGAGTCTTATGACGCGCCGCGTTAGCGCACCCAGAAGTGCTCCGGAGCGCGAACCGAGGCGCGCAGCTCCCCGGAAGCGATCCGGGGTGCGGCGCGGAGCGCGTAACGTAAGCGTAACAGGTCATGTGACTTGTTAATAAAACTTTCTATTGGTTCATTTCACTTTTGGTTTCCTAATGATGTAAGGCTAGGTCATGTGACCTAAAAATAACACTTTTCATTGGTTTAGAATTTTTTTTTTCCCAAATGATGAAAGCCCCCACCTTCTTTCCTCACTCTGACTTTCATCTTTGTGAGAGGAAGACCTGTTTTTGCTTATTAAAATAATGGCATCTGTAGCAGCTGCAGCTGGTGGACCCCCACCACCACCACAACCACCTAGGAAGGAAGGACCACCTCCACAGTTCCTTCCCAACCCAGAGGAGGAAGAGGAAGAAGAAGAGGAAGAGGAAGTAGAGAGGAGGCAGTTCTTACGTGAAGAGCCCCGGAAATCCCACCACAAAGACAGTTTTATTTGGCAGTTTTATTCTTTTCCTCGAGGCCAAAAAAAAGTGAATGCCCGACATGTGACATGCCTCATTTGTAAAGATGTTTTATCTAGAGGTACAGACAAAAAGTATAGTTATGGTAACTATACTATGCACCGTCATATGCAGAGGTGGCATCCACTGAATTACAGCGTTGCAGAGATGCGCCACCTCCAAGACAACCCACCAACTCCTGTGGCCAGTACATCGGCACAGGTAACTCTGTCGGGACCAGAGGCGAGGGAAACGGTCCCAAACATCCAACAGAATTTTGTGCACATGAAGATAGTGTGCCTTTATTGTGGTGACCTACTCTCATGTGCAAATATGAGTATCAATTTGATAAACAGAGCATTTGAAAACCACAAGTGCTCAAAACGCCCCAAAAAAACTAATGCCTGTTTTTCGTTGTTCCCCCTCAAAAAAAACAAAAAAAAATTAAAATCGTTCAAAAAATACAAAAAAAGTAAAAAAATGTTCAGAAAAATAATTAAAAAAATATAAAACAACAAAAATAATAAAAAAAAGTTCTTTTCAGTACTACCTCCCCTTTATAAAAAATTGCTAGAATGTTTAGCACTCTGGCAACCTCTATTTCTTTTGATTCGCTTCCCGGTTCGCGCACCGGTACGCGAACCGGAAGCGAACCAGAAAAAAATTTAAAAAAAAAAAAGAAGAGTAAGTATAAGGGAAGGAAACAGAGAGTAATGTTAAAAGAAAGACAGCTAGAGGGAGTAACATAGAGATACTGTTTAATAGATCTATTTACCGAAGAAAAGATGGAAGAGGGTATAATTGTGAAAAACAAAATAGATAAGGAAGTGAAAGAAAAAAAGAGAGTAGAAGAATAATAAACAAGAGTTTCTTAGAGAATGTGAGTAAATGTTCAAAATAAGAAGAAAAATAGTAAAGGATGTGGAATAAGAGGTAGGGATAGAACCGGACTAAAAGAACAATCCTGAGGGAAAGTGTTAAGAAAACAGTGAGCAAAAGTAAATCTGCCGCTAAAGCCGCTTTTGCAGCAGAAAACTGCCGCTAAAGCCGCTTTTGCGGCAGTCTTCTGCTGATAAAAGCAGCGATAATTTTATCGCCTGTGTTGATAATATGCCCCTTAGTGTGCTTGAACTACAGGGAGAAAGCATAATGAACAAGTAGTGAAAGAGTGATCAGTCAGAGACAGTGAGAGTAATAGAGACGGAGTGAGTGAACAGGAGTGAGGAACTATGAGAACAGAGGGACTGAGAAAAAGAGTGGAAGGAGTAGAGTAAGTAAGTAATAGAGAAAGGAATGAGGGAATTAGCAAAGGCAGGAAACTGAGGGTTAAAGAAATGAAGCAGTGGAACTAATAGAAGTTAAATGTGATAGAAATGTAACGAAAAGAGTACAAAACATTTACCTTATAATTGTCGTTAACTTAGTCACTTGTTATTTTTATACTTTCAATCTGTGAAAGAAACAACAAAAATTTGAAAAATATTAAAACATGTATTTAAAAATTAGAAAAGACAAGGGAAAAGATTGACAATCATCCAATTTTACAAAGAAATAAAGTTAGAGATAAACATGCAGAAAAAAAGAGAAAGAAACGGTGATAGACAGTCAGACACAAAAAGAAATTGAAATAGAGTAAATTACTAAGAGATAAAAAAAGAAGATACTTTCAGTGACAGAAAAGAAGGATAGAAGAGAAAACTAAATTGAAGTTGTGTAAGCTACTAAAAGAAAGTGAGTAAGGTAAACTATATAAGGAAAGGGTGAATAAGGAAAAGAGAGTGAGGGAGAGAGGAGACAGAGGAAGTGAAGGAAAGAGTGTCAGATACAGACTGAGTGAGGCATCTACACAATGTGATTCATAATGTTAGGAAACACAGGTAATGTAATTGAAAAACGGTCAATTTTTTTTGCTCATTCCACAATCACATCACCTGTGTTTCCTTTGCTTAGGTATCTCATTGTGCAGATGTAGTCTAGCATATGAAAGATTACGCAGAATGTGAGCACTGTATGCAACAACTTTGACACTTACAGAAGCCTCTGCTTCTCCATGCCCCCTACACAGTCCTAAATATATAAATTTTAAACTGACGGTATCTTGTTGCAGATGAAGTGAGGCCTATCTTGCAACATGGTGCATCTTTTGCACTGCTGCTGTGTCACAAAAGTGACGCAACGGCGGCGCAAAAGAGGCGCACGGCCATCATAAAACTGCCCCTAACATTTTAAATGATTGTTTCAGGATGCTGATAAGGTGTGGCCTATCCAGAGATTTGTTTGAGGTGAGGCCTACTCAGAGTTACAGATTAAATTTAGGCTTGTTGAAGAGTACAGAGGAGATAATACATGTGCAGGCCTACCAACGAAGTGAGTCATGTCCACTGCACTCTTTAACAAAGGCCAGACCTCCTCTGTCTCCCTGGACAGGCCTAAACCTCATCTGCACAATGTGATTCGTAATGTTAGGAAACACAGGTGGTATAATTGAAAAACGTGCAAATATTTTTGCTCATTTAACAATCACATCACCTGTATTTCCTCAGCTTAGGTATCTCATTGTACAGATGTAGTCTAGCATATCCAAGAGTACGCAGAAGTTGAGGACTGTATGCAACAGAGCAATGTACATTACTCACCTCCCTTGACACTTACAGAAGCCTCAGTTTCTCCATGCCTCCTACACAGTTCTAAATGTATATCATAAATACAAAAAGTACAGAATTAATTATACATGTTAAATGGTTTATTTTTGCTGTTCTCAGAATATATCAAATTTCACTAAAAACAGTGACTTGAAGGTATTCATCATATAACAGCGGGGAAAAAAAACACAATCAAAATGATTGTGTTTAAAAAACCCATATAACATAACCAATCAGAAATCAGAACTCCTCAAAAGTAACTTACTTTCCATGACGTCGAAGGATGTCCTATGAACAGCTTATACTCTGTTGTGCTCTTATTATTTTCAGCCCGCCACTTTCTGAAAGAAAAGCTCCATCGTTTTGACAAATATGTTACATACAATAAATGACTCTCGCTCTCTACCGCACTTCTCCTCAAGGCCAAATCGTGTAAGAGCCATTTATAACTCTTGGAATTCTTCTAAGCAAATCCCGTCATTTTCTTTTTCCGCAACTTTCAGAAAGAAAACGTTCAAGATCACTTTCACAATCCTGTACTAGTAATATCTCACCCTTCTTGCTCACTCATGTTCCACATTTCCTATGACACTGATACTGCTTACTATGAAGCAGACTTACACTACCTCTATGACTACTACAATTATTTAATTCTCTACATCACTTTTAATCACAAAGCAATTTAAAACAGTACATAAAATTATATCAACTCCTAGAATCAATATAGGCCAGTTACCTACCCTAAATTCTTTCTTCTGAAAACAGAAAGTAAGAATATTTTTAAATAAAAAGGCAACATTGTTTCATAGTCAAATGGGAATCATTTCCGAAACACCAGCTTTTTTTACATTTTCAATAAGCTGTGTAATAAGTGGATGTTGTCAAAGGACCATCATGTCATATAATAGCTGCAGTTAGAAATGTTCTTCCTAAAATCAACGACTGTGTAGCCACAACATTTGTAATTAAAGTTGAAAACTTATTTTCATCAGGTTTATATAGTTGGAATTTTTAAATGACATTATAACCAAAAGTTTGTTCAAAATATGTCAACAGCATTGCAGACTTACATTACCCCTACTCCATGTTTTGATTGGCTGCTTGAATTAGCTTATTAAAAGAAACAGTTTTTCTGAACTCATTCAAAGTGCAGTTATTTTTCCATGACGTCAAGTGTTATGGTAAGAACACCGTTTGCTTTGGGAAATACACTGTTGTCCTTTAACTAATCCGTGCCCACCACTTTCTGTAAGAAAACCTTCTTTTTTTTTAGGAACTACTTAAAACTCAAAAATAACTTTTCACTCTGTACTACACTTATCCTCAAGGCCAAAGCCATTAGAACCTCTTGAAATTCCTCAGAGCAAATCCCGAGATTCTTTTCCTAAAATTATGGTTGTAAAAACACCAGGTAAGAATTTTTAAGGTCAAAAGCCAATTTTTTTTTTAAAGTTTAAACAGAATCATTGCAGAATGACCAGCCGTTTCTAGACTTCAAATAAGCTGTGTAATGCCCTGATGTTGTTGAAGGACCGTCATGATATATAATTGCTGCAGTTACAAAAGTCCTTCCTGATATTGACAACTGCGAAGCCATAACATTTTTAATTAAAGTTGTCAATTTTGTTCCATCAGGCATACATCGTTGGAACATTAAAATGACATACTGGCCATATGTTTGTATAAATAATGTGGACAACATTTCAGACTTACATTGGCTACACTCCATGTTGTGATCGGCTGCTTTTACTAGCTTATTAAAGGACACTGATTTACTGTCTGGCAAAGTTAAATATATACATTTTTCTGAGTCTACACTAGTAGTACTTGATACCCTACAGTTCTCGCAGTCATGCTGCCATTGATAAGAAAGGCCAAACAGGTGATCTACATCTACACCTTCATCTTGCAATACATCAAGCATATACATTAAAAACTCCTGACAATCTTGCGGACTATTTTGAGAGAATTGCGTTTGACCTGAACATTTGTCTAACAGATTTCGAATTTCAGAAACACTTTCTATTTTTGTTCTATCAGTGCTACATTTCTCTAACACAGAATTCAACAAACTGCAAAATCTTTGATCCGAATTGAGCACAATCTCTTCTTTTAAAGTTTCTAGAGAAAAGACAACATTAACCACAACATTAGCATAGCAGTTGACACCAGAACTATTTTCAAATTGAAAACCAACAACATCTTCAACAGAATCCATTTTTTTCTGCTTATAATTTCGGGTTCATCGACTTTTCGTCTTTTTGCTACAACCTCCCTACTATTGGTCACATTTCTTCGTTTCCGGCCTACCACACGTTTCTCAAACAAAGGATATTGAGGCAAATGTGGCGCATACTCTCTTCTTAACCTATTGTATTCCTTAACACAATCTAGATCCGCACAAATGTTTGTCACATCACAATCAATCAAGTACAATCCCGATAAAGTTCTGACTCGTGACAATGCCACATATGCCATACCCTCCTTGAACACAGAACTGCCAATATTCACCAATGCACTGTCTACACTTAAACCTTGCGATTTATGGATTGTCACCGCATATGCCAAGCAAACAGGAAACTGCTTACGGCGAACATATAAGTCTTTTACAAGCAAAAACCTAGCAGAGCAACGACCAATTAGCTGTACTTCCTCAATGCCATCAAATTTAATTTTTAAAAATTCAATTCCATCTCTATTTCTGTATTTCTCAAAATCAACAACATTACCCATTGATCCATTTACCATACCTCTTTCAACATGTAAATTCCTTCTTAAAATTATACGGCAATTTAAGCACACATTCAGAGTCTTTTCAAAACCAGCAGTTTTAGATATAGTCTTCTCTAATGAATCCAATTTTGATTTCAAATTCTCAGACAAAATAATTGTTGCTCCCATATGCTCTATTCTGTCAATAGCTTCCAGTTTCACAATCTCTTGGTTTTCTAAATTCAACATTTTGTTGTTGAAGATGGCACATTCTGCAAGAGTTGGCATCAAACATATTCCAGATTTCTTCTCAGTAATTTTCCGAAAAATATTCTCAGGCACAACGTCTTCTTCTGGATACAAATTTGATAGTAATCGTGCATGTAAAGCTTCTTTCCCATGCTCGGTCACTTTTCCGATTCTAACATCTTGTAGAATATTCTTATAATCTTCATCCTGCGCTTGATGCATATTTTCACGCAGTTCAGCATAATTGAAGTTTAACCATATATTAACGTTGCCAATGCTCCCTAGGCACTTCCTGGTATCTTCATGCGTGAGCATTTTGAACACAGGTTGTCCTTTCACTGGTGTCAGCTGCAGAAGATCACTGAAAACAATGATGTGTTTGCCACCAAATAACACATCATACTCTGTTTTGAGAACTTCTTGCATTCTCAAATGCACAAAGGCAAGCATGACATTGGAAACCATGCTTACTTCGTCAATGATAAGAAGTTTCATTTTCCTCAAGACTCTTGAAACTTCACAACAAGCATCTCCAGATAACTTGTGGTATTGTAATTTGTTATCATGCTCCACTGGCAGCATCAGTAGACGATGCAAAGTAATACCTTTAATGTTATGTGCTGCCAGTCCAGTTGGAGCGGTGACAACACAAGACAGCGATGACTCAGTCCTTTTCTGCAAATAACATGAAATTGCTTTAATGAGGAAACTTTTTCCAGTTCCCGCTTCTCCACTCACGTACAGTCGGACAGGCTTCAACGACGTACATGAGCACTCTTTCTTCTCATGACTTAATCCATGATCTATTTGGTTGGTAACTTCGTCATATATTTTCCTCTGCTCAACGTTGAGTTGTCTTTCCAAGTCTTCTAAGTTAACCGCATCCTCCTGAGCATGTGCCATGGCTCTTTCCACTTCAATCATGGCAGTGGCAGCTTCATTTTCGATAACTGGTCCTCCTAGTGGATCCTGACTCAATGAAACAGAACTCTGACTGTCCTGAGAACTGTCTCTAGCAATCTCGGCTGCAATCGTTGCTTCCTGCTCGATTTCCGCTTTCAACATTTCTAGATATTTGGGAAAAACAGGACATTCTATGGTCTCCTTAGCGGCATTGAAAGAATCTTCGTAACAGACGAAATCTCCAAGCAGTTCCTCTTCTGCACGCCAAGGCTTGAAAAGTTCCAAAAGTGCTAAATAGAAAAACTCTTTTCTTTCAGGAGATTCGCCACTCAATTTTCGATGGTTTACCAAGTGGCATTTTCTTTGCTTGACCAGACATCCCTCACTTCCAATTACAGCATACACTCCTTTATCAATATCTTCTTTGATGTTCCTCTTGAATATGTAATTTTGTAGAACCTCATACAGACAAACATTCTCGAGGTGACTGCTTCTATTTGGATAATATGTATCCAACATGTTGGTCTTCAAAATATCTGTACTGTTTGGCTCCTTTTCCGCCAAATACTCAATTTCCCGTACAGGTTTCAGAACTCGATTACGCGTTGCAGCAAGACCAAGACTCGCCCAAATGATACTCCTGGATTTGGCATAGAGACTTGCTGAAGACAACCGGTCAGAACATTCGTAAGCTCCGATTTCTCGATGCGACAACATCTTCAGACTGAAACTGTACAACTTCTTACTGAGGCTCTTTTCATGGGAAATGTCCTCCCACATATCCTTCAATTCTGTCTTTTCTTTTTTGGTGATGTAAGATGTCACATACCGAGCCACAGCCATACAGTTATCAGCCACAAACTGTATATCCATGTTGGCATTCCACATGGACAAAATCACTGGGTTGTAGTCGTTGATGTACTTGGACTCTTCGTTCCTTTTCAAATTGTAGGTATTTTTGGGTGATTTCTTCATCACATTATGTCGCAGCGAAGACATCAAACTGTTCACTCTTCCTTTAGAAATCACCGGTCGTGGAAAGGCGAAACGACATTTTGTGTAGAACTTGTCCTTGTTTCTGAATTTACGACGACAGTACTTTCCACAACGATGGCTTTGGAAGCGTAAAACTTGTTCTCTTAGGCTTTTGTCTTCCTTTGCCTTTGGAACAGCACATGTAGAATACTGTTCTAAGAATCTCATCACTAAGTCATCCGGATCTGTTCCAAATTTCGGTGCATCTTTGATCCACAGCAGCATATGTATATGAGGAGCACCTCTTGCTTGGTACTCCTTTCTCCAGAAGAAATCCAACACCTCTCCAAGAGGTGGATTTTTCTTGTTCATGATGAAAGACATCATAGCTTCAAATCTATGATTGAAGTACCTGCATACATTCACTGGATCCAAAGAGCACAGTTCTCCGGGTGTCTTGAATTCGATATTTTCAATGTTTCCATTTGCCTCTCGTAGAAATTCAAGTAAGTCTTCCGAGCCATACTCGGCACAGCTGAGAGTGAGGAACCATGTGGGAGTTCCTAAGTTCCTCAGCATACATTTTAAATCACCATGACGACGGTACCAGTACTCATTAGTACCACGCTGACACGCCATGAGATTAATCAGGTGAGAATCCAAAATACTGTCTTGCACATTGACTTTATCCATAAAGTCCCTTGCCGAGATATTTTGCATCTGTACACCACTTTTCAAGATGTGGTTCACTGCATATGACAGTCCAGACAGATCGCTTTCAAACAGTAGATGAAACAAATAGGGAATGCATTGACGAAACCTAGGATCTTCTGCATACAATCGTAAAGTCCGGTATTCAGAAGCAGGAATTTGATCAGGTCGCTCATCATATCTTCCTCCTTGACCTGTTGGAAATAGCTGTGGGAAACACCGAGCTTCCAAACTTTCCTCCCAAACACTAATGGGACTTCCTTTGGCTTGTTTCATTTGAAACAACTCAATAGCATTCCCCATGACTTCCTTGGAATGCAAAGGATGAACACTATAATGTTCATATATTTCTTCATTTTTAGAGGCTTCTACTTTCTCAATTTGACCAGCACACAAATCGCTATCCTCTTCTTCACTTACTTCCTCTTCTGCAACATATACATTCTTGTAGTACTTATTGTTTTTCTTCAAATACAATGTTGCCTTTTTGACTTTCCTAACATCCACTAAATCTTGCCAGATTTTCTTACTCTTTGTCGGAACCCCATTAACTAAGATAACCAGAGGTTCCTCTTCCACTTTCTCTACTCCAATTGTATTAATATTTTTCTTCAAATCTAGAGGCAAATAAACAACTCTTCCCTTTAATCCTCTCTGTAAATCTGATGGAGGCAATTTCCCTGTCTTTGGCTCCATTCGTACAATAGCCTGAAAGGGATGGACACTTTTAATCAAAATAGATTCATAAGCATTTAAATCCTTCAATTCAGAAGGAATCTCAACCAATTCCAGATTATTAGGAACCGCTCTAGCAGGCATCTGGTTTTGATTTAATTTGTTACAACAATAAGTACACACACGTTGATCCGATCCCAAATCAAAACAATTTTCTACCATCAAGTATGTTGCGAAATCCTTCCATTCACTATTATTTTCCCTTTCACTTTTTGCATATAAATCCACTAACTTAGTCTGATTCTTATAATAAGTGCGTCAACAACACACACAAGTGAAATTAGGCCTCTCACTTGATTTCACCTGAAACGTGGCAATTTCCTTCTGAAAATTATCTGTGCTGGAAACCTGTACACTCTCTTCCACATTACCTTCTTCTTCTGGGTCAATTTCAACATTCTTCTCTTTACTTGCAGAGTAACAAAACTCAATTTCTTCACAAATATTCTTCACATCTACTTCAGAACCATGCAAAAGAGCAGTGCATAATTGTTTAAGCATAATTGCTGGACTCTTAGCATAATATTTTCCTCACTTTATTATGATGCACTGCTAGTATTCTGAAATGATGAAAAACACTCTGGCATACTCTCCTGGAAAAACAAGCCAGTGAATGACCATGCAAACCTGTCACTTCTCTCACTGTGCAAGGAACTAATTCTTGCAACAACTTCATTTTCTGTTTTAAAGTTTTCTTATTAAATGTCCGTACAAAATCACAAAGCAAATTGATGGAATCCTGTCGCACACTGCAAATACTACTACACTTCCAGGTGTACACTGGTCCCTTAGGACGTCTTCCTAAAACCTCATTACCTAACACCTCTTCTGCCTCTGTTGACACAAGTTTTTCTTTTTCAACCGGACAACCATCTTTCAACTCATATGCTCGACCACTGGTGTCAACTGCATGCACCAAATCATTATCCTGGAAATAACTCTCCTCATTAAAAAATGCCTCACAACTTGAACTATGCATCCATTCTCCTGAATAAACTTCACAAAAATTACTATGATTAACTGTTCTCTTCCATCTACTATTTGTTTTGAAATCATAAATTACCTTGTTTAGTTTCCTAATTCTATTGATTATCAAAATAAATAACTTTCGCTTAATTTCGAATGCCTGATCAATAATTTTCTCAATGTTTCTCTTTCTCTTATAAAAAGCCACTTTCTGTTGACCTTTCTTAATATTTTTTAACAAATTGCCAATTATCCTGTTGCGGAACATTCGTCTACGAATGTCCCTAAACTGATTTTTCCTTCTACTACCATGCACAGAGTTATCTCCTGCTCTAGCAGTAACATTTTTGATTGGCCTTTCCTTTCCGTTTAAATTGGCTCTCTTTTTCTGGACTAAAACATGTTCTGTACTGATATTTTTTTTTCTGCAAATATTTCTTATGAATGATTTCGTTGTCTTACCCGGAGGTTTCTTGGTGACTTGACGACTTTTTAATGTAGAGGACTGCTGCAAGCATGTAGTAAGCTGCTGTCTTTGACGTTTTGTAGCCTTTCGGCTTCTTTGCTTCGATGGCATACTGTATTTTTGAAATGATCTGCAGTTGAATCTGTGGTAAAATATAATAAAAAATGTTATTAACCACTATTACCAAACAGTAAATCAATAACAGTCATCAAAAAATTAACACACTACTTGTCAATTTTACATACAATAATTTTTAGTGCATTGGCAAATTTAGTACTCACAAATAGTAACAAAGAAATAGAATGCTTCTACATTTGACCTTTGCTCTTTTATATGTGAATCTGAACTAATTTTATCAGCATATTTCCCTATTTTATTAAAGATACTTCACACAGGCTGTTTTTGAAGATGTGTTTAATTTTAAATGAAACGGTTAACATGGTTACTTTTCATTTCCAGTAACTTTTAAAAATAACTGTTTATAGTTCCATAGGCTCGAGCAGGTCAGCTTCCCACCCTATGTCATACAATTCTGACAAATCGGCATCCTCATCATGTTCTTCATCATCCTCAGGATTTAAATCATCCAAGGGATCTACTTCCACTGATGTTTCCATCACAATTTCAATGATAATATCGAGATCAACAGATAGCTCATTATCACTCATGCTTGATGTTGTCGTTATCTTTAAAGAAAGAGAACAACAATGAGATGTTGCAGAGTAAGAGACAAATCTCAGAGACTATAATTGTAAAATTGTTTAACAAGAGTAACATTTTGCAGATATTATTTAACCATGTCCAGCGATGCTGAGGAGGTGAGGCCTATGTCCAATTTTTCAGTGAACAGGACTCATCTCTTCTTAACCTTGGATAAGCCTCACCAACACTGTGTCCCCTGCTAATACTTAAATTTAAAGGAGCAGATTTATGTTAACTGGCGCATCCCCAGGGATGCACCAGTTAACGTGCGCCACTGCTGTGCCACCCATGATGTGCCGCATTTACAATGCAGAGCACCATTGAGCAAAAACAGCACAGATGCGTCACGCATCTGTTCCGCAAAAACGGCGCATTGCAGGAATCACGTCGTAAGCGCGACATATCTACTGCAATGCACAGGGGCAAGCCACACATTGCATGGTGCATCACTCCTTATGCCTGTTTCAAACTGGCGTAAGGATTTGATTCAGCAATGCCATAAATGTGACTCAGTGAAATCTTCTTAATTTTACTGTGTTAGTTTTACAGGGCTTTCATGCAAATGACTGCCCACCCTACAACAAAACGCTCACATGAAATCTGACGCAGGTTTCATGTGGCACAGGACTTTACAGCATGATACATCTGCCTAGATGCATCAAGTTGTAAATATGTCGCAACATAGCAAATCTTTTGCACCTCCGCTGCGTCACAAAAGTGACGCACAGCGGCGCAAAAGAGGCACACGGCTATCATAAATCTGTCCCTAACATTTTAAATGATTGATTCAGGATGACGATAAGGTGTGGCCTATCCAGAGGTTTGTTTGAGGTGAGGCCTACTCAGGGTTGCAGATGAAATTTAGGCTTGTTGAAGAGTACAGAGGAGATAATACATGTGCAGGCCTACCAATGAAGTGAATCATGTCCACTGCACTCTTGAACAAAGGTCAGACCTCTTCTGTGTCCGTGGACAGGCCTAAACCTCATCTGCTCAATGTGATTCGTAATGTTAGGAAACACAGGTGATGTAATTGAAAAATGTGGAATTTCTTTTCCTCATTTCACAATCACATCACCTGTGTTTCCTTTGCTTAGGTATCTCATTGTGCAGATGGAGTCTAGCATATCAAAGAGTACGCAGAAGTTGAGCACTGTATGCAACAATTTTGACATTTACAGAAGATTCAGCTTCTCCATGCCCCCTACACAGTCCTAAATGTTTACAGTTTAAACTGACGGTATCTTGTTGGAGATGAAGTGAGGCCTGTCTTGCAACATGGTGCATCTTCTGCATCACTGCTGCATCACAAAAGTGACGCAACAGCGGCACAAAAGAGGCGCACGGCCATCATAAATCTGCCCCTAACATTTTAAATGATTGATTCAGGATGACGATAAGGTGTGGCCTATCCAGAGGTTTGTTTGAGGTGAGGCCTACTCAGGGTTGCAGAGGAAATTTAGGCTTGTTGAAGAGTACAGAGGAGATAATACATGTGCAGGCCTACCAATGAAGTGACTCATGTCCACTGCACTCTTGAACAAAGGCCAGACCTCCTCTATCTCCCTGGACAGGCCTAAACCTCATCTGCACAATGTGATTCGTAATGTTAGGAAACACAGGTGATGTAATTGAAAAACGTGCAAATATTTATGCTCAATTCACAATCACATCACCTGTGTTTCCTCAGCTTAGTTATCTCATTGAGCAGATTTAGTCTAGCATATCCAAGAGTACGCAGAGGATGAGGACTGTATGCAACAGAGCAATGTACATTACTCACCTCCTTTGACACTTACAGAAGCCTCAGTTTAATATTTCTCAGTTCAATATTTATTTAAAGAAGCAGACACCAATATGACCTTCTCATAAATGTGAAAAGCGTTTAAAAAAAAAAAAACGATTTTCTGGTCATAATTTGAAAACACAACACAGGTCCTATGTAGAAGCACACCATATCAGTACTTAAATTAGCCAAGCACACATGGGGGCGTATTTACAAGGACCTTGCACCACGGGGAAATAACTTAAATTAAAATGGGGAAAATAACATCAAAGGGACTCAAAGGCCTTTTAAATATGCCCCAAGCAGCCTATGAAACTCTAGCAGTACATATCAAGAAACTTAAATGACTTCAATAAACGTTTTTAAACACATCAAGTAAAGCAGTTATTCAACTACATTCAAGGGGAAGTGATTTAAAATGCCCTAACACACATGAAAGCGTATTTTGAAGGCCCTTGCACCATTTTTCCATCACTTTTAACATGGCTATGTAACTCAAAGAAACAAAATCTAAATTTGCCAAGCACACATGGGGGCGTATTTACAAGGACCTTGCACCACGGGGAAATGACTTAAATTAAAATGGGGAAAATAACATCAAAGGGACTCAAAGGCCTTGTAAATATGCTCCAAGCAGCCTATGAAACTTTAGCAGTACATATCAAGAAACTTAAATGACTTCAATAAACGTTTTTAAACACATCAAGTAAAGCAGTTATTCAACTACATTCAAGGGGAAGTGACTTAAAATGCCCTAACACACATGAAAGCGTATTTTGAAGGCCCTTGCACCATTTTTCCATCACTTTTAACATGGCTATGTAACTCAAAGAAACAAAATCTAAATTTGCCAAGCACACATGGGGGCGTATTTACAAGGACCTTGCACCACGGGGAAATGACTTAAATTAAAATGGGGAAAATAACATCAAAGGGACTCAAAGGCCTTGTAAATATGCCCCAAGCAGCCTATGAAACTCTAGCAGTACATATCAAGAAACTTAAATGACTTCAATAAACGTTTTTAAACACATCAAGTAAAGCAGTTATTCAACTACATTCAAGGGGAAGTGACTTAAAATGCCCTAACACACATGAAAGCGTATTTTGAAGGCCCTTGCACCATTTTTCCATCACTTTTAACATGGCTATGTAACTCAAAGAAACAAAATCTAAATTTGAGGACGGCGGGGAACATGGCGGCGGCAGGCTAGCGGCTGCTGCGAGGCTCTGATCCAGAAGCCCTAACCCGAGTTTTCTACGGGTCTCTTTCCCTCTACTTTTGGCGGATTACAGCGGAATTACAGCGGATCATGTTGAGTGTATAGGTGAGTGAGAAGTCGTACCTCGTCTTCCCTCTCGGGTGTACGGCAACTAAGCTCTCCCTCTTACCTTTTCTTTTTCCCCTTGCGCCTAACGGATCGAGAGTGACTACGGAGAGGCAGAGAGGCAGAACGCTGAAACCGTGAGCAGGGAGCAGGGAGCAGTGAGTTCTGCGACGGAAAGGAGAGGGCTCTAGGACCGGCGCGGATCACCTGGCAGATGAGAGAACAGCAAGATTGGTTTCACGAGCGGCGGTACGCCAGGGAGCCGGTTACCGGTCAGCTGCACCGGGTCTCTGGAGAAGCGTCATTGCCGGCATTGGGTGCAGGACTTCAGTGCACCAAGAATGGGAGCAGTGGCAGTATTATACGACCCCCGGCAGAGCTGACTGCAGTCTGTGTAAAACCCAGGGTAAGATCTTATAGTATCGGGCTCCGCAAGAGAGCAGCCCTATGGTATCGGTTGACAGGGGCTGTAAGCAGAGAGCTCTATTCATATCTCCCTGTGTCAGTATCTTGTTGGGAGTCCACAGTTTGCATGGATGCAGATAGGGGTCCTCCTGTAATATCTGCTTTGGGAAACGTGAGCCCCTCCAGGGAGAGAGATACAGTGAAAGGGCCCGTTTCAGTGAATCCACCTGAACAGCCTCCCAAGGTGGGAGTAGTTATCAGCGAACAAAAGAGGGCTACCAAAAACAGATACCAGCTTCGCTCTCGAAGGGAGCTTAAGATAAAAGGGGTCCTAAACACTGCGGACTTGGTCGAGGCGAGTAGTAAGGGTCCAGAGCCAATTTCACCGGGCAAACAGAGCAGAAAAGGGGGAGCGAAGAAGGGAAAGACCAAAGACTTAAAACAATCCAAAGTTAATTTGCCTAGGGGTACCCCGTCACTTAAGAGTTACTTCAAGATAATGGAGCATGCACTGTCTTCCAAGTCGGATAGCGCTGGAACGGAAAGAGGGAGCGAAAAGGGGCAGAGCTTAAATAATTTGCCTCAGGTAGCAGTCTCCTCGCTTTTAGCTTCTTTCCCCTTGAGTAATAAATACGGGGGTTTGGAGTCGGCTGACACGTTAGAAGGAACAGCTGAAGCAGTCTCTACAACCAAGGCAATCGATGTAATTGATGTAATTGATGTAACTGCACAAACCTCAGTTAGTTTACCAAGCACTATTAACCGAGAACTGAGTCATGAAAGGGAGCAGCCGGAAACCATCACGCAGGATGCCGAACCCGAACCCCAACCTCTACACACCGAGGAGGAAGGGGCTTGTGGAGGCAGCGAGAGTCTTGGATCTCTTCTGCAGTCTTTAAGAGGAGATTTACTAAGTAGATTTGAGACTTCCGAAAAAAACCAACAGCGTCTGCATGACAGATTTGATCTACTAGAGGCAAAAATTGATGGCATCAATATTAGAACCAGTACGCTGGAAGGGAAGGTTTCAACACTCTCAGAGACCTCAAACATCAATTCGAAAGATATAACAGTCTTGAAGGCCCAGAATAGATCTCTGTCTATGGATTTAGAGAGATTGGAAACCCAATCTCGCCGGAACAATTTGAGGATTCTAAAAATTCCGGAAGGGGCCGAGGTGGAGGACATAAAAGGTTTTGTTTGCAGATTACTACGTGCAGATATTCTCAAGGATCGTCCGGATATTGACCTAGAAGCAGAAATCCAGAGGGTACATAGAGACCCATTTAGGTTACATCCAGACAGGAAGGCTCCCAGGAAGATTTTGGTATACTTCCAAACATACAGTGTGAAGGAACTGATCCTGAATAGATGCTTATCACGTACTTCTCTACACTTTCAAGCTAACCCATATCACATTAGATCTGACATTGGCGGTAAAACAGCTCAAAGGCAGTGGGAGTTAGGGTCTAGAATGCCAGAATTACGTTCCATGGGGGCAAATGTACAGATGAAATTTCCAGCACTCTTAAAAATTATGTGGAACAATAAAATGTACACATGTCAATTCCCAGAGGAAGTAGATGCTATTCTTGAAAGAATGAAGGCTCAAGAGGAATAGTATAATCAGAGACAGTTCATAGGTTCTATTCCCCAAAAATCTACTATTAGCGGAGGGCAGAGTATGTTTGTAATGAAGTGCAGGGAAAGAGAGGAAGGAAAAAAAAAAAAAAAAAAAAAAGAAAGAACAAAAATAATAAAAAGAAGGGGGAAAGGGAAAAGGGGGAAAAAAAAAAAAGAGAGAAAGGTAAAGGGAAAGATGAAAGGGGAAAAAAAAAAAAATAAATAATATAAAAAAAATAAAAAAAATATATATATATATACAATGTTTCCACTACACATAATTAAGTTCAGAGCTTGCACGAAAACAATAGGTGAGCTAGGGGAATGAGACCCGTACATATGTTTTTCTTTATTTTTTAGGGTAGGGCAATCAGGGAAAAGGGCCTCTTAGGGCGTATTTTCGCCAATTAGGAGGGAAGGGTTCCCCAAGGGAGGGTGGGTGGGTGTTCCAGGGGCAGGGGTAAAAAAAAAAAAAAAAATGTCCTCATGCACCATAAAAAAGCCTTTTACTTTTGTTAATAACTATCATTTTTATAAGGTACTACGTTTTGTTATTAGCCACAGTCAAAATTTAAAATTAGTACATGATGCAAGCTAGCCAAACTACAATCCTCTCCTGGAATGTTAATGGATTAGGGAGTTATAAGAAACAATTCAACGTTTCTCACTTCTTAGAAAATTCTGGAGCATCATTAATTTTTTTACAGGAGACTCACCTGGAAGTAAATAAATGTAGAGATATTTTTACAAAACACAAGTGGGTTCAGGAAATTTTTTGCTCAAAACAATCGGGTACAACGAGAGGGGTGGCAATCATTATACGGGCCAATAAAGGAATAGTTGTCCATGATTGGGCTACAGATCAGACAGGGCGGTGGTTGGCGGTAGTGGTATCAGTGGGCACTGTTAAACTCTTATGTGGGGTCATTTACGGCCCGAATGAAGATAACCCATGTTTTCTCCATAAACTAGCAAGTTACTTATTACAATTTTCTATCCCTATAGTGTTAGGGGGAGATTTTAACCTGCTACTGGATGCAGAGCTAGACCGCACTTCAAAGGCCAGATATAATAGCCCAAAAAAATCGATTTGTATGCTACATAATATCATTAAGGAGTATGCGCTGTGTGACGTCTGGAGAATCAAACATGGCTCCCAGAGAGAGTACTCGTTCTATAGCAAAAAAAAACACCAATTCTCTAGGATAGATTATTTCTTGCTTGATAGAGCAATGTTATCAGATATACATTCTATTGCATATATTCCGAATGGATTATCAGACCACTCGGTGGTTAAGTTGTGTATTAGCATGCAAAAAAGGAACTTATCAGAATTCAGGTGGACTCTGGACAGGACCGTTTTACTAAAAACAGATTTCAATACTAGCACTAAGAAAAGTATAGGAGAGTTCTTCCTATTTAACAATGACTCAGCTCCGAACCGGATCATATGGGACGCTCTTAAATCTTTTTTAAGAGGTATATACGGTTCTCAAATGGCCTTGAATAGAAAGCTAATTAAAGGTAAAGAAGTAGACAACCTCAATTTAATTAAAATAAAAGAGCAGCAACTTCTCTATGCCATCTCTAATGATCGAACTGAAATATCGAGGGTGGAAAAAGAATTAGATGACTTACGAACTCAACATAGATTACACTCTGAAAAAATATTAAGAGATAAGTGGGAGGTAAGCAAGTTGCGCAATTTTGAATATGGGGAGAAATGTGGATCATTACTTGCCTGGAAAGCCAGATCTGACAGGACCAGAAACAACATTAAAACTTTAATACAACGAGGAACTGGCGCTGTTCTATCTGAGGACGAAGATATTAAAGAGGAGGCCAGATCTTTCTATGAAGATCTTTATCGTGAAAAATTGAATATTTCATCGGAGGAAATAGAAAACCTGGACATTCTGAAAAATTTAACTTGTTTGAGTAATGAAGAAATATCTCTTTTAGGAAAAGAAATTACCGAGGGGGAAATCAGATCTCAAGTCGAGAAAATGGCAAGAAAGAAAGCTGCAGGTCCAGATGGGCTTCCAACAGAAATCTATAAGGATAATTTGGATGAACTTATTGCTCCAATGCGCAAACTTTTCAACGAAATCTTCATTCAAGGCCAGCAAATTCCGTCTTCTTGGCTGGAAGCAACCATTTCATTAATTGCGAAGCCAAACAAAGACCCACAAAGGATAGAATCATACCGCCCCATATCCTTACTGAACTCAGACTTAAAAGTTTATTCAGGTATCCTGGCAAACAGGCTCGCTAAGGTGATTAAATCCATTATACATCCGGACCAACGCGGATTTATCCTGGGCAGACAATTGAATGAACTCACATTTCAGGCAATTGGAGCTATTGACTATGCAGTTCAAAATAAAAAACCATTGGCCATAGTCGCAATAGACGCTGCGAAAGCCTTTGACCAAGTAAACTGGAAATATTTATGGTCAACGATGAAGAAATTTGGCTTTCCTGAAATTTTTATCAATAGTGTGGTGTCTTTATATAGAGGTCCAAGGGCCAAGATTCTGGTCAACGGAGGTTTGTCTGAGTGGTTCAGTGTTGGCAGAGGAACAAGGCAAGGATGCCCCTTGTCTCCACTGCTGTTTGATATCTATATTGAACCTTTTGTTTGTTCTTTAAGGCATGATTCTATTATTTCCTCATTTAAAATTGGGGAATTATTAATTAGGACAGCACTATATGCAGACGATCTTCTGTTGTACACCTCAAACCCCCTTGTAGCAATTCCCAGGCTATTTCAGCTGGCGGAGAGTTTTGGCTCAATTTCAGGTTATTCTATTAACAAGGAGAAAACCGAGGTAATGTGTTGGAATAACTTACTTCCCATTCCCGAAGCTAAATGTAAGATGAGATATTTAGGTATTTATTTAACCCAGAATATAGATGATACCCCGAAGGTTAGCTGGGAAACAGTGATAAAGGAGATTAAAAAACTCCTGTCCAGGTGGAACACTCTGCCTTTAAACATTTATGGCAGAGTGAATCTGGTCAAAATGATTATTCTCCCCAAGGTTACGTTTTTGTTTAACTCTATCCCCTTAGTCTTTAGCAGAAAAGATATTCTTAATCTGCAAGGTAGAATAGGCTCGTTTATATGGGCAACAAAATCTCCACGGATAGTAAGGAGAGGATTAAAATTAGGTGGTTTAGCTCTCCCAGATTTATTATTTTATTGTTATGCTTTCCAGCTTAAAAACTTTAGGATACTAGCTAATACATTGGATTTCACATCAAATAGTTTACTATTCCAGGCAATGCTGCAAGATCTCCCGTTTGGTACTGATTAATTTCTGTTTAAATTTGGTGACAAAAAATTTTTCAAAAAAGTTAGGCTGAAAGTTCTAAAGGCGGCTCTACACTATTGGTCGCAGACGTGTAGGTTGCTGAGTATTCAATACTACCATCAATACTCCCCAATTTGGGACTCACCAGGCACCCCGGAATGTTTAATGGACCAATTGGCTCTCCCCTTAAAAAGAGCAGGCCTTCTGAAATGGGGGGACTTATGCGACGAAACAAAAGCTTTAAAGTGGGAATTTCTAGAGGGCATAACTGGAGGGACTTTAACAAGGTTTAAGTTCTATCAACTATCGGCCTGGTGGGGTAGTCAAAATTGGGATATATATGATGAGGAACCGTTTCTAGAACTATTTAGTCAGCCTAGAGTAATGAAAAGGGAAACGGCACAATGGTATAATACATTATTGAATAACAAAGACAATTTGAAGATAGAAATTGCGAGAATATGGGACCCTTCCACAGTTCAGATAGCTGAGGATGTAGAGAAATTATGGATTGATTCTTTTTCATTATCCCAAAAGATAATCAAACCTTCTAATCTAAGAAGAAATCACTTATACACACTGTACAGGGTATATTGGACCCCAGCGAAACTCTCTAAGATTGCAGGGGCGCGTTATTTCTGCCCTAGGTGTAACCTAATGAGCGCAAATGACATTCATATGTTTCTTGAATGTCCTAACATAGCTAATTTTTGGGAACAATTGCGCAAATTCTTAGAAGAGGTACTGTCGGTCCCAATTCAATGTACACCCAGATTGGTTTTCTTCGGCCTATTACCTGATTATGTGTTTAATAGTAACTTGTCACAGTTTATTTTCTATGTAATGACCATTGCCAGAAGAGAGATATGCAAAGCATGGAAATCTGTATCCCCCCCGAAATTTGCAGAGTGTCTCAAATACATCGTCGCGGTGAGTAAATTTGATATTTTATGTGGGGGTGAGAAAGCTGTCAGGTTGTGGTCAGCAATGAATGCCTGGATCGAAAAGTAACAATAGTCCAATGATTATGCCAGAGGTAAGTGGTCCTGTCCTTCCTTAGCAGCAAGTACCAACCCGAAAGGAAGTTGGACGGGTAACGACCATTCCTCTGGGCAATCTTCTACAGCTATCCACAAACACGAGGGCTGGAAAGGACAGTTTGTGACAGTGGCTTGAAGAGCGCCTATTATAGAGCAGTCATTAACTGGTGGCATATATGAGGACAAAAAAAAAACAAAAAAACAAAAAAAAAAAATCTACATTTGCCAAGCACACATGGGGGCGTATTTACAAGGACCTTGCACCACGGGGAAATGTCTTAAATTAAAATGGGAAAAATAACATCAAAGGGACTCAAAGGCCTTGTAAATATGCCCCAAAGCAACCTATGAAACAAAGCAACATTTTAAATACACAACTTTCTTCATAATTTTCTCCCTAAAGCATACTATTCTCTATCTAAATTAAATTAATCTTTTCTCACCTTAGCAAATACTTTTTGAGTTTCAAAACAGTCTCAGACACACACAAATTTGTCTTCAGCAGAGCAAAAGGTATGCACTCCAGAGGCTGCAACCAACAATGGCACAGAAATGCTGTAATTCATCACACATATCTCTCATGTCACCCAATCAAAACTCTTCCCTCACTTTTTTCAAATCAACACCCTTCCCCCCTCTGCCCTTTCTGCCTTTTTTCCATAGCAACCACCTCCTGAAAGACCTCTCATGTTTGCAAGTTCACACAACAATGTTTCAATTGAACTCTGAACTCTCAGTACACCTGCGTATCCAGTGCAATCTTTCATAAAATGATTTTTTCTTGACCATTCAAATTACATCTTTCAAAGAACTCATCCATGACCCTAACTTTCTGTTTTCAGCAATCAAAATCCACCAATCACTGCTACTGAATCATTAGCACAGACTCCACATTTTTTTCATTACATACTCCTACTGTTTCAACTGCCATTTCATTTCCACACTTCATCTGACTGCAGCAGAACCTCCTCTCACCATGTTTTCTGTCTGGATTGTTGGACATAGTTACATTCACTGGGCTCAAAGGTATGCTGATAACAGAAATTTACACAACCTCAATTTACAAAATGTGGAAATCAACTGGATTGGCCACAGAGGATTAAGATGTCACCAATTGATACCATTGGTGAAAACCTTTTTGCATTTGCCAAAACCTGACCTGTTAATTGTGCACTGTGGAGGAAATGAATTGGGCACTTTGACTGGGGTAGGTCTGGAAATGCTTTTAAAAGACACCTTTGACCAATTGATGGCACTTTTTCCTCAAACTGCCTTGGTATAGTCAAATATATGCCAAAGACAGAAATGGAGGTGGTCCAACCAATTTTGTCCACAAATTGAGAAATCGAGGAAGCATGTAAATAAGTCTGTTTCAGCTTACATGAGAGACCATGGAATGGGCTCCATCTACAACAATAACTTGCGTTACTACATGCAAGATATCTACAGAGCAGATGGAGTTCACTTCTCAGATGAGGGGAACAGAATTTTCATCCTGAATTTAAGACTGTGCATTGGTACCTACTTGTAGGTACCTAAATCAGCCACAGGACCCAAAAGCTCTTTTCAGAGCTACCCTACATCTGATCACTCACAATTATTATTTTACTCTAACTTTTTTCACTAATTTTCACCAAAGTACGCTCCCCGGAGCGCTACCCGGTACGCGCACCGGACGCTAACCGTGCGAAAATTTGAAAAAAAATGGTTTTTTTACGCACATATGGGCCTCCTCAGCCACCCTCAGAAAACCTGGGGGGTCAGGATACGTCTACCGTGCCCCCTTCTACCCATTCTCAACATTATTTGCCCTCCATCTTGTATCTCAATTCTACCGAAACACAAAATGGAGGATTCCCGTAACGCTGCCGGTTCGCGTACCGGGGCGCGCACCGGGAAGCGCTCGCTCAAAAAAGGTGGGAAAGTAATGTACAGAAAAACCACTGGAGACACTTTCACCAAATATAGATTAGCTCATACTACATACCAATCCCTACCATTTTCACAAATTTGGTTGGAATTCCATTTAGCCATTTAGCCTGTAGACCTCTCTAAATACCCTGAGGTAAATTACTTCACAAAACACATCTGAATTGTTGGAATTGACAACCAATTAAAATGTTACTTTCATTTTCTACTTTTTTTACCTGACATTTGATTGGTTATGTACCTGAATATATATAAAGAAAGAGAGAGAAACACAGCCATTTTGACTACTACTTCCTGAAGTACATTGCAAGAGCATTTTCACTGACAACTTAAACTTGTTTTTAAAAGGTAAGATGTTATTTTGTAAATTTGAAAGGAGAACTATGTCATGCACTTTAAATTAATTTGGGAAAACATTTTTAGATAGTTATATACTGTCCCTCTGTAAGAGTTAGACATTGAGAAAGACTTGTTTATTATAATTATGGATTTATTTAGGTTTCTGTGGTATAATTATGAATTTACTTAGGCTTCTTCACAGGCACTTTTTAATAGTACTACTTCACGCCTGAAACCATACAGTGCCCATAGATTACTTCTCTGTTATAAACTCACAAGTACCTATCTGAACTTAAACCCAACAGTGCCCTATCTCTACTGATGTATTTATTTTTTATGCAAATTACAGCAAGAAAATGGAAGGAGAGCAGAATATTTTCTTCAAAATTGTTCTGGAGAACAACACAGAAAAAGATATTGAGGACAATTATGACTCAGATTTCATGGATGAATCACGGGACCATGAATTAGTTCAATGTGTAGATGCAGTAGATTCGCTGATTGAAAATGAGGACATTTCCGACAATGTGTTGTTAAATGTTCTGTTAAATTTGGAAAAAGAATCACAAAAAAAATGTATATTTAATAAAAAAAGCAACAAAAAAAAACAACAAAATGAACAATCAATAAACATACAATATTTAAAAAGTCTATCATTATTTTTTCCTTATAGTACGCTCCCCAGACCGCTTCCCGGTGCGCGTACCGGGTGCTCCCCACGCAAAAAAAACGATTTAAAAAAAAAAAAAATCCCCGCGGGGCCCTTTTAAAGCCTCCACATCAAACCTAGGGGGTCAGGGAGGATCTGCTATGCCCCCTTATGGTCATTTACCCCTTTGTTTTGGCCTCCTCTTGTCTCTCGATCCTACCGAGAGACAAGATGGCGGCCGCTACGGACTGTTTAGAATGTTGACAGACACCGGAGAGCCAATCAGCTTCGCTTCGCGAAGTTCCGTTACGCGTCAGGTACGCGAACCGGGGCGCTGCCCGGAGCGCGCTTACAGATATATATATTTTTTTGAACGTTAATTTCTCAAAATCCACTGGAGCACATATATTGAGACCTAGCAAAGGCACATCGGGCTACCAGTCCCTACAATTTTGCCAAGTTTCGTGGAAATCCATTCAGCCGTTCGAGCTAAAAGTGAGTCCAACCGCCCTATGGAAAATTGCATGGGAAAAACACGTTTTGGAACCCCCTTTTTTCTCGGCCCCTCCTTGACGAAACCCCCCCGAATTTTCAGGGGCTGCTCAGAGACAAATTGTGCCATTTTCCTGAAAATTTCAGCCAATTCCGTCCTCAGACGCCAAAGTTATTCGACATAGAATTTTCAAAAATCCCATAGAGAAAAAATCCTAACTATATATACCTACTGGCGACCGCCAGTAGGTAATATAAATATATATATATATATATTTCGTTAGAAATGGAATTTCTGGTTGGCTAGGGCATGCGTCGAAGCAAGGCAGAACCCCCCACTATGGTCAGGGCAAGGAAGTTTCACACTGAAGATAACCCCTGCTCACCCCCTTGGTAGCTTGGCACGAGCAGTCAGGCTTATCCCAGAGGCAATGTGTAAAGCGTTTGCGCAACACACACACACACAGCAGCAACACACTAGGCACACCACAAAAGACACTCCACTAAAGGGTATATTTAAAAAATAGCCTTTGTATTATCCAAAACACATTAGATCATAGCCACACATATACACTGTGCCAACTGGCACTAAGTAGTAATTTACAGGGAAGTATATACATGACAGGGCCAATAGGGCCACTGTCAGGCCATCACAAAGCACAAGTAGCAAATATAAGACAGCAAGCAGCTACTGGTAAAAATACTGTACTTAGCATCATATCACATTAGCATTAGGCATCATCCTAAGCATGAACATCATAGTATAACATGAGGAATCATTATCAGCATAAACACATTATGCATAACCTTAGGGCCTTGCGCCCTACCAGTACACACATGTAGTCCTAATGACCCCAGGCCAACTGGCTTTCTCTGGGGCTCAAATACCCTCTATCCCAAAAGTCAGGGAGCAATTATAGGACCTTCCAAGGCACTCTGGCTGCCTTGGCAGCAAAATCAATGTGCGCAATGCACTGGGGGCGGGAGCGTATCTCACCCCTTCGTGGCTTATTCAGAAGAGGTGAGCCCCAGTCGTTGTAGCTGCCCGTCCTCTCGAGGTGCAGCTGAGAAAGCAAGCACTGGCACTACCATGCCTCTTAGGTCCCACTCCGGGACTCAGGGAACTAAAATTGCCCTCACGTTGCAGCTGCCCTAAATCAGCGGTGCAGTAATGTGCAAAGAAATTAATTTTGGCATCAACCGTGCCTCGTGCTTTGCCAGCCCCACTCACCGGGGCTCTGCTGGACTCCCACAGAGAGCCCGCAAGGCCCCGGTCTTTTCCTCCATCTGGTCTCGCTCTGCCCGCTGGGCTCTCCTCGTCCACGGGAGCCCAGCCCACGGTCAGACGGCCTTCGCCTGACTTCCAGGTCGTCTCCCTTCCATTGCCGGGCAGTGCTTGTAGCTCCGGCGGCACTCGTTGGCGATTAGGGAGGGGCAGCACCACGCGGTCACAGCTCCTCCCTCCTACAGCACTGTCTGCACAGGACACAGCCACGTGGGGTGGGCTCCCACCAAAATGTTGGCTCAGGTACGGAGCAAAGTCTCCGAGGTCTTGGTTTCTTTCTTGTGGGCACAGCGCGGGGTTCCCTCCGGCAAAACAGGAGGATCGTCCACCTCCAGGCACACGCTGCCTGACTTACAGTTCGCAGAGAAACTTCACAGCGTGAGGTTCCCTCGATCTTGGGACTGGCGTGCCTTCTCGTTCTGTGCATTGGGGTAATCTGGCCCTCAAGCCCCTGTCAGCTCCAAAAGTCTCAGGGCCCAGCAATCAGGGGCGCTTGCCACAGCTCAGCTCCCAGCAATGCTGCCCAACACATGTTGCACAGCCTCGCTGTTCCTGGTGCACAGGCCAGGTGGTATCCCACTCTTTGGGATCAGGCCCACAACAGGGCTCTCTTTCGAGGGGCACAGCTGGGCCAGGACAGTCCAGCTGACAGAGCCCTCCAGCAGAAGGGCAGCCCCTCGTAGTGGTTCCTCCTGGGGCCCAGCAAGCAGCACCCCAACAACATAACAACGAAGGACATCTCACATGGGGTCACAGCCCCAATATTTATAAAGCATTTCTCTTTGTCAGCCCTGGCACAGGGCTTTCGGGAACCAGGTTCAACTGGTTCTGGGGGGGGGGGGGGGTTGAAGCACTCTGTTTACCAGGCTTCCACCCTCCTTTGTCAGATTGGGCTCGGTCATCAGCCACACCACAGGGGGGCAGAGCCAGCATTCACCCAGGTAGGCACATACCTATTCAGGGTCAGGGGACTACTCCTCCCACTACTACCAATGCAAATCTCCTAATCAGCCTAGCGCTGACTCACCCTGCCCTCCCTGGAGCCAAGACACCCGGGGTAGTCCATCGAAGTATGGCTTGCGTGGGTCCCCCAACATTTCCCTACCCAGAATCAGCTGCAAATCTCAAATTTTGTTGAAAAAATCTATTTTTTCTCACATTTCTGTGTGGGAAAGTTGTAGGATCACTGTGCTGACACAAATTTCCCACCACCCACCGTTCCCCCAGGTCTCCCGATAAAAATGATACCTGACTTGTGTGGGTAGGCATAGTGGCTGCAACAGGCAACTGCCCAAATCGAACTGTGGAGACTTCAAAATTACCTATAACAAAACTACCTGGTTTTGGGGGGAACCTGGGGTTTTGGCCCAGGGCTCGCCGCCAACTAGGGAAACCTACCAAACCCACACATTTCTGAAAACTAGACATGCTGGGGAGTCCAATGAGGTATGACTTGCGTGGATCCCCCAACGTTTCCCACCCAGAATCCCCTGCAAACCTCAAATTTAGATAAAAACGACATATTTTCCACATATTTTTGCGTGGAATTACCTTGGCGGCACAAATGTCCTACCCCACAGCGTTCTCCTTAGTGTCCCAAGTAAAATGATACCTCATTTGTGTGGGTGTCCAATGCAGAATTGGCAAAAAATATATATTTAAAAAAAATGTAGCGCCTAGAATTCTCGGTGCTATACCCTTATTCCCTATGTGGATCCCAAAATGTCCTACCACCCAGCGTTCCCCCAGGTCTTCCGAAATAAATGATACCTCACTCGCATGGGTGGGTCAAGTACCCGCGACAGGCAAGGGCCCAAAACGTATTGAGGAGACATCAAAATGACCTATCACAAAACAACCTGGTTTTGCAAGAGGCGTCACCGGGGTTTTTGGCTCTGGGCTCAGCTGCCATCTTGGAAAACTACAAAACCCACACATTTCTGAAAACTAGACACCCAGGGGAGTCCGGTGAGGTTTGGCTTATGTGGATCCCCCAACGTTTTCCTACCCAGAATGCCCTGCAAACCTCAAATTTAGCTGAAGAAAAAAACATTTCCATATATTTTTGGATGGAACCACAGTGTACCCCTCAGTTTCCCGAGAAAAATGATATCTCACTTGTGTGGGTGGGGAAAGGGCCTGTGACTGGGAAGAGCCCAAAATATAGGGAATAAGGGTATAGCACGGGAATTCTAAGCGCTACATTTTTTTAAAAACACCTTTTTAGCCAATTCTGCATTAGACACTCACACAAGTGAGGTATCATTTTACTATCATTTTACTCAGGACCCTAAGGAGAACGGTGTGGGGTACGACATTTGTGCCGCCACGGTGATTCTACACAAAATGTGGAAAATGTGTTTTTTCAGCTAAATGTGGGGTTTGCAGGGGATTCTGGGTGGGGAAACTTTGGGGGATCCACGCAAGCAATACCTCATTGGACTCCCCAGGGTATCTAGTTTTCAGAAATGTGTGGGTTTGGTAGGTTTCCTTAGATGGCGGCAAGCCCAGGCCCTGCACCCCAGGTGCCCCCCACCCAAAACCAGGTAGATTTGTCATAGGTAATTTTGAAGTCTCAACAGAACGATTTGGGCCATTGACTGTTGCAGCCACTGTGCCTATCCACACGAGTGAGGTACCATTTTTTTTGGGAGACCTGGGGGAATGGTGGGTGGTTGGAAATTTGTATCAGCCTAGCGAGCCTACAACTTTCCCACACAGAAATGTGAGAAAAAATAGATTTTTTCAACAAAATCTGAGGTTTGCAGGGGATTCTGGGTAGGGAAATGTTGGGGGACCCACGCAAGCCATACCCTGCTGGACTCCCTCGGGTGTCTAGTTTTCAGAAATGCGTGGGTTTGGTAGGTGGCCCTAGGTGGCCGCCGAGCCCGTGGCCAAAAACTCATGGGACCCCCCTTGCAAAACCAGGCTGTTTTGTGATAGGAAATTTTGATGTTGCCTCAATAGGTTTTGGGCCCTTGCCTGTCGCGGGTACTTGATCCACCCACGCGAGTGAGGTACCATTTCTATCGGGAGACCTGGGGGAATGCTGTGTAGAAGGAAATTTGTGGATCCACGCAGATTCCAGAATTTTCCCACACAGAAATCTGAGAAGAAATCGATTTTTTCAGCTAAATTTGAGGTTTGCAGAGGATTCGATGTAGGGAAATGTTGGGGGACCAACGGAAGCCAGACCTTGCTGGACTTCCCAGGGTGTCTAGTTTTTAGAAATGTGTGGGTTTGTTAGGTTTCTCTAGATGCCGAGCCTGGGGCCAAAAGCTCATGGAACCCCCCTTGCAAAACCAGGTTGTTTTGTGATAGATAATTTTGAAGTCACCTCAATAGGTTTTGGGCCCTTGCCTGTCGCGGGTACTTGACCCACCCACACAAGTGAGGTACCATTTTTCTCGGAAGACTTTGGGAAATGCGGGCTGGGTGGAATTTTTTGGAAACACACAGATTCTAGAACTTTCCACCACAAAAATATGATGAAAATGTGTTTTTTTGACAGATTTTGAGGTTTGCAAGGGATTCTGGGTAACAGAACCTGATGAGAGCCATCCTGGATTCCCCTGGGTGTCTAGTTTTCAGAAATATATAGGTTTGCTGGGTTTCCCTAGGTACCGGCAGAGCTAGGGTTAAAAATCTGCAGCTAGGCACTTTGCAAAAAAAGGTTCAGTTTTCACTGTGAAATGTGTTGTGTCCACATTGTGTTTTGGGCCATTTCCTGTCGCGGGGACTAGGCATACCCACACAAGTGAGGTACAATTTTTCTCGGAAGACTTTCGGGAATGCATAGTGAGTGGAATTTTGTGGATCCACGTGGATTCCAGAACTTTCCACCACAGAAATTTGGGAAAAATTTGTTTATTTTTATTTTTACAAAGTTTGAGGTTTGCAAGGGATTTTGGGTAACGGAACCTGGTGAAAGCCAGACAAGTCACCCCATCCTGGATTACCCTTCGTGTCTAGTTTGAAAAAATGTATAGGTTTTCTGGGTTTCCCTAGGTGCCAGCCGAGCTAGGGTTCAAAATCTACAGCTAGGCACTTTGCAAAATAGTGTCAGTTTTCACTGTAAAATGTGGTGTGTCCATGTTGCGTTTTGGGCCGTTTCCTTTCACGGAGACTAGCCCTACCCACACAAGTGAGGTACCATTGTTCTCAGAAGACTTTGGGAAACGCAGGGTGGGTATAATTTTGTGGATCCATGCAGATTCCAGAACTTGCCACCACAGAAATGTGAGGAAAATGTGTTTGTTTTTTTACACATTTTGAGGTTTGCTAGAGATTCTGGGTAACAGAACCTGGTGAGAGTCAGTCAAGTCACCCCATCCTGAATTCCCCTGGGTGTCTAGTTTTCAAAAATGTAAAGGTTTGCTAGGTTTCCCTAGGTGCTGGCAGAGCTAGGGTTCAAAATCCACAATTAGGCACTTCGCAAAAAAGGGTCCATTTTCATGGTGAAAATGTGGTGTGTCCACATTGCGTTTTGGCCATTTCCTGTCACAGGCACTAGGCCTACCCACACAAGTGAGGTACCATTTTTCTCGGACGACTTTGGGAAATGCGGGGTGGATCCACGAAGATCCCAGAACTTTCCATCACAGAAATGTGAGGAAAATGTTGTTTTTTAACTAAATTTGAAGTTTGCAGGGGATTCTGGGAAACATAACCTGGTGTGAGACACACAAATCACCCCATTCTGAAATCCCCTTGGTGTCTAGTTACAAAAAATGTAAAGGTTTGCTCGGTTTCCCTATGTGCCGGCTGCGCTAGGGCCCAAAATCCACAGGTAGGCACATTGCTAAAAACAAGTCTGTGCCCAGTGGGCTTTCTGCCGCCCTGGGGTGGAATCGGGGAGGGGATCGGGGGGGGGGGGGGGGGGGGGTGCCCGGATATGAACCCAAGGGGGGCAGAAAGACTGTGGCTATGTTTTTGGTGGGTGGGGGCATTGGTATGCCCATTCCGGGCAGCCCTCACCCCCACGCATAAAAAAACAGCATATTCGCTGGCGCCTAGTGGACTTTCTCACCCTTCCCCCCCCCCGGGCAGATCAGGGGCCACTGCCTCACCCCCCGCTCGGGGGCAGAAAGACTGTGGCATTTTTTTGGGGAGGTGTGGGCATTGGTATGCCCATTCTGGGCTGACCTCAACCCTGAATTTAAAAAAAATGAGGCCTAGAGGGCCAATATGCCTCTGGGGAGGGGCAGTAAGACTGTGGTAATTGTTTTTGGGATGGGGGCATTATCATGCCCATTCTGGGCAGCCCCCAACCCTACATTATAAAAAATACAAAAAAACCCTGGTGCCTAGTGGGCATGCAATGAGTGTTGTTGGTTGCGGCGTTCCCAGCAACATCCATGGCTGTTTGACATTGCCCCAGATTAACAAGAAATACTAACTCTGAGGCAGTGCCAAAAACGTACACCTCTCCAAGGGAGGTGTAAGGGAGGGAAAACGATAAGAAATATCTTTATTTCTTCTCGTTTTTCCTTTTTCCATGTGTGCTGCATTCTGCAGCATACATAGAAAGAGGAAAAAGCCTCTTGTGATTATTTTTGCGCAGAAAGTTTTCATTCCTGCACAAAAATAATCATCCCTTCAACACAGGCGCAAAGGTGCCTGCGTTGGCGCATGGCAGACAATTGTGCTCCGGCACAGGGGAAAAGGACAGGAATGCGCCATATGTGATAGATATGGCTCCTTCCGGCCCATTTATTTTGCCATAGGGCAGCGCAACAGCAAGGCCTGCTGCACTGCTCTACATCAAAAACTCATAAATATGGCCCTAAATGTCTTAGGGCAGATTTACAAGCCCCTTGCGCTACTTTTGCGTCACTTTTCTCATGTTAAAAGTGACACAAAAGTGGCTCAAGGGGCTTGTAAATCTGCCCCTTTGACTGTACATTTTGCATGAATTTAGCCTCACTGGTACTTTAAATTATATTCCACCCAGACAAGGAAGATTAAAAACAGGAACACTGGGGGTTAAAATAAGGTATCTGCTGGCTATTAGGAAGCTTCCAAACTTCAGAAAGTTGCCGTTCTTGTGTTTCAAAGGCAGGATTCACCCAGGGTGGCAGTGGACTGCAGAGTGTCGGTGTTTACTTTTTAAAGTTTGATTGACTGTGTGATTTGTGAGGCTTATCCGGCATTAAACGTCAAAAGTCTAGTAACTGTCCGTAAGCACTCACTCCAAGCCCTTCTGCTGCCCTTGAGTAGATAACACACCACCCAGTCTGAGGACACCGATAAGCGCCAGGGACGTTTACACATTTTATCACCACAACTTGTGCTCTTGTACTCTCTCGGTGTCCTTGGCGGGTAATCTAGTATTTTTCCTCTGTTCCAAGCAGCCCTTTGATAAGAACATGGCCACCTATATGTGTAGCAAGAACCGGCGTCCTTTCATTGCAGTAACAAATCCTTTTACTGCTGTTGTGTCCCGTAGGGTGAAGTTTGTGTTCTAACTTTATCCATAAACAAAGTCTGATTTTTCAAAGGGACTCATTCGCCATCAGCGATCTGAAGCATTAGAATTCTACTGATGTGAAGCAATTAAATTTGGGGTCAGTGATGGTGATATTAAAAGAGCCTGTACCAGTGCTTAATTTGTAAAGCGATAAGTGCCAGGGCTCTCGTCGGGAGCCCACTGCCGCCTGCACCACACCTTGCTCCTGCCAGCTTGCAATGACAGTACAAACACAGCTAATAACCATCACTCACAGCTGTTGTTGTGCTAATACCTAAATAAGCCAGACAGCGCCACCATGTGGCAGACTGTCATTAGCCCCGGTGCTGAGCACCGGAAACCACTGGCTCAAATTAAGCACTGGGTAAACTTCTGGTTCAGGGTACCCCTCACGATGTTGGGAAGGGAGGTGCTAGTAAAGATGGTGATGCTGATGCTTTGTCTTTATGTTCTCCAGGGCCTCTTTTGTTTGGCACCTTGAGTTCTTCTGAGACGTGGATGGTGTGCTTACCGCATTGATTTGGGTGGCGCTCGACCAAGAGTTCGACTGGGTGCCTGTAAGTTGCCGTATAAGAAGAGCAGACTGCCCATGTCAGATCTGGAATGCTCTTACTTGGCATCTCAGTTGCAGCACCTTTCTGAATATCGGAACCATTCACCTAAAAGGAAACTCAATTTGCTGCATTGATGCTGTGGTTATATCTCAGGAGGATTTAGAGGGTGGTAATAACTGACCTTGCATAAGTTCAAGGGTGGGACTTTGAACTAATGAACTTTTAGATACTGGCCATTAGAGCATTCTATATTTGGCAACTTGACATGGGATAATTATAGATAGGGATGTTTATTTATTTCTATTTTATTTATTTATTTATAAAGTTCTCTATAGCACGAACATGACCAGTGAGGGTATCAGAGCGCTTTACATTAGGAGATGAACGAGATAATTAGGAGACAAGAAAAAACAGTCAACAAATATGAAAAAGGTGCAAACAGAGCTTAAGAGGTTTCAAAAGAATGAACTCCACACGAAGTCAGAAATAAAATGATCATGGTCAGCAAATGAGTCCTAATCATCGATAAGTTTGTTATCAACAGGCGTGATCTTAGGGCAAGAATTTGTTCATCAGAAGTCTTTTCATTTCGTTTTTGAAGAAGGTGGTAGACGGAATCAAAAGGATTTCCAGAGGCAGAGAATACAAGATTTTCAGGGCGACACCCCAGAAAGACACTGTTCCACGTTTTGTTTTTATGGAAAATCTGTGGTTTCAGGAACATGGAGCTGGTGCTGCATGAGGTTCTGCATCCACCAGATAGTTCTAGTTTTAGTGCTAAACAGTTAGGGGTATTGAAATGTAAAGTTGCTATTGACTGCTACCTGGAAGGGTTGTTACAATATGTTTTACACTCTGATTGCATTTATTGTATGTACTAGCTTTCAAAACCATCTATTACTAGAATGTACATACTTGACCATTTTAAAGCTAAATTTAAAAATTATTATTTATTACCTAATATATGTATTATGTGAAAGCTAAATTTAAAACTATTATTTATTATCTATTTTTTTATAGGTATTTGCTTGGCAACCTTTACAGCTTCTGATTTATGTTCAATATTTAACCCCTTCGCTGCTAGGCCTTTTCTCCTCCTGTGCTAAGCCTTTTTTTGGCGATTTGGGGTAGTGCGCGCTTAGGCCCCTGTAACTTTTTGACCACATAAGGTATCCACGCCAAATTTGCGTCCTTTTCTTCCAACATCATGTGGATTGTAAAGGTGCCCAGGGTTTGTTGATTCCCTTGGAGGGGTCCCAGAAATTAAGCAAAATACAGTGAAATTTTAAAAACGGGCTGCAAATGAAAGCCTCTGGGTTTTTCCCTGCAAATGTTATCAAAAAAGGGTTTGTGGGGCTGAAATCTCCATTTTCTCAGCTTTTAGGGAAAGGCAGTTTTTTGTCAGAGAACCAACATTTTTCACACAGTTTTGGCATTTTTCTGGGACATAGCCTATTTTTGCTATTTTTAGAGCTTTCAACCTCCTTCCAGTTAATGGTAGAAATTAGTTTAAAAGCAATAATGGATCCTGGAAATGTATACATTTTCGAAAAGTAGACAAAATTCTAAATTCAGAAAAGGGTCATTTGTCTAAATCCATGAAGGTTTCTTTATATAAACTAACAGTTAAATATTGGAATAATTGAAAATTTGTTGAAAAAAACAGCCTTTTGTCTCAACGTTTTCACCTATAACTTCTTGTAATTTTGACAGCTCTTGGAAAGCAATATACCGTTACATCCGTTAGACCTTCCTGGTTGTGGGGATATATAGGACTTGTAGTTTCACCTAGAACCCGACGAACCCAGATCCAAAAACTGAGCAGCAACTTGCAATGGTATTTTATTATTTACTGGGTATAGAGCACTTATTCTTGGAAAATGTATACATGGAAAAATCTGTGTGAAAGACACCTATGTATTTCTGAACTGGGTACAAATTATAGAGTTTAGAAACAGTATATATATTTGCACATTTTCAAAATTGGGAATACTCATACGAGCATGAGAATTATTGGTCATTTTTCCCCCCAAACTTTTTTTACACAATGTCTTTCATTGGGAAGGGAGAAATGCATGAAAACTCAATAGGTAATAACAGTTGATTTACAAATCTGAATTACCCTAAGTCTCCCAAAAAACACGGTACCTCACTTGTGTGGGTCGGCCTTGTGCCTGCGACAGGAAACGGCGCAAAATGCAACGTGGTCACACCTCAATTTTGCAGTAAAAAATTGACCCTTTTATGGCAAAGTGCCTAGCTGTAGTTTTTGCACCCTAGCTCTGCCGGCACCTAGGGAAACCTAGCAAACCTATACATTTTTGAAAACTACACACCCAGGGGAATTCAGGATAGGGTGACTCGACTGCCTCCCACCAGGTTCTGTTACCCAGAATCCCTTGCAAAGCTAAACAATTGACAAAACAAACGCATTTTCCTCACATTTCTGTGGTGGAAAGTTCTGGAATCACCCACCCAGCATTCCCCTAGGTCTCCCGAAAAATATGGTACCTCACTTGCCTGCGTCTGCCTAGTGACTGCGACAGGAAACAGCGCAAAACGCAACGTGGTCGCAACTCAATTTCGCAGTGAAATCGTGCCCTTTTTTGGCAAAGTGCCTACCTTTTGTTTTTGAACACTAGCTCTGCCGGCACCTAGGGAAACCTAGCAAACCTATATATTTCTGAAAACTACACACTCAGGGAAATTCAGGATGGGGTGCCTTGACTGCCTACCACAAGGTTCTGTTACCCAGAATCCCTTGCAAAGCTAGGAAATTAACCAAAAAAACGCATTTTCCTCACATTTCTGTGGTGAAAAGTTCTGGAATCTGCGTGGATCAACAAATTTCCACACACCCAGCGTTCCCCCGGGTTTCCCGAAAAAAATGGTACCTCACTTGCCTGAGTCTGCCTAGTGCCTGCGACAGGAAACAGCGCAAAACGCAACGTGGTCTCACCTCAATTTCGCAGTGAAATTGTGTCCTTTTTTTGCAAAGAGCCTACCTTTTGTTTTTGAACCCTAGCTCTGCCGGCACCTAGGGACCCTAGCAAACCTATAGATTTTTAAAAACTAGACACCCAGGGGAATTCAGGATGGGGTGACTCGACTGCCTACCACCAGGTTCTGTTACCCAGAATTCCTTGCAAATCTAAGAAATTGACAAAAAAAAAGCATTTTCCTCACATTTCTGTGGTGGGAAGTTCTGGAATCTGCGTGGATCAACAAATTTTCACCCACCCAGCGTTCCCCCGGGTCTCCTGGTACCTCACTTGCCTGGGTCTGCCTAGTGCCTGCGACAGGAAACAGCGCAAAGTGCAACGTGGTCGCAGCTCAATTTCGTAATGAAATTGTGCCCTTTTTTGGCAAAGAGCCTACCTTTTGTTTTTGAACCCTAGCTCTGCCGGCACCTAGGGAAACCTAGCAAACCTATACATTTTTGAAAACTAGACACCCAGGGGAATTCAGGATGGGGTGACTCACTGCCTACCACCAGGTTATGTTACCCAGAATCCCTTGCAAATCTAAGAAATTGACAAAAAAAATGCATTTTCCTCACATTTCTGTGGTGGAAAGTTCTGGAATCTGCGTGAATCAACAAATTTCCACCCACCCAGCGTTTCCCCGAGTTTCCCGAAAAAAATGGTACCTCACGTGCCTGGGTCTGCCTAGTGCCTGCGACAGGAAACAGCGCAAAACGCAACGTGGTCGCAACTCAATTTCGCAGTGAAATCGTGCCCTTTTTTGGCAAAGAGCCTACCTTTTGTATTTGAACCCTAGCTCTGCCGGCACCTAGGGAAGCCTAGCAAACCTATACATTTTTGAAAACTAGACACCCAGGGGAATTCAGGATGGGGTGACTTGACTGCCTCCCACCAGGTTCTGTTACCCAGAATCCCTTGCAAATCTAAAAAATTGTGAAACAAAATGCATTTTTCTCACGTTTCTGTGGTGGAAAGTTCAGGAATCTGCGTGGATCAACAAATTTCCACCCACCCAGCGTTCCCCCAGGTCTCCCGAAAAAAAAATGGTACCTCACTTGCGTGGGTGGCTCAAGGACCCGCGACAGGCAAGGGCCCCAAACCTAAGGAGGCGACAGCAAAATAACCTATCACTAACCAACCTGGTTTTGCAAGGGGGTTCCCATGAGTTTTTGGCCCGGGGCTCGCGGGCATCTTGGGAAACCTACCTAACCCACACATTTCTGGAAACTAGACACCCGGGGGAGTCCAGCGAGGTATGGCATGCGTAGGTCCCCCAAGGTTTACCTACCCAGAATTCCCTGCAAACCTTAACATTCGGTTAAAAAAACACTTTTCCATACATTTTTTCGATTGGGATCTCCGTGCCGGCAAAAATGTCCTACCGCCCAGCGTTCCCCTTCTTCTTCCGAGTAAAATGATACCTCACTTGTGTGGGTGCCCCAAAGCAGAACAGGCTAAAAATGAATTTTTAAAAATTGTAGTGTTTGGGATTGACAAATTAAGCACCTCACCTTAGTCACAGGCCTTTGGCCCACCCACACAAGTGAGGTATCATTTTACTCGGGAGATCAAGGGAAACGCTGGGTGGTAGGACATTTGTGCCGGCACGGAGATCCCACGCAAAAATGTATGGAAAAGTGTTTTTTTAACCTAAATTTAAGGTTTGCAGGGATTTCTGGGTAGGAAAACAATGGGGGACCCACGCATGCCATACCTCCCTGGACTCCCCCGGGTGTCTAGTTTTCAGAACTGTTTGGGTTTGGTAGTTTCCAAATATGCCCGCCGAGCCCCGGGCCTAAAGCTCAGGTGACCCCCCAAAAAATAAGGTAGTTTTGCTAAAGGTAATTTTTAAGTCTCCACCGTGCGATTTGGACCTTTTCCTGTTGCAGCCACTATGCCTACCCACGCAAGTGAGGTACCATTTTTATCGGGAGACCTGGGGGAACGCTGGGTAGGAGGAAATTTGTGTGAGCCCAGTGATGCCTCGCTTTCCCACACAAAAAAGTGTGAAAAAACTGACTTTTTCAGCTAAAATTGAGGTTTGCAAGGGATTCTGGGTAATGGAACGATGGAGGATCCACGCAAGCCATACCTCCTTGGAAGCCCCCGGGTGTCTACTTTTCAGAAATGTGTGGGTTTGGTAGGTTTCCCTAGATGGCCGTCTAGCACGGGGCCAAAAACCCAGGTAAGTCCTCTTGCAAAAGCTGGTGGTTTTGACATCGTCAAAACCACCAGCTTTTGCAAGAGGGCTTACCTGGGTTTTGACATTGTCAAAACCACCAGCTTTTGCAAGAGGGCTTACCTGGGTTTTTGGCCCCGTGCTAGACGGCCATCTAGGGAAACCTACCAAACCCACACATTTCTGAAAAGTAGACACCCGGGGGCTTCCAAGGAGGTATGGCTTGCGTGGATCCTCCAACGTTACTTTACCCAGAATCCCTTGCAAATCTCGATTGTAGCTGAAAAAAATCAGATTTTTCACACATTTTTGTCTGGGAAAGCGTGGCATCACTGGGCTCACACAAATCTCCTCCCACCCAGCGTTCCCCCAGGTCTCCTGATAAAAATGGTACCTCACTTGCATGGGTAGGCATAGTGGCGGCAACAGGAAAAGGTCCAAATCATACGGTGGAGAATTTAAAATAACCTATAGCGAAACTACCTTCTTTTTTGGGGGGGCACCTGAGTTTTTGGCCAGGGGGGTATGGCATGCGTGAGTCCCCCAATGTTTTCCTACCCAGAATTCCTTGCAAACCTTAAAATTAGGTAAAGAAATCACTTTTCCATACTTTTTTGCGTGGGATCTCCGTGCCGGCAAAAATGTCCTACCACCCAGCGTTCCCCTTGTCCTCCCGAGTAAAATGATACCTCACTTATGTGGGTGCCCCAAAGCAGAACAGGCTAAAAATGAATTTTAAAAAAGTTTAGTATTTGGGATTGACAAATTAAGCACCTCACCTTAGTCACAGGCCTTTGGCCCACCCACACAAGTGAGGTATCATTTTACTCGGGGGATCAAGGGGAAAGCTAGGTGGTAGGACATTTGTGCCGGCACGGAGATCTCACGCAAAAATGTATGGAAAAGTGTTTTTTTAACCTACATTTAAGGTTTGCAGGGATTTCTGGGTAGGAAAAAATTGAGGGACCCGCGCATGCCATACCTCCCTGGATTCCCCCGGGAGTCTAGTTTTTAGAACTGTTTGGGTTTGGTAGTTTCCAAAGATGGCCACAGAGCCCCGGGCCAAAAACTCATGGGAACCCCCTTGCAAAACCAGGTTGGTTAGTGATACCCCCTTGAAAAAACAAATTGTTTTGAATGAATTACGTTTCAATTTGAGAGCGTGTGATTCTTGGGACAATATTGCATGAAAATTGTGACAGACATTTTCAAGTTTGCAGGAGATTGTGGATAAAAAAAAACAATAGAATTTACCAGAAAGACATGGCCATATACTCCCATGGTTTAACAATAATATCTAAATTTAGTAAGTTATTTATAGCTATAATGTACACCTTACCAGAGTTACTCAAAAGTCAAACATTCAAGCACGGCTATCTATTCCTCAAAGACACACACATACAGGTTGGATTTGGCACGAGGGCGAGTGATGGTTCAGTACATAAAATTTTATTAACAAGATATTTCAACAAAATGAAATGCTCTGTCAATAAATAAATGCATAAAAACCGAATCAGTGACTCGCAACTCGTGAGCTGTAAAGCAACGACAAGGCACCAACCGTTTTACAGGCCACTCACGCACCTTTCATACCTGATACACACCAGACCATTGACACCATCCGGAAGGAAAAGCAACACATTACAACATTCACAAAAAGGGACATGGTACACCCTACTTCAGAAAGAGAAAAAAGACAAATATTACTGCACAGCCATCTAATCCGCAAGCACACACACATACTGGTTGGATTTGGCACGAGGGTGAGTGATGATTCAGTACATACAACTGTATTCGCAAGTAATTTCACAAAAATAAAATACACTGCGTATAATTGAAAGTATGATAAACTAAACCACTGACTCACAGCTCGTGAGCTGCAAAGCCATGTCAAGGCACCAACCTCTTTACAGGCCATTCATACACCTTTCGTACGTGTGACACATACAAAACATTCACACCGCCAGCCACGGACCCATCACATTACAACACTCACGCCAGCAGACAGCGCCATTCAAGGGCCCATCACTTTCACATGCCCACATTTCTGACACTGCAACTACACAAAATGATGGACTGCGTGGAGTGTCACCCAACTAGCAGTGTGTGTAGTGACCAACAGAAAGTAACTACTCACACACCGCCAGTCGAGCGCCAGTCCACCCACAACACCATCCAAGCACCAGACCATGCACACCGCCAGCCAAACACCACTCAGCGCACACCGACAGCCAAGTACCACTCCACACACACCACCAGCCAAGCAACACTCCACGCACAACGCAAGCCAAGCGCCACTCCACACACACCGCCAGCCAAGCACCACTCCGTGCACAGACAGCCAAGTACCACTCCACGCACACCATCCAGCCAAGCGCCACTCCACACACACCGCCAGCCAAGCACCACTCCGTGCACAGACAGCCGAGTACCACTCCACCCACACCATCCAGCCAAGCGCCACTCCACACACACCGCCAGCCAAGCACCACTCCGTGCACAGACAGCCAAGTATCACTCCACGCATACCACCAGCCAAGCGCCACTCCACACACACCACCAGCCAAGCGCCACTCCACGCACACCACCAGCCAAGCACCACTCCACGCACACCACCAGCCGGAAGCCACTCCACGCACACCGACAGCCAAGCGCCACTCCACACACACCGCCAGCCAAGCACCACTCCGTGCACAGACAGCCAAGTATCACTCCACGCACACCACCAGCCAAGCGCCACTCCACACATACCACCAGCAAAGCGCCACTCCACGCACAACACCAGCCAAGCGCCACTCCACGCACACCACCAGCCAAAAGCCACTCCACGCACACCGACAGCCAAGCGCCACGCACACCGCCAGCCAGGCACCACTCCGCCCACACCGCCAGCCTACGCACACCATCACATTTTGAAATTAAAAAAAAATAAATAAATAAATATTTGCAAATAGTTAAAAATCTAGTAAGACAAATTCTGTAACTAAAAACATTGCACAAATGCCAACCTTAAAAAATAATACACATTATTTAAAAAACACAGACCAGGCAATACATTTTACCACTCATGGATACTCCCAAAAATTATTTTGTGTGTGGTAAGCTCTATAACAAGCAGGCACACACAGCCCAGGGTTAGAAGGACACCCAGGGCAGTAAAGACGAGTCTCCTTCCGCAAACCTCTTCGCCAACAGACTCTACATCTCCTAGTGGGAAAGTCTTTTGTAGATGTGGGAGGAATGTAATCAGGAAAGTGGTGATCTTCCAATCGAGCCACATCCTCCACCACTCCAAATCTAGGAACACTTACTTGCTCCACAACAACAAGGCTAGATATCACAGAGTGCTGAAACTGAAGCAAGGTCAACTTTGACCCAGGAGAACACGCCTTGAACACAATAAAAGCATTGAAAGTTGCTAAGTTGAAAAAATGAATGGCCAACTTCTTATACCAAACATAAGCCTTCCGAATAGCAGTGTAAGGTTCCAACCTCTGATCTACTCTGTCAACACCACCCATGTACTTATATTTCTCCTGAATGCACACAGGTTTGTGCACTTCAGCAACCTGACCCCAAACTGGCAGAGGTGAAGTACTCTCATCATGGATGGTACTCAGCATGTACACATCCCTCCTGTCCACAAATGTCATAGCTAGTAGTTCGCCACAACGTAAGGAACTGCACTGACCCCTCTGAAGTTTCTTGCAAACAAGCTCCTTTGGAAAACCTCTGCGGTTAGAGCGGATTGTGCCACATGCAAAAGTGTCCACTTTAAACAATTCTTTAAACAATTGCACAGCAGTGTAGAAGTTATCAAGGTACAAATGGTGGCCTCTGTTGAACAGTCTTCTAGCAAGATCCCACACAATTTTCTCTGACACTCCAAAAGTGGACGGACAACCAGGGGGGTCAATAGTGGAATCTCTACCAGTGTACACACGAAAATTAAAAACATACCCTGTCTTACTCTCAGACAACATATACAGTTTAATTCCATAGCGTGCCCTCTTGCTAAGGATGTACTGCCTAAAAACCAAACGACCCTTGAACAAAACCAAAGACTCATCAATAGAAATTTCTTTCCCAGGAATGTAAATCTCTGAAAAACGATCAACAAAGTGATCAAGAACAGGCCGACTCTTAAAAAGACGGTCACAGTCAGGGTGACTACGTGGCAACGCCTCAGAATTATCCACAAAATGCAACATGCGTAGCAAAAGTAAATACCGATCATGAGTCATAACAGCTGGAAATATGGCTGTTGCCATCAAAGGACTGGTAGACCAATATGAAGCCAGGTTCGGCTTCTTTACCAAACCCATCAATAAAGTCAATCCCAAAAACTTCTTCAGCTCCTCCAGATTTGTGGGAGTCCACCGGGTAGCTCTAGAGTGGGGCCTAGGTTTGTCACTGTTGACCCTCAAAAACTGTTCAGCATACAAATTAGTCTGCTCAACAATTCACCCAAAAACACATCATTCATAAATAACTGAAAATACTGTATAGGCAAAATGTTTTCACAATCCACTCTACACCCTGCATCACCGCTAAAGGCAGACAACACTGGCTGCACCATGTTCGGATCAACCCAGAGCCCAACACTTCCAGTAGGAAGACTAGCCGCCTCAGGCTGAAATCCAGCTGCCTCTTGCACCATTGGCACAGCAGTGTCCTCCTCTAAAACAGGCCCTTCATCTGCACTGAGAGTACCTTCATCATCCGATGATTCCATGTGGAGAGAAAACTCACTGCCAGAATCTTCCCCTCCCTCCTCTCCCTCAGACGCACTGTCAGTGTCATAATCCGGCCCAGAGGAAGATTCAAGAAGAATACCTACCACCTGCTGAGCAGTCATTCTACAGCTAGCCATAATGATTACTAACAAAGGTAACTTGACACACAAGTCAACAACTATAATCACTATGTGAAATAAGCAATGAACAAAATTCACCTATATCAAAAATAACTACACAGTGCAAAACAATACCACTCACTTGCCAGAAGCAACTAAACTCACCACCACGTAGTCTGCACTGACACAGTATGGATCAACAATATCCCACTAAAAAAGAAAGAGAAAAAAAATAGACATAAAACAATGCAAAACACATCACAAAAATGTTCATGCACAAAACACTAACTAAATGCCACTAAGACACCACTTACAAAAAATAATCCAAACATTACAATATTACTCATTTGGAGTACATACAACAAAAATAATTTTCTTACCTACAAAAATGCAAATTCACAAAACGGCAGAACAACCACTGTCGAAACCGCAAACAGGAATCAAAAGCTTGAGACTAGATTTAAAAAGAAGAAAAAAAAACATTAGATTCACATACACAAAAAATACACTAGTCCAACATGCCAAGTTAAGGCGTAGGCGGGCCTAACAGTATAACATCAATAGGGGAGCAACCCTTGCCCTTGAGGCCACCCCTAAAAAGAGAAATTTTTTAAAAATTCTGGTGTCTACTGGCTTCTGCCCCCCCTTGGGAACAGATGGGACTGCTACTCTGCCACTCAAAGAGGGCAGAAAAGGCCACAATCATCCTCCCATAAAAGAAGGGAACCGACCCATGACCATGGGGCAGATCAATAAACCCTGGTGCCCTAGTGGCCCTAAAAAAAAAAAAGCAGAACTGCCCTTCCAGGTGATACCTAAGGGGATGACGGACGGAGCGCATATCTAACACTCACCCCCAGGCAACTGATCTTGAATTAATCCATTGTCATTGTTTAGCTCACTACACCAACCCAGTTCAGACATGGCCATATGCAAATCAGACTGACCATTATGGTTATTTTTCTAAAAGTTTGCTCTCCCCCCCACCGTGGGCAGCCATAAGCTTACAACATGCCCCTGAGGCTACTCAAAATGGCCCCCAAAATGAAAGTGACCCTTGCCCAAGGGGCCAGTTTGCCCCAATGCATGGATTCTATGAAAAAAAATATTTAAATAATGTCCCTCCGGGGGGCAGACAAAGCAAAAGTAATTGCCCCCTAAAGGGGAGCAACCCTTGTCCAAGGGGTTGCTCCCAAAAACAAAAAAAACAATAGGGCCACACAAGATAGCCCCCAAAAAAAGAGTGGCCCTTGCCCAAGGGGCCACTCCACTGTTCTTTGCCCCAGGGAAAAAAAAATATAAAATGTATATTGCCCCTCAAATACAGGAGCGTCCTTTATCCAAGGGGACGCTCCCCAAAACAAAAATAAACTAAAGGGCTTCACAAAATGCCCCCATAATGAGAGTGACCCTTGCCCAAGGGGCCACTCCCCGAACGCACAAACACTGCCCCAAAATGCCGTATTTTTTTTTTAAGCCAACTTCTGCCCCCCCCCCTCCCGGGGGTCAGAGAAAGCGAAACTATGTGCCCCCAAATAAGGGAGCAGGTATCAGTATACAAGGGAACCCGTAAAATTGGCCAAGGACCACGGGTGGAACTAATTATTTTTGTTTAACAAAGGTCCTAGGTTTTTGAGTAATACTTAGAGGAATAATTTACACAGGCTCGAGATAAAGGCTGTGTTTTTCTTCTTCAATGTCCAGCCGGACCGAGAAGCATTTATTTTGAAAGCAATTTTTAGTATAGGCAGAATAAGGCGAGACAAGTCGCACATTGGTAACTGGGCACAAGCCTGTACCTAGTCAGAAGAAAACAATACAAGGGAAAAGGAAAGGAGTTTACAGGCAAACAAGGAGAGCAGGGTGGCTTATAATACAATGCAAACAAATTTTTAAATAAGCACAAACCCACAGTAACTGCCGTGAAAAATATGAATCATAAAACAAGCAGTACTGCAAAACAGTCGACGAACGTTTCGATCCCTATCTCCTAAAGTATAGTGGGATCATCTTCAGGACTATAATTGACTTTGCCTGATTGGTCGAGTGAGCCTGTAGGTTTAAACAGGAGGGAAAAAAGGAAAAAGAAGATTCTTCATCAATTCGTTAAATAGAAAGGATTAAAAGGTTAAAAAAGGCAGTCAGTGAACACTCTTGACATGCAGAATGCAACACGTGCACATGCAGTTGCTTGTTCCAAAGGGCACGGGTGCTTTTGTGCTCGTATTTGGAGTGAAGACCGAGTGATAGTGGGGCATACCGTATTTGCTAAATAAAAAGTAGTGCTCAGTGGCTGGATGCATGGTGTTTTGTGAAAATTGTCATGGTGAGGGAGTGTTGGCCAGAAGGTCGCAAGGATGTGAGTCCTTAATATAAAGATGATTACCACAAACGAGGCAAGGTTGGCCGGGAGTGGCTGGAGACACTTCAAATGAGCAATAGGCTTCCGATATAGCTGATGCCTATAAGAAGATATCTTTATCATAAAGGGCGAATAACCGATTTAAGGGAGAACAATTAAGAGAAATGGAATTGCCGGGTTTACCGTGTCCGCTTCGTAGTTGAGCGGCGTCAGAGAATGTGCGGATATAAACCCAGTTGGGTCGGTTCAATTCAGACCTAAAAGAAAGGGTTTTAACAAAAAATCAGGACCTACTGGGTGAAGCCGGAGTGGCGGATTAAGTGCAGTGAAGGAACAGAATATTACCCTTGAAGCCTAGCATCTAGCGTGGGCTCGACGGGGAACTTCAAATGGAAGTTTAACCTGTGAACAAAACATGAGCAATTGAAGGTTGGCAGTGAATAAAAGTGAAGGTGAAGACGGCGAGTGCAGGCAGGTAGTTACCGTAATATGCGGTTTGTAATCTCCGCATGGCGCTCAATAGCGTGGGCCTTATCCGTGCGAGCCTATAAGGAAAGAATACGGAGGGCGCACATGAGGCACACTGGAATGAGATGGGCCCTCAAGGGAGCCGGGGTAATGCATCAGTTCAAAACTTACCGTGATGTGCTCGTAGTGGGGCCGCAATGGGTTCCCGTCTGGAGGCTCGATGGCCTGGTGCTCAGCGTCTGCATGCAGCGGCGCCTAATGTGGTGCGGGTTGGCGGTGATGAAAAGTGAGGACGGACTAGTCGGAGGTGATAGTGATCCCGGTATTGGGCGCCATCTTAGAACAGGCAAACCGGCGAGTGAGTGAATTAAGTGCATACAGGACAAGGTTTACACCATAAAGGATCATAAAGACAGAGGGGAGCACATACAGTTATATGGGCTCACGCCAGAATACGGTTCTCTAAAACACACGGTCTCCAACTGATTGAAAACAACTGACATTTGGATGCTAGGCTTCAAGGGTAATATTCTGTTCCTTCACTGCACTTAATCCGCCACTCCGGCTTCACCCAGTAGGTCCTGATTTTTTGTTAAAACCCTTTCTTTTAGGTCTGAATTGAACCGACCCAACTGGGTTTATATCCGCACATTCTCTGACGCCGCTCAACTACGAAGCGGACACGGTAAACCCGGCAATTCCATTTCTCTTAATTGTTCTCCCTTAAATCGGTTATTCGCCCTTTATGATAAAGATATCTTCTTATAGGCATCAGCTATATCGGAAGCCTATTGCTCATTTGAAGTGTCTCCAGCCACTCCCGGCCAACCTTGCCTCGTTTGTGGTAATCATCTTTATATTAAGGACTCACATCCTTGCGACCTTCTGGCCAACACTCCCTCACCATGACAATTTTCACAAAACACCATGCATCCAGCCACTGAGCACTACTTTTTATTTAGCAAATACGGTATGCCCCACTATCACTCGGTCTTCACTCCAAATACGAGCACAAAAGCACCCGTGCCCTTTGGAACAAGCAACTGCATGTGCACGTGTTGCATTCTGCATGTCAAGAGTGTTCACTGACTGCCTTTTTTAACCTTTTAATCCTTTCTATTTAACGAATTGATGAAGAATCTTCTTTTTCCTTTTTTCCCTCCTGTTTAAACCTACAGGCTCACTCGACCAATCAGGCAAAGTCAATTATAGTCCTGAAGATGATCCCACTATACTTTAGGAGATAGGGATCGAAACGTTCGTCGACTGTTTTGCAGTACTGCTTGTTTTATGATTCATATTTTTCACGGCAGTTACTGTGGGTTTGTGCTTATTTAAAAATGTGTTTGCATTGTATTATAAGCCACCCTGCTCTCCTTGTTTGCCTGTAAACTCCTTTCCTTTTCCCTTGTATTGTTTTCTTCTGACTAGGTACAGGCTTGTGCCCAGTTACCAATGTGCGACTTGTCTCGCCTTATTCTGCCTATACTAAAAATTGCTTTCAAAATAAATGCTTCTCGGTCCGGCTGGACATTGAAGAAGAAAAACACAGCCTTTATCTCGAGCCTGTGTAAATTATTCCTCTAAGTATTACTCAAAAACCTAGGACCTTTGTTAACCCAAATAAGGGAGCGACCCTTGCCCAAGGGGCCGCTCCCCAAACCAACAAACTTTGCCAATTTAAAAAAAAAAATCCCTGGTGTCTAGTGGGCATTCCTGCTGCACGATCGCACAATCGTGCAGCAGGAATGCGGAAAGAGACATCGAGGGAGAGGAAAACCCTTTCCTTTCCCCCGATGCCTCTTTCGTTTCAATCCCCCCCTCCCCAGCCCCAAAACTCACCTCTTTCTCCAACGACGCGCAGGAAGCAAATGGCTTCCCTGCGCGTCGGTGGAGAAAGGGAACCTCCAATGACGTCAGCGCGCCTCGCGCGCTGACGTCATTGATGACGCGGGCAGGGGTGGGGTGGGTGGAGGCAGGGGAAGGTCTTCCCCTTCCTCCCCGTGAAAACAAAATAGATCGGACACCCGCGGGGGGCTGATGACGAGCCGAGCTCGTCATGAGCACCCGAGCACTGTATGCCATGACGAGCTCAGCTCGTCATGAGCATACAAGGGGTTAAAGTAATAAAATTATTTTAAAAATAAAATAAATGGAGACTTTAGTTTCATGGACCTTAGACATCAGTTTCTGATCCCAGTCTAGGCAACAGGAGAAATATCGCTCACATATCGCACACAGCGAGTCTGATCCCCCATATTTTGGAATAGAGGAACTAAATTTATCTCAAGACTGGCACCCATGTGGTTGTCGGCACTGCTTTGGGGCCTAAAGGAACTACACAAACTATATGCAGAAGCTTGGTCGGCTAGATGGTTGGAATGGGGTTATGATCTTATGAGAGAGCTCTGGGAAGAAGACATATGGCACACATTGATGAAGCGAAGGCAAGACGGGTTGTGTACCCCGGCCATGTCCTGTTGTTTGTCAGGTTCTAAAGGGTGGTCGGCGACTCAGGGCAGGGATTACCCCACAGACCGCCGAAATCCAAAACATTGAAAAAGATTGTGGTATTGGGTTAAGGAGAGAGATCCCTGGCCTTAAAATGTAAAGCCTTGCTACAGAACAATACATGTGGGAGTTAAACAAAAATCGATGGGAGACTGTAGCATCCAGTGCATTGGCCCGGAGTGGGATAGGATAATGCAAGAGTCGTGTCGTGTCGCAAGTACGACTCTACTCCAGGAATGCTCAGGGGCGACCTATGCCAAACATGCTGCATCACTCCTTACGCCTGCTTCAAGCAGGCACAGGGTTTTGACGCAGCATGGACGTAAAAGTGACTCATTGAAATCTTGTAGATTTCACGGCGTCACTTTTATGGGGCTTCCTTGCGATGGAACGCCCACCCTGCAGCAGGTATAATGTAGCGTAGGGTTTTACAACATTGACCCATCTCATTAGATGTGTCACACTGTAAATCTGTTGCATGGAGGTGCATTGCTTATGACAGAAGTGACGCAAGTGTCGTAAACATGTCGCAAGGGGCTAGTAAATCTGCCCCCTTGTTGGTTAGAAAGCGTTGACCAACACCTTAAACAGCCCTCTGGCATTAAGCCAATAGAGACCAGGCTCTTCTCACTCCCCCCATCATGAGACACACTACCTGGCTAGTACTTTTTACGTACTTTGGTGTAGACCACTGAAGCTAAATATATTTTTGCTTTCTGGGCCTTTTGAATGTAGATTTGTCAGCCCCTTCGGTATCAGTAAGCTTCAGTAATTCGGCTCAGGCACCGATCACCAGCAAGTAATGTTATAAGCATTTTAATTATGCAACAATAATTCATATAGTGACACTCTCTACTCTTATTTCATTCAATGCACTAGCAATCAAGACCACACTGCAATTTCATTACACAACCTGAGTCCTAATTATGACCTCATCACCTTTATGGGAGAAGATGCTCTTAATTTCTATGCCAATTTTCCAAGCCACGACCCAATTATTCAAGGACCCTGCTTGTAAGGGTGGTCCGGCCTAAGAAAAATGGCCAATAGACAACATCGTTTTTTTGTTGTATACTTTAAGTAGTAGAATTTGTGTTATGAACAATTGCTGGAGGTAAAGGCGCAGCTTCTATATATCTCAGGGGAGGCTCCTCCGTTTGCGCGGAGGAGCGTCGCCACACTGAAATTCTCCCAGAGACGAAAAATTAAATGGTAATTACCATTGGTCCTTACCACTTTATTCTTCATCAACCGTCTCTAGTGGAGCATCAGGACGTGGGAGGGGCTGCTGCTGATTGGCAGCAGCAGAGAGAGCAGGGCACTTCCAGTTTAAAATGTGCATGTCTTTTTGGCTGGCGTTCTTGCAACAGCAAGCCACACATACGCACTTTAAACCTCTCTAACTCAGCTGTCTTAAGACAGCTAGGTTAGAGAAAGTACAGACCTCCAGTGCTCTGCTTAGTGAGATAGAGGCTGCTCCCACCAATCCTGGTGCTGCTCTCATACTGGTGAGAGCAGCACCAGGATTGGCTTGAGATTTTGAAGCCTGCCTGCCTCTAGGAGAGAAGACCATGGAGGAGGACGTCATGCTCGCAGGTAAGTGCTTTTTAATTTTAAAAAATGTTTTAATGTCCCACCCGCCTCACCACCCTCAGTACATGCCAGCCACCACTGATATAAATAATGGCAGGTGGTGTAGTTACCATGTGTGCAATTACTGCTATTTATGTTCCTCCAATAGGGGATATTGGTGAAAAAGGTGTGCATTCCTTCCATAAAAGGTGTCCAAATTCAGTGTTAACCTGCATGATTTGCTCCGGGTTTTATCTGAAGAAAGTCAGGCGGACAAAAAACGTTAGGAGTTGGATTACCACACGATGTATATTCCCAACTTAGGCACAAATACTAGTTTGCCTAGAAGTAAGAATATGCTATGTACTTGTAATGAGGTCCTTAGCAGAGAAACAGCCTACGGGATGCTTCGATGCCATAGTAAAAACAAGGTGATGGATGGAATGCTTGAATGAATCTCAGCCACTGGCGATACTTGGCTGATGAGCCCATAACTAGGGCGATGCAGGTCCTGGGTTGCTTGCGTTCCAGTTCTGGGAGGACCTGGCTTGACCGTTCAGGCTGGACTGTTCCGATGAGCGCAGGGTCAGGGCTAATTTTCATATAGCTGGGCCCAATCTGTGGTGGCATGGTGAGCAAAATAATGATGGATTGCGATGCAGCCCCTAGTAATTACCAATGGCTGAAATTAATTCAAGCATGCCATCCATCACTTTTTTGTAAACTTTGAAGCCATAGTATTCATTCTGGAGAGCAATTTAGAACATTTTCCTTAAAAATAAATAGTTTGCTCCCTTCTGCTGAATCAGGAACGTAAATGCTAAAGAGATGACAGTGAGGACACACGTCTGGTTGTTTCCAACAAGTACACCACTATTCTCATCAGACCACTGGTACTCAACTGCATAACCATAGTTCAAGAGGGCAAAAAGCAATGAATAGGTGTAGGAGGAACACCCAAACAATATCTCCTGCCAAAACTGAGAGCTATAAACTTTGTCAAAATTCAGAGGTATCCCCTCATAATAAGTAGATTTTATGCCATTTGTTGTAAAGTGACGCCCTCTTGTCATTCACGATGATGCTGGAAGGCAGCTGCCTGCTGCGATCTCAGGGGCAGATTTAAAAGCCCCGTGCGTCACTTTTCCCATGTTAAAAGTGATGCAAAAGTGGCGCAAGGGGCTTATAAATCTGCCCCTCAATGCCTGGAGCTACGTGCCAGCAAAACAGCTTGAATGGCAGTGACAAAACACACAAATTCACAATACAGAGGTGCTGGTACCACTGTGTATACTAGTGTGCGGCAACAGGCATTTCTGTTGTGTGTAAGTAGCGCCTGAGTATCTGTGCCTGTCTGTGGGTATCTCGGACCTCAGGTGAGTGCAGCTTTGTTCCAGCAGGCTTGTTTGATGCCCTTGCTCCTGGTCCTTATCTGTCCACCTTAAGCCCTCATATCTGCAGCTCTGCAGGTGATTAACTCCTGAGTGCCTGTTCAGCCTCCCATATCATGACACATCCCTGTGCACAGGCAGGCTCAGGCCTTGAGTCAGCTGCTCGCTCGGTTCCTTCTTGTTTATATTTAGTTGGCTGGTACTATTTTCACTGAACACATTTTTCCACCAAGATGTGTTCATTCCTGGATGGAAAGGAAAATAATTGTGGAACAAAAAAAAGCACTGGCAGCGGCAGGGGATTTTTTCTGAGCTTTTAGCAGAAAGCTCTTAAAATCTGTTTCCCGAATTGTGTTTAGTAGCTCTGTTTTTTTAAAAGAAATGACCGCTAAGAAGCCACTTCTAAGCACAAGTTTAAGGGGCAGTGCCAGGGCCTGCCACAGCCTTGTGTTGGGCATTTCACGTGGACTTTGCAGATGCCTTTCCTATACCCTACTGGGTCTCCATACCTCCCAGCCACCAGCCCACCAGCACTGCTCACTGGGATAGTCTGTTTTCCAGGGTAACTCAGGGATGGAATGCCTGGTGCAGTGTAAACTTCAAGGAGGGGGGGCATGATGTGAACCCATACTTGAGGACGGCTGTACTGTACAGGCCCGTCAACAGCGGCATTGGGTCCCACGGGTGGAATAGCATCCTGTTGGCATGACACGCGGTCCATCGCCACCAGCACACTGGAATGGGGGAGCATGGGCCATCTCCTCGGGCACCTAGCATTGAATGCCAAATCACCATTAGGGAGTCTAGTGGTGCACGCTGTCCACAGTAAAGTCAGCATTACTGGTCTAATTCTGGCAGTGTGCCTGGCGGGGGAGGGGAGCAGACACCTCTTCATGGGATGGCCCTGTGTGGTACCTCAGTCAGTCCCCACAGGGCAAAAGGAAAGACCACACAGACCGCCCCTATCAATGAATAGCAATCTTTAGGCATAGGAGATATAGGTGGTTGTCTGCTGTGGGGGGGAAAGGGGCGGGGGATGAAAAAAAGAGCAACTCATAAAGTGCAGTGCTTTGCACGGGTTCACAAATCACATTTCAAGTTGTTGATTTCTGCATTCAGGTATTGAAGTGGCACTAATCTTGAAGTGAAACTTTTGCCTGGACAGCATTAGTGTGTATCAAAATGACACAATAGGAAAATACTGTCACAGAATGTGCTGCGCTATGCCTTACCTTTTCTTGCCGCAAGAAAAGGATAAAAGAGCAAGCGAACGGGGACTCTCCTGAGGCGGAAGCCGGGAGTGTTTTGAAGTTAGCATTTTAAAAGAGGATCGAGGATTGTTTTACTTGTCATTATCAAAGCTGTTACCTGATATCACTGTGGGGCGCATTGCAGGCTAACGCGGCGTCTCTCCAGCTGGTGCAGAGGGCGGAGGGGCTCTCACACGCCACGCGGGCAGCCATCTTGGGGGTCACAGTGCGGTTAGTGCTCTAGTGGCAGACACGGGGGGCAGGATAAAAGAAATGTCGACACGGAAGTGCAGCGGACGTGCGCAGCGGGCGTGCCCATCTGCGCCCGTCCGCGCCATGCCCCGCCCAGCGCCCAGGGACTATGTCCCTGATATAATGGCCCCTCGAGGCACACAGACACTAATCTACTCAGCTGATACCTTATGGGCAATACAAGCTCCGACAAGGAAAGGATGGCTGGGAAACTGTAACCAGAAGGCGCCCCCGGCGCTGAAAGGGCCAGTAAGTTGTAGCTCCTGTCAGTTTCAAATGGAAGCACTGGTAGAGGGCTCCATAGGAGGGGAAGAAACATCATATCCCCTCACCAGAAGAGATCATTTACAGAGTCTCCTGATGTGTAATGTCAGATCCCTGGTGAAACATTCATGGGAGATATGGGATATGCTCGACTCTCTCGACCCTACTCGTTGTTTTTTCACAGAAACATGGCTAAGTCCGGCGAGCCATGTCAACCAGCTATAACTTTGGCCATCCCGGAGCAATATAAATCTATACATCTCGACAGAGAAAGAAAAACGGGAGGAGGGATTGCCATTGCGTTCAAAAAACATTTGACAGTGAACTGGATATCAACAATTAGTGATGACTGCCTAGAACTGGGGATTTTTAAAGTCACAGTGTCCGCATCGGACGGATGGTATGGTGCCCTAATCTACCGGCCACCTGGATCAAAAGTCAAGTTTACCGTTCGCCTGATGGAGCATATTGCTCTGCATGTGTTGGCCACAAACAGATTTATTCTGTTGGGAGATTTTAACTTTCACGGGGAAAACCGGTCTGATCCGGAAGTAAATAAACTTTTATCTGCACTAGAATTAATGGGACTAACACTAAGAGCAGAAGGGGCTACACACATAGCGGGTCACCAATTGGACTTAGTTTTTTCTAATATAGACCAGATCATGTGTAAGGCTCCGGTACCCTTCCTCTGGACCGATCACTTCCTGATCGAGATTAGGGTGCAGCACTTAAACCTACATGCAGCCAACCGACCTGTGCATACAGGCTTCAAGCAGGGGAGGAAATGGCATAAACTCACAGCAGAAGCCTTTGAGGAGGTCTTTCCCTCGGGATTCTCCACATCCGTCAGTGAGGTAGGGGCCAAATTGGAAGCCTTCAACTCAGCCTTGGAAATAGCATTGGACACCATTATTCCCACACAGAAACAGAGTACCCTAACTAGGCGGGTATCTGCCCCCTGGTATAACAGGGAATTAAAACAAGAAAGAGCACGCTGTAGAGAATTGGTGGAGGGCAAATAAGATTAATGAGACTAATGATAATAAAACACCGTATAGACAGGCATTGGCCAAATATCATTTGAATATGAAAGAGGCCAGGCGGATGTTCATAACGACCCAGATAGAGAGTGCATCCAACTCTGCTAACGCACTGTTTGGGATAGTAAAAGAGTTTGTGGCCCCTACAGTATGCTAGCAGGCCCCAGTGGAGTCACAGGAGTTATGTGACTCCTTAGCACACTTCTTTCACAACAAAATCTCAAAAATCTATGAGAACTTCCCCCCGCCAGACCCACCCCATGAGGGGCCTCTAAAAATGTTGGGAAGGGCGGATGAAACTGCAGCATGCTCCCTGTGCAGTTTATCTCTAGTCACGAATGAGGAAGTTCTGAAAGGCTTAATGACAGCTAAGCCTGGGTCCCCGACCGATATCTGTCCCCCTAGGATAATGACGCTGTTGGCAACCAGTTGTGTTCAACCGATTACAGACATCTTTAATCAGTCAATACTCACTGGTGCAATCCCTCCAATATGGAAGGAGGCCTTCGTGCGTCCGATCTTAAAAAAAACCTCGGCGGACCCAGCCACACTTGGAAACTATAGACCAATCTCCCTCTTGCCACTTCTCATTAAAATCTTGGAAGAGATCATCAATCGACAACTAAGTTCCTATCTCGAGGTAAACCAGCTTTTGGACCCTTCGCAATCAGGCTTCAGGCCAGGGTTTAGCACCGAGATGGCGATCCTTGAAGTAACGGATTCGTTAAGACTTACGGTCGATGCAGGAGGCTCAGCAATCTTAATTCTATTGGATCTCTCCGCAGCCTTTGATACCATCTCGCACTCCAGGCTGGCAGAGAGATTCATAGAGGTAGGGATTAACGGAATCGCACTTAAGTGGCTTAACAACTTCCTGTCAGACAGATTCCAAACGGTGGCGCTGGGTCCCTATACATAAAAAAAGGCATCTGAGCAGAGGGGTTCCGCAGGGCTCCTGTTTAAGCCCAACACTTTTTAATCTGTACATGGCCCCATTGGCCAGGATCATGGAGCAATTAGGCTTTGGGATCGTCTCTTACGCAGACGATACACAGCTGATCTCTAACATTGGATCGAACCCTACTCTCGATAAAACTCGCTTTACCAAGGGGATACTTGCCATCGCGAACTGGATGACTACAAATTATCTCCAGTTGAACCCGGACAAGACCGAACTGATGCTATTAGGTAAAGCAACAGATGTCTGGTCAGATGACTGGTGGCCACAGGAGCTAGGAACTACACCATCACCTAAGGGGACAGTGAAAAGTCTGGGATTAAACCTGGACCAAGCCCTAAACATGAAAGCCCAAGTCTCGGCAATAACAAGCTCATGTTATTATGCCCTCCGACTTGTGAGGAAAATTCTACCTTACATTCCGCTTCACTATCGGAGAACACTAGTACAAGCAATGGTCACCTCACGATTGGACTACGGGAATGCCCTACTCGCGGAAGTCGGGGAGACGCTCTTGGCCAAGCTACAGGTGGTGAAGAATACTGCCGCTAGAATGATCCTTAATCAACCGGCGGGTTCCTCCTCAGCTCCGCTTTTGAGGAAACTGCACTGGTTGACAGTAAAAAAAAGGTCATTCTTTAAGATCTGCTGCCTGACTTTCAAGGCAGTTAATAAGAATGGCCCAGTGTACCTACAGAACAAGTTACGGAAATATATTCCAAGTAGGCACCTGAGATCCACAACCCAGCATTTGCTACAGACCCCTCGCATCCGACTGGTCAGGACGGGAGGCAAAGCCTTCTCGTACCTGGCACCAAAGTACTGGAACCAACTTCCGCTGGGACTACGTACAACAACTAGCTACAATAGTTTCAGGAAACAGTTGAAAGCTTATTTATTTTAAACTTGGAGCATTTTTCGTATTTCCCCCTTTAGGCTAGCTGTCTCTCTCTGGATAGCGCCGCGATGCCCCAGGGTGATGTGAGCGCTTTATAAACTTTTAAACTAAACTAAACTAAACTAAAAATTAGTCAACGCTATAGCATCATTAAGTCTTCCGTCGCTGCATGATTCCTGCGGCTCTGCCCATTTCAAGTGTTTTCCCAGTGCATGCTCTGAATACCTTTGAAACTAGATGGGGAATTCCAGTCCCAGATGCAATCTGTTACAAGTTCCCTCTAAAGTTGTGTCATCCAAGGGGAAGCACACTTCCAGCTGGCTAGAGTAGGGCAGAACTGTCTGGCACACTCTTCGCACACCTGTTTCCGATAGACACAATTAACAGATAGATGTACTGGTGAAACATCAGATAACACTTGATTTTATCTCCAGGCTAAGCAAATCAAAGCAGCCATTCTAGGATTGTACTATGATATGCTCTTTAAATATTTTTGTGGCTGAACTCTGCCTCAGTGGTTCAAGCCTCTATTGCTCCTGGGTGTTATATTATGTTATGTTATGTTATGCAGATTTGTAGAGCGCACTGTCACCGGGAGGCTAGACTGGCTCTGACCAGGTGTGAGTCTAGGCACACCCTAGTGTGACTACTTGAAAAGACAAGCCTTCAGCTTCTTGCAGAATCCAAGCGAGGAGTCAGCTCTTCATATGTGTAGTGGCAGGTCCTTCCAAGCTATAGGAGCGATGTAGGTGAAGGCTTGACTGCGGGATCTGGTTTTGAGGTGGAATCCATGTGGTATTTTAATGGGGGGGATGAAGTGACTTTAATGTTTGTCCCCTTCCAAGCCTGGTAAACTCCCACCAAAACCCCCATTATATGACAGCATTGACAGGCGAGCTTGTAACACACTTCCTTAAAGCCAGATTATGAATAAAATCTGGATGTGCCCAACATTTGGACACAGCTGAATACTAGTCTTACAGATTTGTACACTCTGCCTGCAAAATCTATCCCTATCACTTCCTTCTCATTCTGCCTTGTGTGTGTTTGCGGCTGCATGCTGCCCTGCCAGGCTTGGAGTGCACTTTCTGGGCCGCATGCATGACACCAAAACTGAACACTACTACATGATGATGAAAGCAACACATTCCCCCATCTATGCACTGGGGGATGCAGCAGCAAGCTTCCCTACCAATGATGAGCACTTGGAGGCATCAGCAAGATGTTGGAAAGCTCCATCCGACTGCTACAATACAGCACTATAAGGAAAAGTGCCTGTGATTCAGGCCTAATCTAAATGGTCGTAGGTAGTGCCTCCTCCATCTGAAAGAAATGCATGAGTCACTCACACTTCACTTTTACTGAGAAGCCCATATGCTTGTATTGACTCTTTACACCTATTGTATAGGCAGAATGTAATTCTGCATATAAATGTATAATTCAACTCACATGACCACTGTGTGCAAGAATAGATGACTTTCTGTTGATTTCTTTTGTTTTATGACTTGCAATGGCTCTCAGTCACCCTTAGTTCAGGATTCTAGCACTGATAAGATCAAGCTGCCTGGGATCAGAATTGTAGTTCTCCTCACCCCAAGAATGATATGTCGTGCAGCGTTTAGGGAATTTGTTCAAGTTGCTTTGCCCCACGAAGATTCTAGATAGGTGTTCCTCAACTTTGGAGCCAAGAATGAACAGGTACTTCCTGTTCTCTGAAACGAGACTGGCCCGCAAATAAAGTACATCACATAGTAAATATTCAAAACGATCATGATGGGTTAGTCCAGAGCCATAGTGTTCCTCTGGAGCATTCTAAGATGATCCAACCAGGGCAGCACCCAGTTCATCTGGCCAAAGAGCTGAGACCAGAATACTGTGGGCATTCCAACACCATCACTTTTATGTCATCCTGGAAAAGCCTCAGTCAAGTGCTGCATACCAGATTTCTATCATGAACCATATGCAGGTGTTTAAGTCCATACTCTCTCCGCTAGGTTTCCCCACAAAAATGAAGGACTATCTGCGCCCATATTATTATACCGCCCTTGTTTGCGCCTCAGTGCACCTTTAAGCAGGTGCCCCAGGTGCAACCAAGGACAGTCAGTCCTATTACAATGACTGTGCTGCACTCTGGGCAGCTGCAAATTCGTGCTGTTGTGGGGGCAGTGCATTCAGTGAAATACGGAGCAGCTGCTTCAATGCCGCACTGTGTTTCTTTGTGCAGACGGCAAGTCGCTGCCACTTTACGGAGGGGTTAGATATATCCTTTCAGGCAGGTGCAGTTTGTGACGATACCTGCCTGCAGGGGGATGTATGGGGTGTCCATAGGATCTCCTTTCACCACACTAGAGGGCCGCTCTCAGTGTGCATATTGACAGTGTGCCACCTTTTTGTGGTGCACTCTCATTGTGCCTCCTAAGGGCATGTTTGCCTCTGCACCCCATTTGAATACGAACTGGCGCATATGGACAGTGATGCCCTCATTTCCACAGGGCCACGCCCTCTGAAGATAGCATTGGCACTACATGTGTGCCACAATTTAACAGTTACAGAATACCATAGTGCCTCGGAGGCAGAAAAGCGGGCGCACACGGCCCTTGCACCGTATTACATTTGTGTGTAATGCGGCCCCTGGATGTCATCGGCATATGTGCAAGATTGTAGCCATTTGAATATATGAAATCAAATGGCTCATGGATCCTTGTTAGTGGAATTGAAGAAGGAAGGGAAACTTCTCGTGTTCTCTGTGTCAGATGGAAGCTATGCATGCCTAGGCGCCGCCTACCACACCTTGTTCCTTTAAGCACATGAGGATGATGGAGTGGTTGAATGTCTAGTACAAATGACAGGTCTAGCAAGTAGTGCTAAGACACTGACGCCAAAAACAACCATCCTGGGGCCTCTGCCAAAAAAACAATACAGACTCACTGACGTTGTGTGGATGTGAATCACACTTATTTTTTTAGAAATCTTTTTATTACATGAACCAATTCTGTCCCATTTCTTCGGGCAACCCTTGCCCTGGTACACCAGTTTTAAGGCGGCACAGCACCAATCTAAGTCTTCCTTCCACTTGGCAATGCTCGGGGTTTGATTCGCTCCCCACTCCCTTGCTACATTTCACTTGTGAATCTCACTTTTGAGTAGTTCGACTAAGGATGAGCAATGAGTTCATAAAGTTCAGATCCATTCAGATTTTCAGGCTATACTCATAAAATACATCTTTAAAGATTAATCTAACATTCTAATTTGACCTTATTTACATAGGCAGAGGTTATCCTGAATATCTGCCAAAGATCCAGCCCACCTGGAGTTATCAATGAGAGATGTTCAGACAACCCTATTCTAGACACCCATTGGTCTTTAAATGTATCAGGAGGTCTCCTGTGACATCTCTCTACAACCCCTCAGATCACACTGGCTAAAGAGACAACAGCTGTAAGCTGCCTGTAGGCTCCCACAGTGGCCTTTTTATGAGTGATGTCTTCATTGCCTACCCAATCTTTTGAGGTAAGTTATGTTATGTTATGTTATGTTATGTTATAGTGGCTTTTGTTGAGCGCACGGCTACTCAAAAAGAGTGTCCCGGCGCTTTTAATTAACGAGGCTGCAGAAAAACTAACATAACACATTAAAAAAAGAGAATTACAGATACAAAATAACGAAACAAAACACAGGGGGCCTACTGGGAGAATAACCACGTTTTAAGGTCCTTTCTGAAGGCTAATAAACTAGAGGCTCCCCGAAGTGACAGGGGCAAAGAGTTCCACAGTTGGGGCGCCAGCAAACCAAAGGAGCGGCCTCCCAGGCGTGCTCGCTTCACTCGTGGAACGGTCGCCAGAAGTAAAGATTCTGACCTCAGGGAGCGCGCCGGTTGGTAAAAGGTGATTCTCCTCTGGAGATACTTAGCCCCCGTCACATGAAGCGCTTTATAAGTCAGAGTCAAGGTCTTAAAGGCGATCCGCTTACGGATTGGCAGCCAGTGCAAGGTCTGAAGCAGAGCCGTGGCACTGGCACGTCTGTTCAATCCGTAGATTGCTCGCGCCGCAGCGTTCTGCACAACTTGCAGCCGCTGTAACAGGTACTCTGGCAGGCCCAGGTATAGAACGTTAGAATAATCCAACCTGGAGCCTATCAGGGCCTGCACAGTCAGCCTCCTGTGCTCCTCCGATAGTAGGGGAAGAAACCTCCGGAGCATCTTCAGGAGGCCGAAACACATACCCGACACTCCGAGGATCTGGGCCTTCATTGTTAACCCCGTGTCCATCTTCACACCCAAGTTCTTAGCCAGTTGGGATGAACACAAAGGGGGGGACATGTCAATGGGCCACCAGGCCTGCCACTCTGGTTCCACATCGCACCCGAAGAAGAGTACCTCAGACTTATCGGGATTGCACTTGAGGCTGTGTAGATGGAACCATTGAAACACAGCCCCAAGGCAATCCCGGATACTCTCCCCCTCAAAGTCCTCTCCTCTCTTACAGGAGAAGAGGAGCTGGGTATCGTCGGCGTACGATACGATCCGGGCCCCAAACGACTCCGCTAATGCCGCCAAAGGGGTCATAAAGATATTAAAGAGGGTCGGGCTCAAAATAGAGCCCTGAGGGACCCCGACTCCCAAAGGCGGCATCACGGCGGAGTCTGGAGCGGCCCAGACCGTTTGCCGGCGGCCAGCTAGAAAAGACGAAAACCAGCTGAACACCGTTCCCCGAAGTCCTATCTCATGGAGTCTTGTGAGAAGACCATCATGGGGAACGGTGTCAAAAGCCGCCGACAAGTCCAACATCACCAGCATGGCTTTGCCCCCTGAATCCAAGGTCCCCTTGATTGTTTCGGAGACCTCGAGGAGCGCAGTCTCCGTACTGAGACCCGGGCGAAATCCTGACTGGGTGGCATGCAAAATCTCATTCGACTCTAGAAAGTTGGAGAGCACCGTCTGCACGTGCTTCTCAACAACCTTCGTCAGAGCCGGCAGCAGAGAGATAGGCCGATAGTTGACAGGGGCCTTAGGGTCCAGGCCAGGCTTCTTAAGCAGCGGGATGACCATCGCCTGCTTCCAAGCCTGCGGAACCACTCCCTGACTCAACGAGAGATTTAGCAGCGGATTAGCCAGAGGATTAATAACCTCAGCCAGTTTCGCCAGAATCTTAGCAGGGCAGGGATCCAGGGGCGAGCCGGACTTCAAGTTGCTCAAAAGTGCTAAGGAGACGGGCGCCGAAATAGGTGGAAATGCGCCCAGTGTGGGGCCCGGCATCGCCGGAGGCGATCGAATGGCCTTACTGACAGTCCGCTCATCGGGGATGGTCACCGGGAAAGAGGCCTGTATCAGTTGGATCTTGCTGGTAAAAAAATCAGCAAGATCTGCAGCCCACGCGTCAGAGGACCTCTCCTCAGCAGTGTTTATCCGGGGCGATGTAAACTCCCTCACTATAGAGAAGATCTCCTTGCAGGAGTTGGAGGCAGCATCAATCCTTCCTGCCAGGTAGATTTTCTTACCTAGGCGAATGTCTCGGTGATACTCCTTGACCAAGTTCTTAAAGGCCACCTTCGCCTCCACGTCGTATTTTAGCCGCCAAGTTCTTTCAGCAACCTTGCACTGCTGCCGCTTAGCCGACAGTGCAGCGGTAAACCAAGGGGCGGAGACTCGTTTGGGAGTCAGACGGGGGACTAGTTCCGGGGCCAGGTCATTAAGCCTATCCACCAACCACACCTGCAAGGACTCCACATCCTTCGTCAGATCGCCGGAGAGAGGACAGGGATGGTCCAAAGCTGCCTGAGCCAACATCTCAGGGGTCACTCGATGGTACGCCCTGTAGGGTAGGCCATGTCGCTGTGGGACGGCAGCAGCCAATTTAGCGGTGCCTTTGATCAAAAATTTAACCAGCGAGTGGTCTGACCATAGAACCGGGACAATCTCTAACACCTCTAAAAGCGAGGTCGAGAAAACCTGATCAAGAGTGTGCCCCTTATTATGCGTCGGCTCATGTAAGTAGGGAAGCAAACCCAAAGGAGCCGTAGCCTCAAAGATTTTAATTGCGGCCGCGTCCAAAGGATCGTCCATCCGGAAGTTAAAATCCCCGGCCACAATGCAGTGTTCTGCTTTCAGGGCCAGTCTCAGTAGGGCGGAATCTAGGTCTTCAAAGAACATTCCGGGAGGGCCAGGCGGTCTATAAACTAATAGCCCCTTCACAGATTGGCGCGGAGCCAGAGAAATAGTAAAAGCAAGGGCCTCCGAGCCACGAATATCCTCCACTGGCAGGATCGAACATACAATGTCCTTCCTCACCACAAGTGCCACTCCACCGCCCCTTCCCCCGACTCTGTCCTTCCTGAATACATTATAGTCGGGAGGGATTGCCATAGCGACATCTGGATTCGACGCATCTCCCCACCATGTCTCAGTAAGCATGAGACACAGTGGCTTAGCCGTGTCCAGAAGCTCAAAGATATCTTGAGCATGTCTGCAAGCCGATCTAGTATTTAGTAGCATGCAGAGATATCGTACACTGGCGCCGGTATTGCCAGGAGGCAGTGACAGAGTAGGCGAGGGACGCCAACCGCAACCAGGGCAGATAGACTTACCGCGGTGACGCCCAGGGAAGACAGTGCAGCAACCACCGGTGGCAGGGAGGAAAGCACGAAGCTCCCCAGCAGTGTAGCGCCGCACAAAGGAACCTACTCGGCACATAACGCAGAGCCGAGTCCGCCGCTACGCCCCGCGCGCCTCCGGGTCGCTGACGGGCGCAGACGGGCAGGACTCTGGCTTGACTCAGGCGCCGACCAGGCGCTACCGCTGCGCGTCACCGCTGCGCGATTCCCGCGAGCATTAAGTAGGGTCCAGCTGAAGATGGCAGAAAGCGCTAGAGCGCTCCACCAGTGACCCACTCGCCACAAGCCCCCCCCAAGATGGCGGCCTCGCGCCAGAAACGCTGGCACACAGATGACAAATCCGCTCAAGGAGCGGTGCGGGGCACTCTTTATATGCAGGTATGTGGGCGCTACTGGTGCAATTAAAAACGCACTGAAATAAGGAGGTAAAAAAAATAAAACAAAGAAAAACGATATTTTTTAAAATATGAGCGCTGCAGCCTACAATACAGCAGCGAAGCGCGCGTGCTGTCTTCCTTGTCCGGGGCGAGCCTAGGAAGTGCTCACCTTAAGTAGGGTCCAGCTGAAGATGGCAGAAAGCGCTAGAGCGCTCCACCAGTGACCCACTCGCCACAAGCCCCCCCCAAGATGGCGGCCTCGCGCCAGAAACGCTGGCACACAGATGACAAATCCGCTCAAGGAGCGGTGCGGGGCACTCTTTATATGCAGGTATGTGGGCGCTACTGGTGCAATTAAAAACGCACTGAAATAAGGAGGTAAAAAAAATAAAACAAAGAAAAACGATATTTTTTAAAATATGAGCGCTGCAGCCTACAATACAGCAGCGAAGCGCGCGTGCTGTCTTCCTTGTCCGGGGCGAGCCTAGGAAGTGCTCACCTTAAGTAGGGTCCAGCTGAAGATGGCAGAAAGCGCTAGAGCGCTCCACCAGTGACCCACTCGCCACAAGCCCCCCCCAAGATGGCGGCCTCGCGCCAGAAACGCTGGCACACAGATGACAAATCCGCTCAAGGAGCGGTGCGGGGCACTCTTTATATGCAGGTATGTGGGCGCTACTGGTGCAATTAAAAACGCACTGAAATAAGGAGGTAAAAAAAATAAAACAAAGAAAAACGATATTTTTTAAAATATGAGCGCTGCAGCCTACAATACAGCAGCGAAGCGCGCGTGCTGTCTTCCTTGTCCGGGGCGAGCCTAGGAAGTGCTCACCTTAAGTAGGGTCCAGCTGAAGATGGCAGAAAGCGCTTAAGCGCTCCACCAGTGACCCACTCGCCACAAGCCCCCCCCAAGATGGCGGCCTCGCGCCAGAAACGCTGGTAAGTGCTCTAATATCATTAAGGAATTCATCAGATCACTAAGGTAAGCTGAACTAACTTGGCAAGGATCCTAGGAAGGTTCAAATGCAATGTTCATGTGCATTATAAGTCCCATTCATCATCATCACCATCATGCTGAGTCTTAAATTAAGTACAGAATCTCTGAACCTCCTTCAATCCAGTCATAGTCTAGACCAGTGGCGGCTCCTCCGCTAATGTGGAGGAGCGTCACCCCACTGCTCTTAGAGCAGTCAAAAAGAGAAAAATAAAATGATAATAACAACATTATTATAATTTAATTTTTTTTGTTATTGCTGGGCTGTGTTAGTGCCGGGGGATGGGGGGCTGGGGCTCAGGGAGGAGGAGTGGTTTGTGCACACTTAAGTGCACATGACTGTTTGGCTGGCTGTCTTAACCCGGCCAAACATTCAAGCACATTTTGCATATTCCCCAACAGTCTGTAATGCACAGCCTGGTGGGGAATATCCATAGGCTCCCTGTCCCCATCGGAGCGCTGATCCACGGCATTGCAGTGTTGTGATTGGTTCAGGGGAGCCTGTTTTCCCAGGTGCTTCCTTCTGCTTCTCCCAGACCGGAGTCAGGAAGAGAAGATCAGCGGAGATGAGGAGAGGCGGTGGAAAACGTAAGTGGGTTAAAAAAAAAAATTGTCATTCTCCCACTCCTTGTCCCCCTTGCCCACAACCCTCGTTCCCTACCAGCCGCCACTGGCCTAGACATGTCCTTCATGGTACTGGTGCATCAGAGACCGCCACAGAAGCAAACTCCTTAAACAATCTCTACCATCCCCATGACCAACCTAAATCTTTACTAGCAGTTGCCGGCAGTTGATGATAGTAATGGGGTACAGGCCTTTTTATCTGAACCCCAATAGTGAGACCACCTATAAGCTCTGCCTGGTACAACTGTGTAGTATTAGTAAGTGATGAGTGAGCCCTCTTATAGGTCCCCTGGCTGTAAGTGAAGTGTGCATAACCACGCTTAGGTTACATGTGGGATGGTTACTAATGCGGACATCTTACTGTGTGTATGCAGTCACTAAAGTTGAAGATGAGGTAGAAATTCTCTGAAGAAATGGATAATTTTGTTACAAGACCTTGCTCAGAAAGATTTATTTGAATCTTAATGATTTTATCATGGAAAAATGATACAATATTATTGCACAGCTCTTGGAATGGTTGGATTGCCAGTTGACCTAAAGTAGGATGGAGGAAGATTAAACTATTGATAAGATTTCTGTAGGTGTTTTTTTTGCGTGCTCAAATTTGTCCACTAAAAAGGTGGCAGACGTGGATACGATTTTACAGCCGCATGATAGCTTGTTTTAGAGGCATTGTTGTAGAAGCTACACTATCTTCTTTTGAGGAGGATGTAGCCTTACGGTTGGAGCGGTCGACCTCGAAGGTGAGGAAGGGGGTGGAGTCTTGGCAACAACGCTCAACATCCTGTGATTCTGGGAAAATCACTTAATCTCCCTGTGCCTAACAAAAATGAATGTGTCCATCTTTAACGAAACTGGTACTCCTGTAAATCGCTCTGATACCTGTCTAGTTCACGCTATATAAAACTCTAAAAATAAATATTAAAATAAATGATGCTTGGCTGTGCCTATCAGCCAGGCAGTAGGGCTAGGGAGAAGGGGGGAAGGCAGTTTCTTTGGAAAATGCTAAATTTGTCTGGAGCATAAGTACCTAGGGCTAATAAAATCCAAGAATTAAACACGGACACTTCCCCATCAATATTCCCATTAGGAAAAGGGGGGGACCGGGGTGCCTTTAAGAGCTTTCTGGAGCTTATTTTAAGTTGATTTGGAAGAAGGCCGGGAAGTCATACCAAGCAGTAGAGGCCAGCATGGCTCGTAGGTGGGTGGCGGGCGTGGGGTGGGGGGGGTCGTGCTGGGAGAGGGGGCCGCATAGAGAGGGGGGTCACAATTAAAAACATTAAAAAATAAAACCTACCTTTCCACTGGGTCCTGCGTCTTCTCTCCTGCTCTTCTGTCTACGACGAGGACAGGAAGCAGGCAGCAAGGCTCCCTCCCCTAAGCCAATCACAACACTGCACGCAGCATTGTGATTGGTTGGGACGGTGCCCAGCCAGGGGTTAGTGGGATGGGCATGTTCTTCATGCAGCCTGCATGGAGAAAGACAGAGTGTGCATGCATGTTTTGGGTGGCCTGAGAGGGCCAACCAAACACTCTTTGCGCACTCAGGAGTGGGCAAACCACTCCTACCCTGCCCTGCTCAGAGAGCAGAGCAGCCCGGACCACCTACCCGCCCGCAAAGCAAACATAAAATGGTAATAACTTAAAGTTATTACCATTATTACCATTTTATGTTTTGGCTTCTCACACTGCACGGTAGCAGTGAGGCAACGCTCCTCCACCATTGAGTAGGAGCCGCCGCTGCAACCAAGTTGGATTGGGGAGAGAGGGTGCAAAGACACTAAGATAACACAGAAAAGCCATATGGGGCTGTGTTACAGAAGTGCCCGGGGGGTGTAACAGGCATTTGCCCTTGCTTTGCTCACCCGCTGGGCACGCCTGTGCATTCCTTTCTGTAATGACGATAACACTGGTGCAAATAAACTGCCAGCGCTATCATCAGAAGGCGTTCCCTCATTTGCATGGGAGCATGAGCCCATTCAAATAAACGAATCCCCTTGCCTCTGTGCCAACGCCGTATTATAGATGCGGATGCAGAGGCAAGGATGCTGTCTGGACACGCACTGACAGTGCGCCACCTAAAAGGTCCACTGATGGCAGCCCTCTGGAGGGGGGAAACTGAGTCCTATGGACCCCACAGACATCCCCTTGCATGCGAGAGCAGTCACTCACTGCCACCTGCACTGTGAAACACGGAGCGGCTTCAAAGCAGCCGCTCTGTTTTTCACATGAATGCGCTGGTACTAATGACTTGTTAAGCTATGATTGAGGTAGAAAGAGAGCATTGGAATGTGTGATGAAATAACATCAAATAAGTCTAACCTGTGTTTGGCGAGGGATCTCATGGGATAAAGAGGAGAGTCCATATGAGACGTCTGCTTGGTCTAAGAATGGAATGACGGGTCTTCGTGCTGTCGGGTGTGTGACCATCTTTCAATCAGCAGCAGAATGGTGACATGGCATTGGGTACAAGAAACATCACCTTGGTACAGTATGTGTTAAAAGAGCAAGGACATTTATTTTCCGGGCACAGCACTATGATGTCCTCTGATGAATAGTTAGAATAGGTGGATTGTTTTAGCTGAAGGAGCCAGGGTGCGCACTGGGTGTGTTCCAGGCATGTACAGGTTAGCCTTCGATGTGCTCTAACTTTGGTTGATCCTCCGCGAGGTTTCTAGCCTCGACATCCACTGCTAGGAGCAAATATGGCCAGGGATACCTCATGTTTGGGCCAGAAAGCACCTTTGGTTCAAAACCCCGCTCATCAATTCATCTAGTCCTCATCATGTACCTAACACCCCATGCGCCACTCGCCATGTCACACTCCACATACAAACTACGGAAACGCATCCTCAACTCTTTCCGAACTAACACCAGGGAACTAATACACATATTTGATCACAGAAACCATCCCATCCATGCTCATCAGTGCTCATCAAAGCACACTGCAGTCATCCTTGCACTCAACATCATCATTTAATACAACCTGGATTAACTGTTCATCACAGAACATGACTCACATCACCCATCACACACATCCTTGATGTCTTCTTTTCCACAAACTACAGCATCCAATGAAGAGACTGCACACACAAGTCAGGTGGTAGACTTCCATCAAGCACACCATTGCCTTTGGTCGCCTTGGACTGAGCAACTGTTCAATGCCGAGATGGTAGTTAGTGGTTTGGCCATCGCTGTCAGTGAACTATCTGCATGTTAGTAATCTGTCAAAAGCATAATGGGCTGCTGCGGATGCACGGGTACAGGTAGCTTTTCTCTGGAAGCCTTTGTGTCTGCTGTGATGCACAGGTACCAGTGGAATTCAGGGGACATAATGGTCTCAGTCTAAGGGCCTGATTTAGATATTGGTGGACAGGTTACTCTGTGAAAATGGTGCCGGATATCCTGCCCGGCCAAATATAAATCCGATAGGATAGAATGGGATTTATATTTCGGCAGATGGGATATCCTTCACTGTTGTGACGAAGTAGCCCGTCTGCCAAGATCTAATCGGGTCCTTAGTTTTAAGAGGATCCCTGAACGTAAGAAGGGGTCGCAAGGAGTGGACATAAAGGACTCGATATGAACTTTTAAAAAGTGAAGACAAAAACTGCCACTGATCACACCATTTACATACCACTTCCTCACAACAAGAAGGGAACTGTTTATCAATAAATTAATGAAATGCAGTGTCATTTCATCCGGGGCTCATGCATTTATAAGACAGGTGTTGTTATAGGGCAGTTTCATTCAGTTTCCAGAGAATTTCTTGCCCCAACAAATATTAAATAATCGTCTTTTATGCAAAAAATATAAAAGTGGTTTATTTGGAACACACAAAGTTTTTGGGCACATTTTTGATGCGATTTAAGCAATTATTTTGATTGCAGGGCACTGTCATATATCGTTAAAAAAGGTAAATAGGTTTGGAAAAACCTAGGTCGATAGTGACATTCTCCAGGTGTTACTGGTTGTTATTTATGTTTAAGAAAAGGTTGTCTCTGTCTCTAATTTCCATATTACAGGTGTCTTGAGATGATAATCTGTATGATTTTGTGCCAGAATGCAGGTTGAGAGATGGGGTTAACCTCAAGAACTATGAGATAATGTTTTCTTAAAAACCAGAATTAATACAGCATTTTAAAATATAGTCAATAAGGAAGGACTGACTCAAAAAAGAAGTTTGAAATTAAGAATAGGAAAAAATTATGAAGGTTTATTAAAATTTAAGTGCATAACGATAAATGAAATAACTGCAAATGTAGTAGCAGTGTCATTGAATTGACTAAAGTACATAGGATTTAATTGCCATGAAGGCTTCCAGTTATAAGAATAATGCAATAATAAGCAAACTTAGAAATATAGGCTAACTCTCAAATGTGTGTCTCACCCCCAAATTAGAGGGTTTATAGAGCCAATTTCACCACAGAAAATGATGGAAGCTGCAGACTCCGCATAGTGCGAGCAAAAGTATAATTATTTCAACAAATCACCTTGCATTATTCCAAAGCATTGTATAACCCTACCATTTATTTATCTATTTATAAAGTTTTACATAGCGTGAACATCTTAACACTAACTCACTACCAGAATATTGATTTGCAACATAAACAACAGAAAAGATTCATGAATGAATGCAGAACGGAGATATTTTTTGCAACATTTTTTGCAACATTTCTTGCAGCTTTAGGTAAATATAGGAGAAATAGAATGTATCTGCATATTTCTACATATTCTGAGCTGCATTGTTTGTTTGGTTAAATCTGACTTGTATTAAGCTGATTTTAATATAGTTTAAAACAGATATCTAGCTGCTTTTTGGGCTAGAGTTTCGGCTTTTATTCTTCATGTTTGCAAACATCCTAGCTTTAGAAATGAAAGATCAACACACCAAGGATTTAAGTGGTTTGTGGGAAAAGATATTGTTTAACCATGTATTATAAGGAATAAAGTACCCTCTACAGTACATTATAATGGTATTCCAAGATACCTTAGAGTTCCATTACCTTATAAACAAACTCTTCAGCCTCTTATAAACCTTATAAACAGACTCTCCAACCTTCAGCCTCCATCCTCTATATGGTCACCTAATTCTTCTGTGACTTGCAACATACTTTTAATGTACAGCAGGAGGTATTTATTGTTATTTTATTTACATAACGCTTACTAACCCTGATGAGACATCAAACTTTATATCATGTATAATTGGAGAAACTGAATAAGACAGTAAGAGGGGTTCTTTTATCATTGTGTTACATACTGAAGCACCTTTTGACCTCCTCAATCTTTACACACAGACACATCAACACAAGTGCACAGACATGTTTGCTCTGGTTTGAAACATATGCGGTCTCTAATGGAGCTTTGTCCTATGAATAGTAACTGAGAATCACTAAAAGAGCTGTGGCTCTGAAACAAAGGGTGTGTCCATAAGCATGTGGCCTAGAATCTCCATGGGCCTCATTTATGAAAAGTGACGCATCGCTGCGAGAAAACAGCGATGCGTCACTTTTCATTGCGCCCTCCTTGCGACCCCAATGATGCGTCATATTTACAATATGAGGCATCATTGCGCAAGGACTTACAGATATGTCAGTATTTTTGAGGTATCTGTAAGCGCAAAAGTGATGCATTGCTGGAGTGTGTCACAAAAGTGACGCAACTCCAGCAATGCGTCCTTTCACATGGTGCAAGCCCCATGGGAAAGGGCCTACGTCAGTCTTACGTGTGCTGTGAGGCAGGCGCAAGATTTTGATGCAACGGCGTCCTAGAAGTGACACAGTGAAATCTCATAGATTTCTACGACCTTTCTTGCGTCAATACGCCCCTTTGCATACATTATACCTGGCGCAGGTATAATGTGGCACAGGGGTTTACAAAGTGACGCATCTACCTAGATGCGTCACTTTGTAAATATGCACAACAAGGCGCATTTTTTACGCCACTGGTGTGTCACAAAAAGTGACGCATTGGCGGCGTAAAAGTGGCGCGCAGCCTCATAAATGAGGCCCCATGTTTTCTTCCTCCAACTGGCCCTCTTCCTCCTGGTCCTCCTCCCATGCTGGGCCTTCTCCTCTTCCTCATCTGCATCATCACCGCGGCTCTCCTCCTGGCCCCGTTCTTCTCTTCTTTTTTCTGCTCTGGTTCCCACCCTACGTTTGATGTTCCTCCGGGTACCCCTTCTGGCTGTGGTCTGCTTACAATACTAGTCTTGTCACTGGCCCCCCTTACCCTGGTCATACTCCTGGTCCACCTCTGGGGTCTGGTCCTGTCCCTCCCTCTCCTCATCCTCATTCTGCTGGACCTCTGGCCCTTTCTCCGCCTCTTGGTTGTTCAGGACCAGGCCCTCCTCCTCCAGGTCTGCCTCCAGTGCCCCAGAAACCAGTTGTACGGAGTCAACTGGAATTTATTTTTAACACTGTGTTTCTGACGCGAACACTGCATGATTTTCCACCGTACAATACCGGGAGGCCCATGGTTGAGATGTGACGCCATCACGTGCACGTTTTTCCATTTAACCTCAGTGCGCACGTGCCAAAAGCACAGAGTGCAACGAGTTTGCACTTGGCACGGTGCGTGTGAACCACGGCGCCTCACGTCCCAGGCAGCCCAGGGCTGTGCATACATTTTGTAAGTGGAATGTTTCCTCTAATGGTCATGACGCTGAATGTTTTGCTAAGACTGCGGCCGCTTCCCTGGTGTCTCGGGGAGTGAGCCGGGTGCAGGGCCGGGTGCTGGGAATCGAAGGCCGTGCGACATTCCTTCCCCTGCGCCATAGAGAGGGAAGGCTCCGGCGGCCGGTGGTGTACGGCGGCGCTTGTGCCCCTGTGTGATGTGTGCGGCCCCACGGTGCCACGGCACACTTAACAGGCCTTGTCTAAATATGTGGCGGCTTCAGATTGTGAGTCACGGGCTGGGATGTTTGCGAAGGCAAGGCCAGGGGGCCTGGAATGCTAATGTAGGCGATGCCGGTATTAGTACGGTTTCCTAGAAAAAATTATCGAAAAAGCCTTGTTATATATGTTGACACACGAAGGGAAACGTGTCTGCTGTAGTGTACCTTCCCCAACGTGTATGACATTTATGGCCCTTCTCTTGTAGCGCCTACTATACTTTTACAGCGCGTCTTTCGGAAAACCAGTGCACGTAACAGAAAAAAATATTCTGTGGTCCGTTGGAGACGCCAAAATGTCTTCTTTCAGCACTGTGATGAAAGCATGGCAGTGTTTTTTGCTTGTTTTATTTATTTAAAAATGTGCTTCTTAGTCGAAACCTTATGTATCACATCAACTATACCGCACAGAGACCAGAATTTCTTCACAACAAGCAAGCATCCCGAGTACCGACGTTCCCATGGAGACCACCCTCAAACCCACCATCTTCAAAACACGAACAGGGGGAGATATTGCGCAGTGCGTAGATGTCCTTGCTTCATCACCTCTCGTTCCGGAAAACTATAAAAGCGTGGCGAAGGGCCATAAAAAACATGACTGACACAATGCAAAACACGAGTCTCATGCTGCCTGACCCTGACTTCCCTGGTGCTTGGAGGACCCAGCCCAGTGGAGGAGATTACACAGCTGTAAACACACACCCTCCTGTCAGACAACAGCAAGCGTGCACAGACCAGAGTCTGCTTAACACCTGCACCAACAAACCATCACCCAGGCCATGCCCTGCACCACTGCATGCACCAGCAACCACACCCAGGGCATCAAAAACACAAAGTGATGGATGGAATGCTTACATTAATCTCAGCCACTAGCGATCTCTAGGGACAGCATCCCAAAGCATCGTTTTAAGCCCCCATTGCACCCCAGTTTGGACCCAGCCATATGCAAATCATTCTTGACCCCGCTGCTCACGAGAACATTCCAGCCCGAACTGCCAAGCCAGGTCCTCCCTGAACCAGAACACAAGCATCCAAGGACCAGGTTCGTCCTTATTATGGGTTCATCAGCCAGGTATAGTTTGGTATTATAGGCGCAGTGAACACAGGACCCAAGTCTAGGCATACCAGTCACATTTGTGCATCAAAAAGTGATGGATGGAACACTTGAATTTGACTCAGACCCTGGAGATTGCTCGAGCCACATCCTAATCCATTGTTTTTTGCCCAGCATGCCACATCAGTCTGGACCCAGTTACATGCAAATCAGCCTAGACCCTGCTCCTCATGGGAACAATCGAGCCGGAACTACCAGGCCGGATCCTCCCTGACCCAGAATAGAAGTAACCCAGGACCGGTTTCATGCTTATTATGGGCTCATCAACCGGGCATAGCTTGATTCCAGTGGTATTCTTTAGTATTTTACCCTAAGTGGGACGGTATGCACAGACGTGGCTCTCATGCACACTGTGTCACTGGAACCAAGCTATACTCGGCTGATGAGCCCATAGCAAGGGCAAAACTGGTCCGGTTTGCTTGTATTCCAGTTCAGGAAGGACCTGGCTTGGCAGTTCGGTCTGGACTGTTCCTACGGGTGCAGGGTCAGGACTAATTTGCACACACCGGATCCAAACTGCGGTTCATGGTGAACAAAATAACGACGGACTGGGATGCACCCCGAGTAATTACCAGTGGCTGAGAATAAGTCAAACATTCCATCCATAATTTTTTGTATACTCCAGAAACCATACCAGCATCTGCTTCAGCACCATCTCCTGCACTATGAATTGCTCTAGCACCAAATCATGCATGAGGACCTCACCGCCTCTGCGCCAGCACCCACGGCAAAATCCACACCAGCATCTGTTTCAGCACCATCTCCTTCACTAGTACAGCAGCAAATAGTGCACCATCACCCACACCAGACCACACCAGCATATGTTCAGCATCATGCCCTTGAATAGTACTCGCTCCAGCACCAAATCATGTACTACCACCCTCATCACACCTTCGCCTTATTTATTTATTTATTTATTTATTTAGTATTTTGTAGAGCGCGCAGCTACCTCCGACGTAGGTGTCCCGGCGCTGAAGACATTATCTCAGGAGGGTCGGGGGAGGGTGACCCGCACAAGTAACCACACCAGCATCTGATTCAGAACCATTGCTTGCAGTACTGGCTATAGCAGTAAATAATGCATTAGCACCTCACTCACACTTGCACTATCACCATCACCCGTAGAAGCAACCACACCAGCTTCTCCTTCAGCACCACCTCTTCCAATAGTACTGGCTCCTGCAGCAAATACACAAGCAACTCACCGGTACCTGCACAATCACCATCACCCACCTACACACACAACCCAACCAGCATCTCTTTGAGCACCACCCCTTGCACTAGTACTTGCTCCAGCAGCAAAAAATGCACTAGCAACTCACCGGTGCCTGAACCATCGCCACCACCCACGTACACACACAACCACACCAACATCTCCTTCAGCACCACCTCTTGCACTAGTACTAGCTCCAGCACCAATTAATGCACTAGCATCTCACCAGTCCCTGCACCAAAACCTGCACCAAAAATCACACCGGCATTTGCTTCATTGTCATCATCTGAACCAACTCTTGTTGCAATACAGAAACTGCTCTTACACCAGCACCTCTACCACACAAAACCTGCACCTACATCCCTTCCAGCTGTAGCACCAGAGACATTGAGGCTGGAACAGGTGGAGGCAGGTGACAGGGCAATGTAACAGATTCTGAGACTGGAACCCATGGGGAAAGGAAGAAAGGGACATTGAAATATTAACCCCTTCCACGCTGATGATGAGCTGGGCTCGTCATGAGGTAGCCTCCTGCTACGCTGATGACGAGCCCAGCTCGTCACGTAACATGCGCTTTTAAAAATCTCCGCATACGAGCGGAATTCCGCCCGCACGCATTCGGTTAAGATAAGACAGTAGGGCAGTGAGATTTGAACTCTGCGCAGTCACATTAATACTACTACACGGAAACAGGAACCAAGACTCATGTGGACAGTGACACCAGGCAGAGGAGAGAATTATGAATAAACAAAATGGAATCCACTCAGAGGGTGGCAGTGGTCCCTAATAGAATGGGGAGCACATAGTGTTGTTTAAATGCCCCTCACACACCAACAGGCCCCTTGGTGTCATGCTTCATCATTGGGGCCTTCGCACCCCTCTACGGGATGCGGCGTGCTACGACAAACGACTACGCAGGAGCACTTGATAGTGAGCTATGTGAGGGTGTGTAATAGGTGATGTGAGTGAGGTGAGGTGAAAAAGTGAATTAAAAATACCTGGCACTAAGGAAAAAAATATTTATTCCGTCCTTGGCTGGTATTGGTAAAAAGTGCAAAGACTGGTTGAAACAATACGTACTAGGGTATATCAACCAACAACAGTGTCAACATGTTTCGGAGCACAAGGCTCCTTCTTCAGGACGAGGATATGCACTACTATCCTCACCTTACTCACATGAAATGTGAAAGTGTTCAAAAAATATTTTATAAAAGATACAATGTGTAATATACCTATCAATGTTTTAAGAGAAGGTATGCTCGTTGCGCCCAATTGGCGTTTGAAAAAATTTAAGTTCAAAATGCGGAAAGGCCTCATGAGAATTACACAGCTCCTAAAGGCTGTGAAGCGTTGAGGGGAAGGCAGGCGATCGTTCTTTGCAGTCACCGTTGTCAACTGGGCAACACGGAGTGATACCCCCAATACTACGCATAGGCTCATGAGGCCTTTCCGCATTTTGAACTTAAATTTTTTCAAACGCCAATTGGGCGCAACGAGCATACCTTCTCTTAAAACATTGATAGGTATATTACACATTGTATCTTTTATAAAATATTTTTTGAACACTTTCACATTTCATGTGAGTAAGGTGAGGATAGTAGTGCATATCCTCGTCCTGAAGAAGGAGCCTTGTGCTCCGAAACATGTTGACACTGTTGTTGGTTGATATACCCTAGTACGTATTGTTTCAACCAGTCTTTGCACTTTTTACCAATACCAGCCAAGGACGGAATAAATATTTTTTTCCTTAGTGCCAGGTATTTTTAATTCACTTTTTCACCTCACCTCACTCACATCACCTATTACACACCCTCACATAGCTCACTATCAAGTGCTCCTGCGTAGTCGTTTGTCGTAGCACGCCGCATCCCGTAGAGGGGTGCGAAGGCCCCAATGATGAAGCATGACACCAAGGGGCCTGTTGGTGTGTGAGGGGCATTTAAACAACACTATGTGCTCCCCATTCTATTAGGGACCACTGCCACCCTCTGAGTGGATTCCATTTTGTTTATTCATGTTGCCCAGGGAGACTGGATCCACTTCTCTCTCTCTCCCCCCCCTTTTGTTATAGTTCCTTTCAGAGGAGAGAATTAGACAGACCAATGGACAGGAAGAAACAAGAACTGAATGGAGAGAAACTTATGTTAGAAAAGGAAGACAGGACACTCCTAAAGGACATTGAGGCTGTGTTATGGTTCATACAGGTACGCTGATATAGGCTCAGGTAGTAACCAAACCTTTCACCTATATTTCCCCTGCCATTACACTACATAACGGTTCTTGGTACTGACCTTTTACTTAGTTTTGGTACTGCTTAAATGACATGGGGTTTTCTCCGATAACTAGCCTCATTCATTATGCATGAGGATTCTTGAAATCTCAGCAGGACTACCATCTCCTGCATGATAGCTATGTATAAGGGTCATTCCTTCCGTCATCCTAGTCCGAAATGACACAGCAAGGTAGATCTTCAAAGGGTACCACTTTAGGTATCTAAACACCATATCTTTACCGAGGGAGGGAGAGGAGAAAGATGCTGTCACAGTATAATACATGTTCCGTAGCAAGGGAAAACAGAAACAGAAAGGCATGAATTTCATAGCAGGGGAGTAAATTTGAAAGCAGGGGAGACAGTGGCTTTGTCAAGGGGACACAGACCCTGAGACAGGGTCCTATGGACCCTGCGACAGTGGGGCCACAGACAAGCGACCAGAGGAAAGGCCACTAGAGAGGGAGACACAGACAAGGACATTGAGTAAGGAGACACTGACATAGTGGGCATGAAGATAAAAACACTAGCAGAGGAAGACATACATGAGTGGACAGGAAGGCAGGGACTGAAACAGGTTGAAAGGGACACTGGGATAAGGAGCGGCAGATAATGGGGTGGAGAGTCATAGACACGCTTCAGGCAGAAACATAATATGACACAGGTATTCTAGGACAGAGAGAAGGTGACACTAGAACAAGTAGATATAGGTACTGTATCGGGGAAAATAGGCCCATCAGCAGAAAAATATAGGTGGTGGGTACTGACATGATGACAGAACTGCTTGGACACTAAGGAATGGACCCTGTAGTAGTTAAAAGCAAACTTACAGAGGCACAATTACCGGGTTTGGGAGACACAAATACTGATACACGGAGACCCATTTGATGGAAACTACTTTGTGTGCGGGTGTGGTCCTTGTGAAAGAGAGCAGATTGTTGTTATTCAAACAACTAATGGCTAAAGTGAGCTGACCCACTGCGTAATTATAATTAGGTCTGAGTTTCCATGGGAAGTGTGTTGTTTGTTTCGGTAATACCTTTGTCGCCGTTTGACAAATCTTCATGAAACTTTCCCCAAAAAAATTCACCCACCATTGCTCCTTTGTGGAGAGTTGTGCACCAGTTCACGATGCAAGACAAGCATTTACAATGCAATAGGTCTCGCAGCATTAAAGTTTGAGCTATTGTTTATTTTATTTATTTATTTAAAACATTTGTAGAGCGCGGCTGTCACCTGGCAGGTATCCTGGCGCTGGGTAGTTACTCCTGGGTTATTGGGCGGGGGGGGGTGAGTTATGGGTAGGCGGACTTAGGGGAGGGGGTGGGGGAAGAGCCATGTTTTGATTCGCTTCCTAAAAGGTAGAAGGTGTGGGATTTGGCGAATTTCGGCGGGCAGACTGTTCCAGAGCTTGGCCGCAGCCACTCTGAAGGATCTTCCCCCAATCCTGGCTTTCTTGCATCTAGGTACTTTCACGAGGCAGGCGGTTGCGGACCGAAGTGTTCTGGTGGGGGTGTACCACGAGAACAGACGTTGAAGAGGTCTAGGTCCTGCGCCGTGTAGTGCCTTGAAGACCAAGCAAAGGGCTTTGAAGGCGATGCGTTGCTTCAAAGGAAGCCAGTGCAGCTCGGCCAAGGCAGCAGTGGCCGAGGATCTTCTGGTCCAGCCAAGAGCCAGTTTGGCAGCTGCCGACTGAACTCGTTGGAGTCTGTCTAGCAGTGTCGCAGGAGACTCAAACAGGAGAGCATTGCAATAGTCAAGGCGACTAAGGATAGTGCACCTGACTATCAATGCTCGAGCTGAAGATGGTAACAGAGGCAGGATTTTGCGCAGTGAGCGCATAAGGGCTGAGCAGGTGGCGACTGTTCTTGAGACCTGCGTTTCCATGCTCAGTTGGTGATTTAGCATGACGCCCAAATTGCGAACAGTGGTAACAGGTAGCGGATTGTTGGAATTTTCCGGGGGCCAGAACTCAGTGGGCAGAGGGCGGGATATGCGGCTCGCGGGGCAGAACATAACCTCAGTTTTCAAGGAGTTAAACTGGAGGGAGTTCCGGTGCAACCAGCCTGCGATGTCTCGTAGGCAGTTATGGAAGGCTTCAAAAGAGATGGAGTCCTCACCCTCCCAAGAGAAAAGGAGCTGGCATTGTATATTACAATGTGTTGCATTAATTTGTTATCAAACTCTGAATTGTTTTATAAAGATGATTTGCAAACTGTCAAATGTTGCTGAATAGTAAGCAACGTTGTGAATAATATTGTTTGCTAGTCATCCTTGGGTACCAGAGTACTTCACTTGAGGCAGAGGTATCATCTTTAGACTACAGGTGCCGGTGTCGCTTGAGCTAGAAACAGGGCCAGCCACTCACTACTCTGCACTCACTACTCTGCACTCACTACTCACTACTCTGCACTCACTACTCACTACTCTACTTACTACTCACTACTCAGCACTCACTACTCTACTCACTACTCTGCACTCACTACTCTACTCACTACTCACTACTCTACTCACTACTCTACTCACTACTCACTACTCTACTCACTACTCTACTCACTACTCACTACTCTGCACTCACTACTCACTACTCTGCACTCACTACTCACTACTCTGCACTCACTACTCACTACTCTACTCACTACTCTGCACTCACTACTCACTACTCTACTCACTACTCACTACTCTGCACTCACTACTCACTACTCTACTCACTACTCACTACTCTACTCACTACTCTACTCACTACTCTACTCACTACTCACTACTCTGCACTCACTACTCACTACTCTACTCACTACTCACTACTCTACTCACTACTCACTACTCACTACTCTACTCACTACTCACTACACTACTCACTACTCTGCACTCACTCCTCACCACTTTACTCACTACTCACTACTCTACTCACTACTCACTACTCACTACTCTACTCACTACTCTACACACTACTCACTACTCTACTCCCTACTCTACTTACTACTCTACTCACTACTCACTACTCTACTAACTACTCTACTCACTACTCTGCACTCACTACTCTACTCACTACTTACTACTCACTACTCTACTCACTACTCACTACTCTACTCACTACTCACTACTCACTACTCTGCACTCACTACTCACTACTCTACTCACTACTCACTACTCACCTCACTACTCTACTCACTACTCACTACTCACTACTCACCTCACTACTCTACTCTCTACTCACTACTCTGCACTCACTACTCACTACTCTACTCTACTCACTACTCACTACTCACTACTCTACTCACTACTCACTACGCTACTCACTACTCAATACTCTGCACTCACTACTCACTACTCTACTCACTATTCACTACTCTGCACTCACTACTCACTACTCTACTCACTACTCACTACTCTACTCACTACTCTGCACTCACTACTCACTACTCTACTCACTACTCTACTCACTACTCTACTCACTACTCACAACTCTACACACACTACTTACTACTCTACTCACTACTCACTACTCTACTCACTACTCTACTCACTACTCACTACTCTACTCACTACTCACTACTCTACTCACTACTCACTACTCTGCACTCACTACTCACTACTCTACTCACTACTCACTACTCACTACTCTACTCACTACTCTACTCACTACTCACTACTCTGCACTCACTACTCTACTCACTACTCACTACTCTACTCACTACTTACTACTCGCTACTCACTACTCACTACTTACTACTCACTACTCACTACTCTACTCACTACTCTACTCACTACTCACTACTCTACTCACTACTCACTACTCTACTCACTACTCTACTCACTACTCACTACTCTGCACTCACTACTTACTACTCTACTCACTACTCACTACTCTACTCACTACTCACTACTCTACTCACTACTCTACTCACTACTCACTACTCTGCACTCACTACTATACTCACTACTCACTACTCACCTCACTACTCTACTCACTACTCACTACTCACTACTCTGCACTCACTACTCACTACTCTACTCACTACTCACTACTCTACTCACTACTCTACTCACTACTCACTATTCTGCACTCACTACTCTACTCACTACTCGCTACTCTACTCACTACTTACTACTCACTACTCACTACTCACTACTTACTACTCACTACTCACTACTAACTACTCTACTCACTACTCTACTCACTACTCACTACTCTACTCACTACTCACTACTCTACTCACTACTCTACTCACTACTCACTACTCTGCACTCACTACTCACTACTCTACTCACTACTCACTACTTTACTCACTACTCACTACTCTACTCACTACTCTACTCACTACTCACTACTCTGCACTCACTACTCACTACTCTACTCACTACTCACTACTCACCTTACTACTCTACTCACTACTCTGCACTCACTACTCACTACTCTACTCACTACTCACTACTCTACTCACTACTCACTACTCACTACTCACTACTCTACTCACTACTCACTACTCTGCACTCACTACTCACTACTCTGCACTCACTACTCACTACTCTTCTCACTACTCACTACTCACTACTCACTACTCACTACTCACTACTCTACTCACTACTCTACTCACTACTCACTACTCTGCACTCACTACTCTACTCACTACTCACTACTCTACTCACTACTCTACTCACTACTCACTACTCTACTCACTACTCACTACTCTACTCACTACTCACTACTCTGCACTCCCTACTCACTACTCTACTCACTACTCACTACTCTACTCACTACTCTCTACTCTACTCACTACTCACTACTCTGCACTCACTACTCACTACTCTACTCACTACTCTACTCACTGCTCTACTCACTACTCACTACTCACTACTCACTACTCTGCACTCACTACTCACTACTCTACTCACTACTCTACTCACTACTCACTACTCTACTCACTACTCTACTCACTACTCTGCACTCACTACTCACTACTCTACTCACTACTCACTACTCTACTCACTACTCACTACTCACTACTCTACTCACTACTCACTACTCTACTCACTACTCACTACTCTACTCACTACTCACTACTCACTACTCTACTCACTACTCACTACTCACTACTTTGCACTCACTACTCACTACTCTACTCACTACTCACTACTCACTACTCACTACTCTACTCACTACTCTACTCACTACTCACTACTCTACTCACTACTGTACTCACTACTCTACTCACTACTCTACTCACTACTCTCTACTCACTACTCACTACTCACTACTCTGCACTCACTACTCACTACTCTACTCACTACTCACTACTCTACTCACTACTCTACTCACTACTCACTACTCTACTCACTACTCTACTCACTACTCTACTCACTACTCTCTACTCACTACTCACTACTCACTACTCACTACTCTGCACTCACTACTCACTACTCTACTCACTACTCACTACTCTACTCACTACTCTACTCACTACTCTGCACTCACTACTCACTACTCTGCACCCACTACTCTGCACTCACTTCTCTGCCCTCACTACTCTGCACTCACTACTCACTACTCTGCATTAACTACTCACTACTCTGCACTCACTACTCACTACTCTGCACTCACTTCTCCGCACTCACTACTTTGCACTCACTACTCTGCACTCACTACTCTGCACTCACTACTCTGCACTCACTACTCTGCACTCACTACTCACTACTCTGCACTCACTACTCACTACTCACCTCACTACTCTACTCACTACTCACTACTCACTACTCTGCACTCACTACTCACTACTCTACTCACTACTCACTACTCTACTCACTACTCACTACTCTGCACTCACTACTCTACTCACTACTCGCTACTCTACTCACTACTTACTACTCACTACTCACTACTCACTACTTACTACTCACTACTCACTACTCACTACTCTACTCACTACTCTACTCACTACTCTACTCACTACTCTACTCACTACTCACTACTCTGCACTCACTACTCACTACTCTACTCACTACTCACTACTTTACTCACTACTCACTACTCTACTCACTACTCTACTCACTACTCACTACTCTGCACTCACTACTCACTACTCTACGCACTACTCACTACTCACCTTACTACTCTACTCACTACTCTGCACTCACTACTCACTACTCTACTCACTACTCACTACTCTACTCACTACTCACTACTCACTACTCTACTCACTACTCACTACTCTGCACTCACTACTCACTACTCTGCACTCACTACTCACTACTCTACTCACTACTCACTACTCACTACTCTACTCACTACTCTACTCACTACTCACTACTCTGCACTCACTACTCTACTCACTACTCACTACTCTACTCACTACTCTACTCACTACTCACTACTCACTACTCTACTCACTACTCACTACTCTGCACTCACTACTCACTACTCTACTCACTACTCTACTCACTACTCTACTCACACTCACTACTCTACTCACTACTCACTACTCTGCACTCACTACTCACTACTCTACTCACTACTCTACTCACTACTCTACTCACTGCTCTACTCACTACTCACTACTCACTACTCTGCACTCACTACTCACTACTCTACTCACTACTCACTACTCTACTCACTACTCACTACTCTACTCACTACTCACTACTCTACTCACTACTCTACTCACTACTCTGTACTCACTACTCACTACTCTACTCACTACTCACTACTCTACTCACTACTCACTACTCACTACTCTACTCACTACTCACTACTCTACTCACTACTCACTACTCTACTCACTACTCACTACTCACTACTCTACTCACTACTCACTACTCACTACTCTGCACTCACTACTCACTACTCACTACTCACTACTCACTACTCTACTCACTACTCTACTCACTACTCACTACTCTACTCACTACTCTACTCACTACTCTACTCACTACTCTCTACTCACTACTCACTACTCACTACTCACTACTCTGCACTCACTACTCACTACTCTACTCACTACTCACTACTCTACTTACTACTCTACTCACTACTCTGCACTCACTACTCACTACTCTGCACCCACTACTCTGCACTCACTACTCTGCCCTCACTACTCTGCACTCACTACTCACTACTCTGCATTAACTACTCACTACTCTGCACTCACTACTCACTACTCTGCACTCACTTCTCTGCACTCACTACTTTGCACTCACTACTCTGCACTCACTACTCTGCACTCACTACTCTGCACTCACTACTCTGCACTCACTACTCACTACTCTGCACTCACTACTCACTACTCTGCACTCACTACTCTGCACTCACTACTCGGCACTCACTACTCTGCACTCACTACTCACTACTCTGCACACTCACTCTGCACTCACTACTCACTACTCTGCACTCTGCACTCACTACTCTGCACTCACTACTCTGCACTCACTACTCTGCACTCACTACTCACTACTCTGCACACTCACTCTGCACTCACTACTCACTACTATGCACTCACTACTCTGCACTCACTACTCACTACTCTGCACTCACTACTCTACTCGCACTACTCACTACTCTGCACTCACTACTCACTACTCTGCACTCACTACTCACTACTCTGCACACTCACTCTGCACTCACTACTCACTACTCTGCACACTCACTCTGCACTCACTACTCTGCACACTCACTCTGCACTCACTACTCTGCACTCTGAACACTCACTCTGCACTCACTACGTTGTACTCACTCATTTGCACTCACAGCAGCATTGAAAAACAAGGGTTTGCCATTATTGAAATAGTTCACTGCAATAACCTACTTTTCTTAGCCTTCGACATCTACTTTACTAAGAACCGGCATGTTAATAAATATATAAATACGTGCGACGGAAATAAAGCAGCATTGAAAAACAAATAACTCTTACTGCCCCCCGGAATTCCGCCGCACCGGAAGTCAGGCAAGGTCGCCTGTGACGGGGGCGGAGCCGCGTCCGGACCGGAAGAGGAGGCAGGCGGAGGAAATGCGTCGAGCGGCCCGGGGCTCCTGTGAGCGGTGGAGAGCCCTGGGGGCCGACAACAGGAGGTTGCGCACGTGTTGCGGGGCTCCCTTGACCAAGAGGGTGCCCCGCGAAAGGAGCTGCCAAGAGCCGCAGCGTCAAGTCTGCCTGCCCGTGCTGAGAGCGGAGTCCCCCAGATTGCCACAGTAAGTTTAAAAAGAGGAGGGGGGGGGCGGTGCACTTGTGTGTGTGTGCGCGCGTGTGTGTATGCGTGAGGGGGGTTCTGTCTGTATGTGCGTGTGCGCTTGTGTGTGTGTTTCTGTGTATGCGCATGCGTGTGTTGTGTGGGAGCTTCGCGCAGCGCTCGTACTTGTGCGCGTGCCAGTTTCGAATCGCCTGCGCGCGGCCAGGATTGTCTCCTGGAAAGCAGACACGGCAACAAAAGGTTCTCGGCGGAGACACGCTTCCGCGCGCTTAGGCGAGACCTAAAAAAGGTGGGGTCCTTTAAATTTAGATTTTCAACGTTAATTCCCATGAGAAAGTTTGCTCTGTGATACAGAAAAAATGGCTGAATCAAATTCACCAGATTTAGCAAAAAGTTTGAATTTTACCCAGAAAGCCTGCTTTTTGTGATAAGCGTAAATTCAATGATCCATTTTTGAGAAATTAGCATTTAAAGACGTTCTCAGGTTGGGCTAGAAGGGGTTAAAAAGTTAGGAAGATCTGTATGGTTGGTCACGCTGAAGCACCACTACCCATAATTCTAAAAACTGTGCCATCTGATTGGCTGGGGGAGCATTTTTTCCTGTTGTGGAAGCGAGTGATGAAGATCCAAAAGTGTGTGCGCTGTGGCTCCTCACTGTGCCATGAGGAGCCACAGCGCACACTCTTTTGGATCTTCATTACGGACACATACCGACTACGGCCTTCAGATTACTGATGGCAGATCCAAATACTGGATCACCATTACTATTCTGCATCTTTTACTGAATAGTCCATTATTATAGGACTTCTACTTGAACAGGCGGGTTGGAATTATCACCGGCGGATTGACTACCGATACCATTATATTCATGAGACAGCCCTGAAGAAGTCGCGGAATTAATTTCCATTTGCAACGAAACACGTGTTCGCTGGTTTCTTTTTTGCTCAAATAACATATGGAATAAAGACAAAGAAACTTTCTACCCACCAAGACAACTGAATTTTGCTTGTGAATCCACTTGAACTGTGTTGATACATTATCACTGTATAATATCTTTTATGTGTGCCCAGGACTTGGTTGTATTTGTAACTGTGTAGGGTTCCCCTACACGAATTCTAGGGGTTAGAGGGCTTATCCCCTCACCTGGTTGCACCATACATAATATAGCTCACCAATACTTACGTTGATAGAGCAGTGTGCCACACTTCCTGAGTTACTGAAAACCCTCCATTTTAGAATAGCTACACCAGAGAGGACAGAACTGGTTTTTACTGAGCACAGGGCTTCTCTGCCACCAGAGAACAAAGGATTTTGTAGTATGAATATTTGGGCCCAGACCCCAGAACTTTAGATCACTTCTGGGAATCAAGAGGAACCTTTGCAAAGGAGAAGAGCCATAAAAGCTGAGGAGGAATACTGCTCCTGTGCAATTTTTCTGTCTGGGGTTGGCCTGCAGTGGATACTTGCTGCCAAGGAAAAGAGAAGAACTTTGCTGTTTGCTGTGTACCTTGCTTGAGGAAGATCTGCAAGGGCTTGAAATAGAGCTTGCCTCCTGTTCTGAAGTCTCAGGGACACAAAAGACTTAATTTCCTCTGTCTTTATGCATCTGGAACTGCTGTTTTAGCTGCCACAGAAGGAAATTGCAAGACTGACGCCGGCAAGCTACGCTGTAACCTGCACAGAAGCCATGGGCACCGCTCGTGAAGAACACGACGCACCACCCCGACTTGCACCGTAGGCCTTACGCCTGCTGACTCCATGCCGCATCAACTCCGAAGCCATCACTGAGGCGTTGCCTACATCGGAGCCGAGGACACCGCTCATGACATCCACAACACACCATCCGGACTCGTACCGCAGACCCGACTTCACCGACACCGGTGCTCCATCAACGCGGAGCCGATACTCGACGTGGGTGATTCCCAAATCTATCAACACCGCACCGTCCTAAGGAGCCCACACCTCACCGCCACTGTGACGTCACCTCCCCGACACATTAAAGAACCGACGTCTCACCTCCCCTGCATCGTAGTAAGGAACCAAGGCTCCACCTCTCCAGGGGCCATAAGGAACCGCCACCGCCCAGCGCCAACGAAGCATCACCTCCCCGATGCCGTGCACCGTCTTTGCTTTCATCGCTTCCAAGGTACTGTTCTTTGGGGTTCTGCTTGACTGCTCGCCTAACACAGTGCACTTCACGGTCGGCGCGGAACTTTGGGGTTTTTCATCTGTCATGATGTCGTAATAACTCCAGGTGGAGTTATTTGTTGTTACAAACTTTGTTTGAGGGAATAACCTATTTTTAAGGATATCTTGACAACTGTATTGTGGCTTTTTGTCATTTTGGACTTCTTTGGTTTAGATAAAGCTTACTTATTTTTCTTAACTGCTGTGGTGCCCATTTGTAGTGTTTTCACTGTATTACTGAATGTATTCACAAATGCTTTACACACTGCCTCTGAGATAAGCCTGTTTGCTCGTGCCAAGCTACAAAGGAGGTGAGCAGGGGTTATTCTAGACATGTTTCCTCCCTAATCTGACTGGAAGCAAGGGTCCCAATTTGGACAAAGATACCTACCTCTGCCAACTAGAGACCCCAATTTCTAACACCTTTATACTGTATTTTGTTTTGCAAAAATGGTTCACAAATGCAATCGATAGGCTCAATGAATAACTACATCCTTCCTTGCATGTGTGGAGTTGCAAATGCGACCTACTATTAAAAAACAAAGAACTGCTACAACGCTGCCTCTCTATGTATTACTGAAGCCCAGCCTGATTACCATTTTGTCTCTAATTAATCTGCAATGTTAATAACGTGATTAAACACTTTTATTGCAACATGCGTTCAATTAATTTAATTTTCACACATTTGATCCTTTTAATACATTACTTTTGCTTTTGTGTGTCAACTCTCAATTAAGTTTGTTAAATTCATACATTTTATACAAGGCACTATTACCTATATCACTTTTCTTTCATACCACCTTTTTACCTCATCACATGATTCATTTTATTCTTAAATTTTGAAAGATTCCCTTCTAACGTGTAGCCTTACACACATTAAATAGAATTGGGGGCCAGATGTACGACCAGCAATTTTGCAACAAGCAAATTGCATTGCAATTGGCATTCACAATTTGCAAGTCGCAAACTAGATGTACAACAATGTGTTGAACACTGTTTGCGATTCCCAATGGGGTCGCAAATTGCAATTCTCATGAATATTAATGAGCCTCTCGCAATTTGCGAGCTCATTGGGAATGGCAAGCCCTCCCAGGTAAGGTGGCCTGCTGGGCTCAGCAGACCACCATGTCTGGGACTACTTTTAAATAAATCAGTTTTTTTATGCAGGCCATTTTCCTTAAAGGAAGACGGGATACATTTTTCTTTTTTTTTTTTTTAATGAAACGTGTTCGTTTAATTTTGTAGGTGTAGATGGTGGTCCCTGGGACCACTGCCTTCCCTTAAAAAATATTTTAAAAGCCTGTCACAAAAGGGAAGGGGTCCCATGGCGACCCCTTCCCATTTGCGACACCATTACCACCCTCATGAAGAGGGTGGTAATTTGCAGGTGTTTTGCAACCGCAACTGTGGTCGCAAAACATTCATACATGCGTTAGAGATTTGCTATTTGGAAGGGAACCTGCATGCTAAAATTGGTCGAACATCTGGCCCATAGTGCTTTGACACCTGCTTTATCGCAACTTCTGACTAATTCCACTATATTTTAAAAACACTAGTTGCCCCTATATTTTACCAATTTACAAAACAGTCAATTGCACTAATAATTTGCTTACATACCTCACTTTTAGGAGATTACCAAAAACCACATAGTGCCAGTTACTGTTTTCAAATTTTTCCAAGCAAACGAAAACCTCTCTACACAAAAAACTTCTCCCTCTTTAATATTTTCTTTAGTAATTGGTCTCTTGAATTTTACTGATTGCCTCTTCATAAAATAAATCTTTTTCTGCTCATATATTTGCTTTGTATACTGTTTTATTTACAAGCTATGCTATCATCCATCCACAAAAACAATTAACAACACAAACACTAAAACTCTGGTATTAAGTTAAGGCTGGTTTGTATATTTCAAAGAAAGCTTTAGCCTCTGGTGCTGCGATGTACTCACCACCAGCAATGTAAACACAGCTGAGGCAGTTCATGGTCCAAGCATATATCACCTCTATGAAACCACATGCTTCCTGTCCAGGGGTTTATAGGGAGCAGTAAACATCCACCTTATTATCACAAGCGTGAAATGGGTTATAGATTCTTTGCAGTGATACACGGTGCTCTTGAGCCATTTCTCAGGTACACCCAATGTCCACGTTGATGTGAGAAACCTGTAGTTATTGTATTTTTATTGAGCTTATCAGAGCTTGATCTGGTAATGGAAATTCTAATGCTTCTAGAGGAAAGTCTAAATCCAGAGAATATTCCTGCAGTTACCCCTTCCCCACCACAGGTAGAGGATAGAAGAGAACATTCACTCGCTGAGCAACACAGTTATCACCTTGAGTTATTATTTTAACTAAAGGCTAGGTTGTTGTGCTCTAAACATGGCCTGATTTGAAGTTGAGAGCAGTGATAAATCCAGAGGATAATCCTGCATTGGAATCTTAGGCTGGTCTACAGATAGGTGAGGTCGTAGTTGACGCGAAGACCTGGTCACCCTTCGGAGCCCCGCGTACTTGTCCTATGATGGGGAAAGTTTGATTGGTGGAGTTGCCTCTGGATTAAGTACATCCTCCGGTAATCAGAGGGTTTTCCATCACCCTAACTTTAAATCAGCCTGATTGCAACCATCTTTCAGTTTCATGCAACAATCACATTCAATGCTTTAATTAATATATCAATAGTTCTGCTGCCACGCTTTGCTTGGGCAATGTACGTGGGGAAGTAACAGTTTGTGTTGCTTTGCATCGGTTCTGAGTTGCCAGGTGTACTGCAAGGCTTTGCATCGCTCAGAATCGATTCCGATGAGGCTGGCAGCTGTGTGGCGAGGCTTTGCATCACTCTGTGTTGATTCTTGAGGCTGGCAGCTGTGCGGCGAAGCTTTGCCTCACTCTGTGTCGGTTCTTAAGAGGCTGGCAGCTGTGCGGCAAGGCCTTGCGTCACTCTGTGTTGATTCTTATGAGGCTGGCAGCTGTGCGGCGAGGCTTTGCATCATTCTGTCGATTCTTGAGGCTGGCAGTTGTGCGGTGAAGCTTTGCCTCACTCTGTGTCGATTCTTAAGAAGCTGGCAGCTGTGCGGCAAAGCTTTGTGTCACTCTGTGTTGATCTTAAGAGGCTGGCAGCTGTGCGGCGAGGCTTGGCGTCACTCTGTGTCGATTCTTATTTGGCTGGCAGCTGTGCGGCGAGGCTTGGCGTCACTCTGTGTCGATTCTTATTTGGCTGGCAGCTGTGCGGCGAGGCTTGGCGTCACTCTGTGTCGATTCTTATTTGGCTGGCAGCTGTGCGGCGAGGCTTGGCGTCACTCTGTGTCGATTCTTAAGAGGCTGGCAGCTGTGCAGCGGAGCGTTTGTGTCACTCTTTGTCGATTCTTATGAGGCTGGCAGCTGTGCGGCGAGGCTTTGCGTCACTGTGTTGATTCTTAAGAGGCTATAATCCAAAAACAAAATGATGCCTTAGGTCTGATTCAAACAATCAATTTATGAAAGAGCAATATAAATTGTCTCCTCCTAAATGAAATTAATCATTTTCATGAAACACATTCTACCTCATTTATATACCTCCATTTCCAATCCCAAACATAACACCAATTTTTGACTTGTACTTTATTTTTTGTGTTGATTAGAAAAATTCTTTACCAAAACGGCTTATTGATTTACCAACCAATATTTAGGTACAATAACAAACCAAACATATATATACACACATTATTTTTTACACCTATATATATACACACATATTTTTTATATCTCTTTCAAAATATGTTAGCCCAAATTTTTTTGAAAAAGAGGATGCTATAAACATGTACAACTAAGCATTCCTAAGAAACAAGATCTAACCAGAAATAAAAAAAAGAGCAAGGAAGGTCTTAAGAGGCTGGCAGCTGTGCGGCGAGGCTTTGCGTCACTCTTTGTCGATTCTTAAGAGGCTGGCAGCTGTGCGGCGAGGCTTTGCGTCACTCTTTGTCGATTCTTATGAGGCTGGCAGCTGTGCAGCGAGGCTTTGCTTCACACTGTGTCGATTCTTAAGAGGCTGGCAGCTGTGCGGCGAGGCTTTGCGTCACTCTTTGTCGATTCTTATGAGGCTGGCAGCTGTGCAGCGAGGCTTTGCTTCACACTGTGTCGATTCTTAAGAGGCTGGCAGCTGTGCGGCGAGGCTTTGCGTCACTCTTTGTCGATTCTTATGAGGCTGGCAGCTGTGCAGCGAGGCTTTGCTTCACACTGTGTCGATTCTTATGAGGCTGGCAGCTGTGCAGCGAGGCTTTGCTTCACACTGTGTCGATTCTTAAGAGGCTGGCAGCTGTGCGGCGAGGCTTTGCGTCACTCTTTGTCGATTCTTATGAGGCTGGCAGCTGTGCAGCGAGGCTTTGCTTCACACTGTGTCGATTCTTAAGAGGCTGGCAGCTGTGCGGCAAGGCTTTGCGTCACTCTTTGTCAATCCTTATGAGGCTGGCAGCTGTGCAGCGAAGCTTTGTATGGCTTCACATTGCTTCGCATTGTTTTATCCCACACACCCGAATTACTTACAAGCACTTTTATATCAGGTGTTATTAATGAAAGGGTAAACAGCCATAACAACGCGGGGATTACCCCGCACTGCTATTACAATGCTGCTTTTACAACGCAAGTCGTTACAACGACTTGCGCTGGAGGGCGCTGTTGGATAGGGAATAGTTTAATTTTCTATTCCAACACCTTCCCTACTGTAACGTGGGCTGGAGTTGGAATAGAAAATTAAACTATTCCACTATCCAGCGCTTACAGCGCAAGTCGTTGTAACTACTTGCGTTGTAAAAACAACATTGTAATGGCACGCGGGGTAAAAGCCCACGTTGTAATGCCATACAAACCAATGAAAGGTATAATTAAATATAGCAAACTGAAATATCTCCAAGCACTTTATTAACAGTTGTCATTGATGAAAGATTCACTCAAATATAGCAAGATGGAATATCTCCAGGCTCTTTAATAGCAGGTGTCATTAATGAAAGCTTTACTTAAATATTGTAAACAGAAATATCTTCAGGCTCCTTAATAACAGGTGTTATTAATGAACGATTCACGTATATACGGATAATGACTAAATCACTACCATTTAAATATACAAAAACTGTTTTTTATTCCAGCTTCAGCACCTCATCAAAGAATCCTGATATTGTGGTCAAAACTGCTGTATTCTCCATGTTTCTCCATTTGTAATTACATGTAGCTTAAGTAAATATACAAGAATATAATTTCGTTGTACTATCTAGTACATTTCTTTTATGTTAGTTATAGGTGCCACTTCCCACTGGCCACTGCTACATACAATAATTTTGAAGTAACTCTCCCCGCATTGCAAATTTTGAATGAATCAAACTTTTCTGATAAGAGCCCCGAGCACTAAGCTGTACGAATGTATTTATTTCTATCCAGACACATTTAGCTGCAATTTCTTTGCATTTTGTAATGTTGACAGATTTTGTAATTGTATATAATTTGTAATTGGCTTTGTATTTCAATGGCCTTTCATACTAGAAGGGATTTCACTGAAAACAGTTTTGGCTGAGGGGTGGCAATGTGCAATGACGAGAAGGGGGTTCGAGACGGTTTAGAGGAATGAATCAGTACACAGAATAGGTAGAAAGAGAGTGGATGATACAGTAGCTGGTGTGTGTGTGTGGGGGGGGGGGTAGAGTCCTGAAGTGTTTTTGAGTGCAGGAGAAGGCCTAATGGGCTGTTTTCTCCTGTCTGAAATTTCAGGTTTTGAGCCTGACTATGCTGCTGTGGCAGGGATGTGACGACAATATGCTATGATGCTTCTTTCGCAGATTTTTGTGTTGATCACTGTGCGGATGATGTAGCAGGTTTGATTGTGACTTCAATTGGTTCGTATGAGCCAGTGGAGTTCTCCAGCGCAGCAGCCTTCCGACTGCCAGAGATACAAAAAGGAGTACACAAGTAGACAAGTCTACTGTTGGGTCAATTAATCAAACATTTATAGAGCACAGCAAATCACTCCTTTTAATCGTGAGGGTCCATCCTCAAGCTTGTCCTTGCAGCCACCATGAGGTCAAGGTCTTGGAAGGATTGGGGGGAACACTCTATTGGGTCACAGTTATGCTGAGTGAAGTGTTGGTGGTCATACCACTACTTCAGAAGTAAATGGCAATAAATCAACTTGCTGCTTTTCCACAAACAAGTACGGGCCATCTTTTTATTGGTGACGAGGATCCTGAACGGCGACCACTGGCTTCTGCTCGACACTGCCGGAATCACTCTCATTGTTCCATCGATTCTCTCTCACCAGACTATCCCATGGCCAATGTTGGGCCTTTCTTTAAGTTCTATGCCCATTTCACCCAAATTCTGCACTGCCATGACTGCTGTAGCACCACCCTTCTCCTTCTCACAAAGAGTCCATGAGGAGCATGTGTGTGACTGGTTTATGCATTTCTACAGTGAGAATTTCTTTTGACAATTGTGCATTGGAGTCTACGTACCCCAGAGACAATATCTACAATGAGCGCCATCTTAAATAAAGCGTTCAAGCTAACATAGGAGCCTTCCTCATCTTTGTACCACATTTCAGTTTCACAACAGGCGTCTTGGATTGGGACAATATTTCTGAGTAATAATTTCACGATTCATGTATGTGTCTTGTATAGCGCACTGCTGCCCTGAGGCGTCATGGCGCTGTAGACCGCTGGGGAACCCGTCCTGGCTATCCCTGTGAGATGGTCCGGACTGGGTATCTCCAAGGTGAAACCAGGCATCCCCGGCGAATGTGGGGGACCATTGTAGAGATGAGTCAAGCTAATGCCCAGAGTTGCCGAGTGTGATCCCTGGTTAGAGTAGGCACCGAGGCGAGAATTATCGAGTCCGCTGACCCTGGTCCACGACCCTGCCGCGTCGAGAATTGAACCCTGGTCCCGGGCCATTCTCTGCTTCCGGGTCTGCCGCCTCTAACCAGTGAGCCACACCACTCCACATTCAGATAGACTGTGGATCGTTATTTTATATAGAAGTACTGTGTGGTGTCATTCAGTTCAATTACTTAATATACATTATTGTGATTTCTTTATAATTCAGTTCATCTGTGAAAATTTCAGTGGAAGGCATATGAGCTCCTGCTCCATTTTAACAGATGTTGGCAGACCACCCTTAAGCTGGCTTCACTGGATGCTTTTAGACATTTTAACATTTAAGGAAAAAAAAGCTGTGTTAGTACATAACTTAGGTCAGAGGGGAGATCTATGTTAAAAATCTTGCCCTTGATTGAAGATGTAAGAAACTGGATTGTTGGTCGACTGGGTGTCTTCCATTACCAATCCGAAACATCACTGTGACTCTGATACTCAATTCCATTGCAACATTTGTACAAGGATGTAGGGCGGACAATCAGCTCACTATTCGTTGGTTCCCAAAGGATATACCTATAGTGCATTTCCAGGAATCTGTGACGTACACAATAGCAACTCATTATGCCAAAGATAACCTAGGTACAAATTTATATGGAAAGAACAGTGTTTTAGCAGGGACGCAATTATTAAGGCATAAGATGGCATTGTGGATACCACAGAGTATCCTCTATATTCAGACAATAATTTCTAAGTGTTAATTTTCTTACAATAGGGTAATCATGCTCTTACTGTCCAAGGCTCTTTTTCAATTAGGTCTTCCATTTTTAGAAAGCCTGTCGTTGCACTAATCTGGATCCTCTGAAAGACTGTGACGATATATGCTGCTTCCTCCATGTCGACTTGTAGTTACGGCTCTCAATGTCCCAGCATTAGCCAGCCCTCCATTTGGTTTTCCAACTGATCAGTGGGCTACCTCCACTTGGGTTAACCATTTTCAAGCAAGTGATTCCCGACTTAATAGCCGAGTAAACTTTTGCCAACTACTCACAAGAGTGGGATGAGTTCTTTGGATTTCTGTGATTAATAACTGCACATAATACTGTTATTACATGGCATTTTTACCTTAAACCCAGCCCTTTATTTATTTACTATATTGTCTATACCCAGGCAACATAAAGTCCCACTAAGTAATAACTTATGTTGGTTGTATGCACTGTGGTGCTCTTCAGCACTCAACACAGGTTACACTTTCAACTTGTTCCCCCCTAACTCACAAATCCCCCCACCAGGCTGTAGACCCAATAGTGCCATTAACCAATACTTTGGTACTCCTTAGAGGTAACGACATGGCAGATTGACTCGTTTTTGGCTCTATCTTTTTATGCCTTTTAGTATACTCCCACTCATCACTGCCTTTTTATGGTCCGGCTTGACTGCACAGCCATCACCAATTATGTGAGAGAGGCTTTGGCTCCACCCACATGTTGAGAGCCAGGAGTCCATGTTTTGATTGGGTAAACGTTGTGTGCTTACAAAAAAAAGTGCTTGCCCTGTACACAACTGTGATCATTTTATTTATTCAGCTGCCTGAGCTTGAATTTTCAGGGGCTACCACATGACGTTGTAATGCTATTACAATGTTTTAGCTAACTAGATAATTTAGGGAGCTTTTCTCTGGTGCCAACACAGATGGAATGAGGCAAGTTATTAACCTACATGGATTTTTAGGTCTGGCTTCAGAGTGCAACTGTCACCTGACCTTTTCACCAACACCACTATTATTCTCGAGTTTTTTGCTTCCACACAAATAAATATCCATTCCCTTTTTTATCTCAATTCTTTATTAATGTTTTTTCAAAATCAAACATCCAATGACGACAATCAAATACCTTCATAAAAAACAAAAAAAAGAAACACCAGTTAAACAATATTAGATGTGGGCAATGACATTGATCACAAAAATAAATTAAAAATAATAAAAATAAGAATAGTACAAATACCTCGGTTACATGTGTATATGATAAATCAATACAACAGGAAGAAGAAAATGTAGTGTTTCATACAACAACATGTGTCATGTATACAATATATCAGAATCAATGGAGAACCTATGAATAGTAAATATGCATTATACAGTCAGAATCACCTTAAAGGTATAAAAGGACCCCATATATGATCGAATAGATGCAAATTGTCATTCAATGTATTAATCATTTTTTCAAATTGAGCCACAGGAAACATGTCTTCAAGCCAAGATGGAAGTGGTGAAATAACATTAGTTCCTCAAAAATGTAAAATATTAACTTTGGTTAGACAGAGAGCAGTAGAAAGCCACTTAAAGGGATGAATGGATAGAGGGGATATTTCAGATGTATCATGTTAAAGTTATAAACTTTCTGACAGGGAAAAATTAATAAAAGAGTATGTTTGCAGAAAACCTTCAATCTGGAGCCAAAATGTGTGAATATTAGGGCATTCCCACAGAATATGAACTATATTTCAACCAGGTGTGTTACAACACCAGCAAAGGGAATCAGGACCAAGGTGAGCTGCGTACAATTTGGCCATTGACAATTGCCAATAATGTAGTATTTTGAAATAATAAAATATAATATTCGTTTGTTGTAATTATCTAATTTAGTATCCAACTCTTTATCAGTAATTTCCAGATTCAAACACGTAGACCACCATGATCTTAAGTTACTGGAGGTCTTAGTAGAAAATGAAGAGTCGATTGAAATGGCATAGAGACCGGACACTGTACTCTTGAAATGTTTCCAAATGTGAATATATCGTGCAATTGGGGAGTGGGTTGTTATTTCGGGAGCTTTTAGTGCACTTAGAGTGGGTCACGAGGAAAATTGATTGTATCTAATCATCTGTGATGAAGGAAGATCAACGTTGTGTTGTAAACTTGAGAATGATTTTAAAGAATGATTATGTACACATACATCCTTTCCATGAAATATTTTATGTCTGGTCCAAAATAGACCAGTTGAGTTCAGCCCCTTTGTACGTGATATCTGCATTATTCCATAACAGAGCTTCAAAATGAAGATGAATATGAGTATTCGTAATCTTGTGCGCTTTCTGCGATGCTAATTGTGAAGAATAAATAATAGGATTAGTTGAATTAGTAAATTTTGGTTGTTTCATATAATAAATCGCCAATTCCATATCAGATTGAAATATTGAGCGTTCAAACAAAACCCAGAGTGGTGTATTCCCATGAGTGGGTGGCATATAAATAGAATGAGCCAATTGTTGTGCTATCCAACAATATTTTAAATGAGGAGAGGATGTAGCCTTATGGCTAGAGTGGTCGACCTCGAAGAGGGAAAACCGGGTTTGAGTCTCGGAAACAACGCCCAACATCCTGTGATTCTGGGTAAATCACTTAATCTCCCTGTGCCTAAAAAAAATTAATTTGTCCTTGTGTACCTAAATTGGTGTTCCTGTAAAGCACTCTGATATCCGCTATCTTTGGGTCCAGTTCGTGCTACATAAACCTGTAAAAAAAAAATTGCAGCTGAGGAATGTAACTTGGTGCCACTCAATCGGGGTCTGTCTTTGCCCGATATGAACTGGGAAATAGTGGATATCTGTTAATCAAGGAGAGGAGGCTGCTTACTCCTATCTTCATTGGGCCTGGAGACACAGCCAAGTAAGTAAGGAGGCCGGTCCCTGCTCGCGGTACAGCCACCAGGGGGAACATCCTTTACAACGCAACTTTTACAACGCACTACCATTACGAAACAACTTTTACAACGCTAGTTATTACAACGCATTGCACTGGGGGGCGCTCTAGGATAGGGAATAGTTTAATTACTATCCAACACCTTCCCTAATATCCACGGGGACTGGAGTTGGAATAGTAAATTGAACTATTCACTATACAGCACCCTCCAACGCAAGTCGTTGTAACGACTTGCGTTGTAAAACCTGCGTCGTAATGGCATGCGTTGAAAAAGCATGCGTTGAAACGTCATACATCCGCCACCAGTCATGCTGCCTTTGGCCATAACTGAGCGTGCAGCACTTTACCGCTAGCAGCGTGTGACCTCCCCTCCTTTTTAGACATTACCTTTTTCTCCTTTATCTCCAATTCCAGAGTGCTAATAAGTCCCGACCCTCCGGCGGAAGTACAGGGATTTTTGTCCTCTGTAAACAGGAGTAAGCATCCTACTTGTAGATAATTTGCACATTTATTTTACGCATCTAGGTACTAGCACCTGTAGCGCATATACCAAACCGGCAATTGCCACGTTCCATCACAAGCACCTACACCCCCGCCTTATTCGCTCACACGTCTAGGCACCAGGCGCTAACCCACCCATGTGCGTGGTTGACAATTTTGCGTTTTTTAACTTTATGTGTCTTTTGTTTGTCCTTTTTTCCTTTACAGTTACAAACTGAGAGGAAATACCTCTTACATATATCAGCGCCTTAGCGCGTGCTTCACATACAGGCCACTGATAACCACATAGATCCCTGTAACACCCCCACACATAGGTCCTGAAGAAAGCCAGTTTAATAAAAAGGCCTGGCTGAAACTAGTCGACCACACTGGATATGGGAGACCATAAGTCAACCCCTACACGTCCCAAGCCTTTGTTTTTAACCTCTGCCTGGGGCCCACCAATAAAGTAACCATTAGGGACCCCAAGGACAGAATTTTAAAATCTCACGCAACACACCTGCACAGCACACTCACCTTCCAAAAAGCCAGCTCCTCAGTAATCTGGCGTCGCAGCACACCTGAGGAGCCCCCGGTGCCTCGGGTGGGGCCCGATGATGAAGCATGCCACCAACTAGGTTGGTGGGTGAGGGCCTTCATACTAAACCAAATGGTTTCCCATGCAGACACATAGCATACAGACATAGCTAGTTCTCTTGGATTAACCACAAATAGTGGATATCAACATTTTAAGAAGAGCTCTTGGGTTGGTAAGTGGAATCATGCCGAAAATATAATTGAATTTCGGAATTGTGTTCATTTCTATTATTTGCACCCTACCTCATAATGACAGGATTAGATGCGACCATCGTTGAAAATCTCATTTGATCTGTTCAAATATCAGACTTATATTTATCCATAATCATGTCCTTTAAACCTCTATTAACCCGGGCGGAGTGCCCGACATGACGAGGGGCAAAGGCGGCGGTGTCCCTACCACACATGGACCTATAGATAAATTTACTGGGCCCGGTATGGCGAGCGGATCGGCTGGCTCGACGTAAGGGACCCCGCCTTACAATGCAGCTCTACTGGTGGCGATTACCCAATCGCGAGACATGCTGGACGCTAAGATTGGTGCGGTTGGGTCCGACGTGATGCTGCTACGGCAGGACTTGTGCAACGCAGTGTCCCGCATAACAGAGGCGGAGGCGCGAGTGTCGGGGGTGGAGGACGATGTCACCATACTCAAACAGAAAGTGGCGAAGCTGGAGAGTACCCAGAAGGGCCTGGCGCTACGGGTTGAAGACGCCTAAGGGAGGGCCAGGCGCAACAACCTAAGTTTTGTGGGCTTTGCGAAGGGCTGTGAGTCTGGCAATGTGGAACGATTCCTCACACAGTGGCTGGAGGGTTGGCTCCCCCGGACGCCATGTTCCGCTGCTTCGTGATCGAGCGGGCGCACAGTGCGTTCACTCAGAAACCGCCGGTGGGAGCCCGACCTCGCCCAGTCATTGTGAAGCTCCTGAACTATCTTGACCGAGACACGATCCTGAAGCAGGCCCGGGCCAAAGAACCCTTGCTATACGACAACCGCCATATCATGGTATTCCCCGACTACACGCGCCGGGTGCAGCAGCAGCGCCAGTCCTTCCAGGCAGCCAAGGCCCGACTACGGGAGCTTAAATTGCAGTATGCCCTACTCTTCCCAGCGCCCCTTCGTGTGGTGTTCCAGTCCCGCACCATGTTCTTCGATACTCCGGAAGACGTCTTCAAGTGGACGGACGAAACTGTGCGGGTGCGGCCTCACACTCCACCGGGCATGCACTCGGACTCCTCCTTGAGTGAAGGCCTGCGGAGGGGCTCACAGAGGCCGTGCAGGCGCGGCACCAGACGATCTCGTTCCAAGCGGCGGCCGTTGTCCTGCAGTCCAGCGTTGGTGGGAGACGAGGGATCACAGCAGCAAGACACTGGCCCCTCAGCCCTGGCGGACAGTCATCGGACGGATGGGGCATCCTGAGTGGACATGATGGGATAGTTGATTTACAATGTCCGAGGGAGCTCCGAGATGGGCTCCTACCCTACTGACTCTACACCCGTAGGCAGCAAGTGGGACTGTTATGGATGGTAAGTTAGGGATCCATTGGTGGGGCAGGCCCGGGTCCTCCTGTTGGGGGCTTGGTCCCTGTCTCGCCGCGACAGATACTTCAGAGTACTTTGAGGTATGGGGTGGGGGGTTGTTGGGGTTGGGGTGGTTTTGTTAAGGGGTTGAGGTGTGCATTCACACTGGGTTCTGGTTGGAGGGTTTCCTCTTTTATGGGTCTGCGGGATGGGGTGGAGGGAGTGTGTGTATCTGAATGGCTAGTGGACGACTGATGGCTACTCGTCCCCTGGGTACACTATGTGTTGTTAGCTGGAATGTTCGGGGGCTCCTCGATAAGATTAAACGGGGGGCGGTGCTGCGACAGGCCAAGAGGGTTGCTGCTGATGTCCTGCTACTGCAGGAGACCCACTTGCTGGGCTCAAAGGTTTGTGTTTGCAGCACTATGGCTATCAATACATTTTCCATGCTGGTTTTACTCCGGGGTCCAGGGGGGTTGCTATTTTGATACACCGCAGGATCCCTTATGTACATGTACAGCAGTGGGCGGATGGGCAGGGGCGCTATGTCTTTGTTCGGGGTACCATTGGACAGGACCCGGTGGTCTTTGTCAATGTTCACGCCCCCCCTCCCCAGCAGTGGCACCTGGTTGAAAAATTGTTGGCAGCGTGGGATGATATCCCATATAGCGGGAGACTGGAACGATGTTATGGACCTTTCCCGAGACAGGCGCCGGACGTGTGGGTATCGGGGCAGCCCCCAGCCCACGAGGTTGCATTCCCTGGCCTCCAGCCTTGATTGGGTGGATACGTGCCACCTTCACCATGGTAATGAGAGTGGGTACACCTATGTTTCGTCAGTGCCTGCGTCCTTTTCCAGATTGGATTACCTCTTTGTTCCTAGAGGGGTGGCCCCGAGGGTGGTGTCTGCGGGTATTCATCCATGAGGGCTCTCTGATCATTCAGCCATATATGTGGTGCTGCAGTTGGATGGGAGGTGGTCGCTGTTTCGTTGGCGCTTATCGGTCTGGTATCTACTCAATGACAAATACGACAATCAAATGAGGAAGGTGATTGCGGACTTCCTGGTCGCAAATGTAGGCTCAGTTCCGGGAGTGACAACGGTTTGGGAGGCGATGAAGCCTACCCTTCGGGGTTAGATATAGCTTGGTGCACGGAGGCTCGGGGGCAGCGTCGGGAGGAACTAGTCAAGGCGGAAGCGGAGATAGTGCGCCTGGAACGCCAGAGTGGGGAGGTGGATGGGGGTAGAGGGGTGAGATGCCTGATGCAGGCGCAGCAGTCTTACGCCTCCTCCTGTTGGACGAGGCGAGGCAAGCATGGCTGGCAACGCGAAGTCGGATCTGCCAGTGGGGAGACAAGTCCAGCAAAATGTTGCTTAGGCTCTGCCAGGGCACTTTTAGTCCACAGGTCCTTCCGGGGGCCCTTGATGTTAGCGGGGCGCCGCTAGCGGGCCCCCAGGCTATCGCCAATAGTTTCGCTACTTACTATGCGGCCCTCTACACCCCTCAGGAGTGCCTGGCGGAGGAGTGGGTGGATAAGTTCATAGTGGACCTGGGTGGGGCATTGGGGGAGCTGAACACCGGGAAGGCTCCAGGCCCAAACGGGTTCCCCAGCGAATTCTTCAAGCGGTATTTTCTCCAGCTGGCTCCACATTATCAAGCTGTGTTCTAGAGAGGCAGGCAGGCTTCCCCCTGACTGGAGACATGCGGAGGTTGTCTTCCAAAAGCCGGGCAGACCGCCGGAACAACACGCCTCATACCTTCCAATCTCCTTACTGAACGTCGAGGCCAAGGTCCTGGCTAAGGCCCTGGCGAACCGCCTCCTTCCGCACATAAAGACCTTAGTGCATCCTGCAACAGAACCCTGCAATCTCCTGAGGCGGAAGCCGGGAGACGACGGAATCTTTTTAAAAATTTGAATCTTTCTTGTGTCACTTGTAAAATACTTTGTACTTTTTAAAACGCGCACTCACCTGGTTGCCACCTTCATAGCGGGCCAGTGATACGCTTAAACAGCGACTCCTTCGCTGCAACGACCCACTCAAAACAAATGTTTTGCCGCCATTGACGGCGAGGAGTAGAGGCCACGCCTACCTCTAGGCCACGCCCACCCGCCGCATTATAAAAACGCTGCCTCTAGCGCTACATCACTAGAACCCTGCAATCTCCTGAGGCGGAAGCCGGGAGACGACGGAATCTTTTTAAAAATTTGAATCTTTCTTGTGTCACTTGTAAAATACTTTGTACTTTTTAAAACGCGCACTCACCTGGTTGCCACCTTCATAGCGGGCCAGTGATACGCTTAAACAGCGACTCCTTCGCTGCAACGACCCACTCAAAACAAATGTTTTGCCGCCATTGACGGCGAGGAGTAGAGGCCACGCCTACCTCTAGGCCACGCCCACCCGCCGCATTATAAAAACGCTGCCTCTAGCGCTACATCACTAGAACCCTGCAATCTCCTGAGGCGGAAGCCGGGAGACGACGGAATCTTTTTAAAAATTTGAATCTTTCTTGTGTCACTTGTAAAATACTTTGTACTTTTTAAAACGCGCACTCACCTGGTTGCCACCTTCATAGCGGGCCAGTGATACGCTTAAACAGCGACTCCTTCGCTGCAACGACCCACTCAAAACAAATGTTTTGCCGCCATTGACGGCGAGGAGTAGAGGCCACGCCTACCTCTAGGCCACGCCCACCCGCCGCATTATAAAAACGCTGCCTCTAGCGCTACATCACTAGAACCCTGCAATCTCCTGAGGCGGAAGCCGGGAGACGACGGAATCTTTTTAAAAATTTGAATCTTTCTTGTGTCACTTGTAAAATACTTTGTACTTTTTAAAACGCGCACTCACCTGGTTGCCACCTTCATAGCGGGCCAGTGATACGCTTAAACAGCGACTCCTTCGCTGCAACGACCCACTCAAAACAAATGTTTTGCCGCCATTGACGGCGAGGAGTAGAGGCCACGCCTACCTCTAGGCCACACCCACCCCCCCCTTTTTTTCCCTTTTTAGGGATGTGCAATTACCGTACGCGCAGCGGACGGGCGCAGCGGGCGCGCCGAAGGCGCGCCCAAGGCAAGCCCGTCTTCGCCCGTCCTCGCCAAGTCCTCGCCTCTCGCCAGACTCCCTGCCCAAAAAATCGTCTATGACAGTAACATTCTGCGGTCGCTCAACATCGGCCCCAGATGCAACAATATAGAAGGTTGCATTGGTAGTACCTCCCTCTACTGCAAGCTTTGTAATCTGGCCATACCGGAACCATGCCTGACAAGCCATAAAGAGATTAAAAGGAACGATACCTCACTCACCATCATGCAGCTGAACGTCAGATCTCTAGTTAAACACCATGCAGAGGTAAGAACTCTCCTTATGGACGAGAACCCAGACATAATGTTTCTAAGTGAAACATGGCTCAAAGATGACCTTACTAGCATCCCTAATTTAACAATACCGGACGGGTTCTCTATGACGTGCATCAATAGAGACTCAAGAGGAGGCGGCATTGCTGCCATCTACAGAACCCCCTTTACCTGCTCCTTCCAAAAGGAAAGTATCGCAGACTGCGAATGTGCCCGCTTTAAAATCTCCACGAGCCCTCACTGCACTTTCTCGGGCCTTTTTATTTACAGACCCCCGGGACCTTCTGCTAAGTTCACGGAAGAGGTCATCGATGTTACAAATGCCTTGATCACTGGCTCGGCTAATTTCACGATTTTAGGAGATCTCAATCTCCACTTAGACAATGAAACGGACGCTAAAATTAGCAACTTTGTCACGGACCTAGCCGCCCTGCAACTAACTCAGTTGGTCAAATCTCCCACACATGTAGCAGGACACTTACTTGATCCAGTATTTACTAACATTCCCGAGGCTACAACGGATGACCCTAAACCTATGGCATGGACTGATCACTCATTAATAACCCTCTCCATTCCGAATAACTCCCCTCCTAAGAAAAAATCACCCACCTCCTGTTTAAAAAGACCCTGGCATAAACTCCGACAAGGTGACCTTGCGGCCAGCTTGGGGCAACCTACCCTGGATAACACAGACGACATAGAAAAATCTTACGCGTCGTTCCAGGATTGGATCACCAAGGGGCTGGACACTATCATACCAGCCAAGTGGACAAAAGGACGTAGTACTCCTTCCAACCCTTGGTTTGACGATAGTCTGAAAAAAATGAGGAAAGCCTGCAAGAAAATAGAACGGCAATGGAGGAAGGAATATAAGCAGAATGATAAAATCTTATACTTGGCTTCGCTGAAATCATACCACAAGGCAATTCGGTCAGCCCGTGCTGCCTTCTACGCCTTTGAAATAAAATCCAGTTCAAACCCCACGAAAACTATCTTCCAAATTGTGCAAAAAATACAAAACGGAGCCAAACCGGCCACTCATATCACCTCCACGCAACAATGTGAAGAACTAGCTACCTTCTTCACGGACAAGGTGAAGAAAATTTACAACACCTTCACCCAGGACATCCCAGGAGACGTCGATTCTCCTAACGCCACCTTCGGAGACGCCAGGCTCACTCGCCTACCCGCCATCTCCAGTGAAGAACTTACTAAACTTTGTAGGAAGGTGAAGTCGGGTGCTCCAACAGACCCAATGAGACCTAGTCACTTTCTAGGAGCCTTGGAATTCTTCCTCCCACCCCTAACCGTGATTCTGAATCTATCATTTGCTACGGCCACGGTACCCATCTGCTGGAAACAGGCCTGGGTAACTCCGATTATAAAAAAACCCTCCCTAGACCCCGCTAAACCAGAGAATTACCGGCCTGTCTCACTGTTACCTTGGGTCGCTAAATTAGCGGAAGCCCACGCGAATAAAATACTCAGTGAGTATATGGCGAAAAATAATATCCTGGACCCCTCCCAACATGGCTTCAGGCCGGGCCATAGTACGGAATCCGCGCTCCTTACCTCCACTGAGAGCCTGCGGGAAATCATGGACACCGGTAAAAGTGCCGCGCTGATACTGCTCGATCTTAGCGCGGCCTTTGACACGGTGTCACATGCCATTCTGCTAAAACGCCTGGAAAATATAGGAATCGTGGACTCAGCGCTCCAATGGTTTCGGTCATTCTTAACCAGCAGATCATTCAGGGTATCTGCCCCTCCGTTTATCTCCAAACCCCAAGACATAGGACAAGGTGTCCCACAGGGTTCGGCTCTCAGTCCCTCCCTGTTTAATCTATATATGCAACCTTTGGCGGAGGTTGCTAAAACATGGGGCCTCACAATGGTGTCGTATGCTGACGACACTCAGTTGGTCATCAGCCTTAGTGAGGCCCCCTCCCCGGAGGCCACCAACTTCAGGGATGGACTGTCTGCTGTAGCCAAGTGGATGACAGCAAATTGCCTCCAACTGAACGGTGGCAAAACCGAGGTACTGATAATGGGAAAAAACAGCAACAACTGGAACGATCTATGGTGGCCTCAGTCCCTGGACCCAGCACCCCCTCCAAAAAACTTAGTAAAAAATCTAGGGGTATGGCTGGACTCAACCCTGAGCTTCCAAGCGCACACAAAAAAAGTCGCCGCAACCTGCATTGGACTACTGAGAAGCCTATACCCCATCCTAGGCTACTTCGACTCCAAGACACGACAACTCATAGTACAGTCTACTATCTTGTCAAGACTGGACTATGCGAGCGTCCTGTTGCTGGGAGCTAATAAAGCTGAGATAAAAAGATTCCAAAGAATCCAGAACTCGGTGGCTAGAGCGATAGTAGGCCTTCCAAGAAGGTGCTCAGTAAGAGCGACTATGTACAGACTTCACTGGCTGCCCATAGAAGCCCGTATCCAGTTCAAGGCCCTCTTATTTGCCTTTAAAATCTTGAAGAATGAAGGCCCAGAGCTTCTCCGTCCTCTGCTGACCCCCTATAAACCCAAACGGAACCTCCGGTCTATGGGGCAACATCTAGCTCTGATACCCCAGACGAAATTCTGTCGCATCGGAGGCCGCTCTTTCAAACTTCTGGGGGCCAAGCTGTGGAACTCCCTCCCTCTCCACATCCGCTGCATGGATGATCTGCTAGCCTTCCGAAGAGCGATTAAAACCCATCTATTTCCCGCCCCGTAGGTCCCTCTCTCGCATCCAGTAGATTGTGTTACGGTTCTAGCGCCGGGACGCCCCGTCGCTGGGGCAGCTGTTGCGCTCTACAAAACAGGTAACATAACATAACATAACATAACATCCGGACCAGGCCGGATTTATGCACCAGCGGGCAACCGGCACAATATTCGGAGGGCTCATGTGGCGCTGGCGACGGCGAGGCGGCAGGGGGTTCCTGCGGCCCTCTTGCTTGCTGACATGGATCGGGCTTTTGATTCCCTTAGCTGGGTCTACCTGTTCGCCCTCTTGCGCAGACTGAACTTGGGCCCCCGGTTTCTGCCCTATATACACCTGTTGTATACCGACTTGACAGCATCGGTCCGGGTGGCCGGGGCTACATCGCCGAGCTTCTCCGTGCGGCGCGGAACCCGTCAGGGCAGCCCTCTGTCGCCTTACCTTTTCGCTCTGGCGATGGAGCCACTCGCGGCTTGGGTGCGTATGGATGCGCAGCTGAAGGGCCTGGAGTGGACACCCGGGATTTCGGATAGGATCGCGCTGTACGTCGATGATGTCCTTTTCTTTTTGATGGACTTGGACAAATCGGGTCCGAGGATCCTGGAGATCATGCGCATCTTTGGGGAATCCTCTGGATTGTACTTGAATCCCCGGAAGTCCACCCTGTGGATACTAGGAGATCCCGGGCCGGTGGGCTCCTGGGCCTCTGCTCTGCAACGGGCTGATGGCGGCCTCCGATATCTGGGGGTGTTCCTTACTGACGTGCCGGCAGTGGTGTGGGAGAAAAACCTTGCGCCAGTGTGGGAGCGGGCTCGAGCCGACATGAAACTCTGGTCGCGTATGCCTCTTACCATCTACGAAAAGGTATGGATGCCGTCAAGGGATTTATTCAATGAGTAGTTAATGGATCAAATTAGTTTCAAAGGATATATTAATAATCCTTACAGGCAATTAATGCAACAAAAAAATATTGATTCAAACATATAGCTAATATTAAACCAAAACATATAAGTAACATATAAACAACAAACACAAAAGGTGTATTATGAAAATAGAGTTTATCAGACAGTTTTTTGCAAAATGGGTAAGTTCATATATACAGATAAGAATTATACACAGAAAAATTAGGTCTGAAGGTACACGTATAAATTAATTAATAGGTGACTCAAAAGAATCTAAAGCATCTATCCCAAAACAGAATGAATAAAACAAAATAGGGATGAGATGAAAGTCGACGTTTCGGTCTCCTAAACAACACTTTTTGAGACCATCCTCAGGACTGATGTCAATTGTTGACCTGTATATAACCACAAGTAATCTGAAATAAAAATATTTACAATTACATATAAATCAAATATTTACATGTAAATACCACCTTTATGACAAATACAACAAGACAACTCACAGAGAAACAAAACAATAAACAACATTTACAAATTTCTATTGAAGAGATGTGCAGTTTAACCATTCGGAGCTACTTATACAAAGTCTCTACATAATACAACTTAGTTTTCAAATGGAATCAAAAAGCACTATCTCAATGATTTAGGCTGGCTATAAGGAGATCAAACAAGTGCATTGTATACTCAACTAGTAATCAACTTAACTTTTCCAAAAGTACAGGTACTAGTTCTGTATCGTATTTGGGAATAATTACGGACATTTAAGATAGCTGTCTCACATTATCGCAATCAACAAAGTCAGTGCAAACAGACCTAGGCATATCCACTATCAAGAGTTAATTATTTTGATCAACACATATACTACCAAATTATAAACTATACTTCATTTTCTACAAAATTCTACCCAAGCAATATGTACCACTGATTTGGAGCGGATGCTTTATGAACAAGGGGCAGAAATGAACCCACCATAAAAAGGGGAACTAGTTACCTTAATTGCAATGATAGAAGGCAAACTCAATCGTTGCTCGATCACGATTTCATTTAAGGTGACAGTACTGGAGCTGTTCCTAAATATGAGTGATATAGTTATATACACATCGATATAGCAGGAGATTAATGTGACGATTCAAGAGAAGTTGTATGTACCTAATTGCAAGCGGATATCGCAGCTTTTAGTTGTGAGATAGACGGACTATGGTTTCAAAATTCCACCAAGGTGATCTGTAAAAGGAACCCAGCACAACGCACCATTAATATGTTAACCTTAGTCACATAGAGGAGTCATCAGAAAGGTGCAGAAAGGTTCGATAACCTACCTAATAAATGGTATTGGATGCATATACTTCAGGAGAGAGCTAGAATGATCTTCGAATGCCAAAGGAGTCGGGCGTAGCCAGATCTATAAATTTAATGAATAGCGATAAGTTTTTCTGTTTACTACCTATAGCGTTACAGATAAAAAAGGATAACTAAGGACAAATTTACCGGATGAGGCCGAAAACTAGGCACAGCTCAGGGGGGTCTTCAAGAAGTTACGTGCAGGACGTCTATAACAAGAAAAAAGTGAACACACAGGTGTCAACTTTATGTGGCGAAAAAACGGGGTCAAAAATCTCTTAGGACGCCTATAGCGTGGAACTCACCTAGTGTTAACCGGTAGTCTACGAGTAATTCCCAAGCCGAACGAAACGGGCAGCAAAATGAATGCGGAAAAGACCTTAGAACACCGCCCATATTTAAAGCGCCGTTTGGAGCGCGAAATAGGACTAAGGTGCATGGCCGCCATGTTGAAAGGGTCGCATAGTCAAATTGTGTGTAAAACACAATATCCTTTTAGTAAAACGTAAAAATAGTGAAGTAACAGATATAATGAGCCGCGTGTCACGTATTAAGATCTATATTGGGGCATCGTACGTTTGAACATAGTGATGTCATATCACCTCACGGACATCAGCGTAATAGTTAATGGAATATATTATATAGGTCAATGATAAAAAAGGGGGGCCTAGTTGTGTCTACTATATAATACGCTGTTGGGACAGGAAGGAATCAGAGAGTAGGGTGTGTTCGCAGAGCATCCGCTTCCTTGTATTATTTGGTGTAAAAACATTGATCAAAGACCATTGGTACATCACATATTATATGAAAAACAGTTGAGAAATGTTCCAAAAACCATTATAATATTTATGACATAGAAAACGGACAGAATGCATTATATACAACAATCAAGGCAGGCAAGCCAACGCATGCCATTCAGTTGCCGAATTTAAACCCCGTTTTACTGTGTCAGTCAGACAAATCAGTTTTCCTTCTCTTAATGAAAGTACCCTGTCTATGTTATTTTGTCTCTTGTTAGGTCTAATGACTTCTAGGACCCACCACATCCTGTCAGTTTCCTTATGTCCCTGTTGTACATAATGTTCAACCAATGGTGCATTATCTTTCTTGCACCGGATGCGTGACTGATGTTGGAGAATTCGTTTCTTAATGGGTTGGACTGTTTTACCTAGATAGTGCAACAGACACGGGCATTGAATACAATACACTACGTTTGTAGTATTACAATTAGAGAAATTCTTAGCTGTGAAGCAGATGCCATTAATTTCACAGGTTTTCACTGTCTTAGTTGTGGCACAAGCAACACAATTGTTACATTTGTGGTGGCCAACTAGTGGGACAAGTTGTCTCATGTTGTCTACAGTGTTGTCAAGAGGGGTGTTATCATAAGCATGAATCAATCTATCTCGTAAGTTAGTACCTCTTTTGAAGGCAAACATAGGTTTCTGCACGAATTCTGGAAGAGAATGAAGTAGATTCCATTGTCTAGATACTATTTTTTTGATGGCATTAGAGTGTGTGCCAAACGTAGACACACAGACAATGTTAGTTTTGTTCTGTCGTTCCTTGATAGTAAGCAAAGCATCACGGTTATTATACCAAGCCCTCTTCATCGATTTACGAAGGAGTCTGGAAGGATATCCGCGAGATTGTAATTTATCTTTAAGTTTTTTAGCTTCGCAGAAGTAGTCGTTCTTAAACGTGCAATTTCGTCGAAGACGAAGAAATTGCCCAAAAGGCAGCCCATCTTTCAATGCTTGAGGATGATGGCTTGTATAACGTAGCAAGGTGTTCCTAGCTGTTTTCTTAGTAAACAAGGTGGTGTAAAGCTGGTTGTTACTATCTACTTTGATGGTGATATCCAAAAATGGCATTTCTTCTCTGTTATGTTCAAGTGTGAATTGTAAATTACTATTTCTAGAGTTTAGCCATAGATGGAACTCATTGAGTTGAACTAAGGTGCCGTCCCAGACCATAAACACGTCATCTATATAACGTAGCCATTTCAAAATATTCGTAGAGAATGGATTGGATGTATGCCAGATGTGTGCATCCTCAAAATCTGCAACATATATATTCGCTATGTCAGGGGCAAAGATGGCACCCATTGCTACTCCCTTCTCTTGTAAGTAGAATGAGTTTTGATACAAGAAGTTTTCACACAGAGGGAGTCTTACACATTCTAAAATAAATGAGGTCGGGACCAAATGGGGTCTTAGTCTAGATTCCAAGAGGGTATTAAGTATGTCAAGTACCTCTAAACTTCTTGTTGATTATTCTTACCATCTACGGCAACTCGGCTATTTTTAAAATGGTTGCACTCCCCCGGTTGCTATATCAGCTCCAGAATCATCCATATCTGATTGCGCCTCAATGGTTCCAGCAGGTTAATTCTGCGTTGGGGCAGTTCATCTGGGCAGGGGGAGCGGTCCGCGTGGCAATCCGTAAGTGCTTCCTTTCCACCTACTGCGGAGGGCTGGCTACCTCCGATATCTTGTCCTATTATCAGGCCTCCCACCTTCTGATACTAAACGACTGGTGGTACGGGGACAGGGGGGACCCGGCGTACGTGCTAGAACGCGGCCTAAAGGACCCGCACTCCCTACATACCATTCTGTACTCGACGCCCTTGTTAAAGGAGCCACCACCGGGCACTGGACTGATATTCCGCATATGGAGACAATAATTGAAATGCATGGAGTGTTGGGGTACCCTCACAGAGGAAACCCCGTTGTGGCACAATGGGCGCCTGCCGGAGCTGGCTGCCCTCCGGGGCTTTGGTGGATGGCACGCCATTGGGGTCTCGACTCTGGGTGACGTGCTCAGGCAGGGGACTTTCCGGTCCTTTGCGGAGCTCCAGAGGGAGTTCAGTATGCCAAAGACACAATTCTTTCGTTACCTACAGCTCCGGCACGCGCTGTCCCCTTACCTGGAGGGAGTGGCCATATTTCCGGAGTTTAGCCCCTTGGAGGCTAAGGTATTCATGGGCGACCTGGAGACCAAGAAAATAACTAAGATATACCAATCGCTGTTCACTCACAGTGCACCGGCCCTAGATGATCTGAGAAGGACATGGGAGGCGGACGTAGGCGCCCTGGAGGAGGAAGACTGGAGGGAGGCATTGGCTGCTCCGCAAGGGGCGGCAATAGCTATGCGTCTCCGGCTAATACAGTTTAAGTACCTGCATCGGGTCTACTTCACGAGGGCCCGGCTGTGGCGGGTGGGACTGGTGGCCTCCCCGGAATGCCTTCGGTGTGGTCGGGTGGAGGGCACGTTCCTACATACTGTGTGGTCTTGCCCTGGGTTGGATCGGTTCTGGAGGGGGGTGTTCTCCTGCCTGGCGGAGGTCCTGGGGTCGGAGCTCACACGGACGCCCCAGCTCACCCTTTTGCATGTAATGGAGGGAGTGGGGGGCAATGTCTGTAAGCGCCACCTGTTACTCCTAGGGCTCACCTTGGCGAAGCGGGACATTGCAAGGCAGTGGAAGGATGTTCAGGCTCCACCATTGTCACTTTGGAAAAATGGCCTTGATTTCAATATGGGACTGGAGCAACCCATCTTTCGGGCACGTGGATGTCCGGCAAACATTATAAAATATGGAAGAGGTGGGCCGATTATAGGGGATTGTGGTTTGATGCCCCAGCTGAGCCTGCGGATCTCCCTGGGGAGTGACCAGGGGGACTTACTGGGTGGGGGTGGGGGTGTCCGGGGGGGGAAGATCGGGGGTAGGTGGAATCCGGGGGAGACTGTAGCTTAGTGGATCTGTGTATGCGCTTCCTCTGTACGCACGTCTTGTGACCCTATACTGTGCAGTGCTGTGAACCCAATGGAATGTTGCGCAAGTTGTCAAGAAGTGTGGCTCACTGGTTAGAGGCGGCAGACCCGTAAGCAGAGAACGGCCCGGGACCAGGGTTCGATTCCCGACGCGGCAGGGTCGTGGATCAGGGTCAGCGGACTCGATAATTCTCGCCTCGGTGCCTACTCTAGTCAGAAACCACACTCGGCAACTCTGGGCATCAGCTTGCCTCATCTTCACAACGGCCCCCCAGACCGCCGGGGATGCTTGGTCGCACCTTAGAGATACCCATCAGGGACCATCTCTCAGGGTGAGCCAGGACGGGTTCCCCAGCGGTCGAAGCGTGGCGATACTCCTCCGGGAGTCGATTCCTAGCGCTATATAAACCCGCAATTAAATTAAATTAAGTTAGCGGGGAGGGAGGGGGGGATGTTGTTCCTATAGTTTTTGTAAGTTTCCTTTATTTTGTTTTTCTTTGCACCGCTCTAGTGCTCCCGATCCATGGAGCCCCTGAATGTATCCCCATGGGCGATGCGCCCTCCGGTACTCGTTATGGGCTGCAGCAGTGGCTTCTGGGTTACAGAGCCCTGCATCCATAGTGCGCTATCGTTCAGGAGCCTTATGCAATGGATGTGCATGTTAAGATGACCATATCTGAAGGGTGATGCTCGATGGCAGTAAAAAGGACCGGGGGGGATACCTAAACATGATGTAGATGATGTCAGGGAGCGATAGACTACCTTTTTTTTTTTTTTAAACCTTTATTCGTATTAAAAGGATATACAAATCTGGGCCTACAACCAAATTGGCCGGCCACAATACGGAAATCGGGCAAAAGATCCAGAGCGAGCATTACAGTACCAATCATTAAGGAGCATGAGCAATACAATCCCGGGAAGGGGGAAACACAGAATATCTAGGCGACCAGCAAACAGGAGCAGAGAAGGTTAATTTTATAATATGGGGAGAAGGAGTACGACAGGTTCAGTGTCAACATAGAAGAATCCGAATTCCCAAGACAAACACTCAACAACAGTAGGGGGGTATGGGGCCGCAATATAGGAGAGGCAACACCGATATACATAGGTATAAAAACAGTTGCGTTAAACACAATCAACATGTGATCACTATCGACTTTGCATGCCCACCACCCAATAGCACATCGGAACCAGAACGAAGGGATCGGATGGATATCTTACCAAAACTAACCCGTCATACTAACCTTGGGTAAAAAGGGAAGGGGAGGAAAGAGGGGGGGGGGCGGAGGGAGGGAGGAGAAGAGGACAAGAAGGGAGAAAAAGGAAGAGAGGGAATTGAAAACAAAAAACGAAAGAGAAGAGCGCCACGCCGACACAGGCGTCTCGCGGCGGGGAACACAGGAGAGAGCAGGAGCATTAGCAACGAGGAGGGTACGGCAGTCGCCATGGGAAACAGCAGAACTATAAGAAGAAGATCAACGACGCTACAGACCCACCCCCAGTCATACCACGGGAGGCAAGGACAGACGCGGCACTCCTATAAAGAGATACAAAAAGGCCATAGAACTGAGGAAAATGAACATCAAATAGGACCCAACCCACCCATCCCACCCTGCACCCCTGTAGAAGGCTACGGCCTACCCTTCAGACAGCGTGCCTGTCGCCCTAAACCAGAACCCGAAATGCAGTAGAGAGAAGAGAAAGAAAGAATAAATAAGACAAAAAGAAGACATGAACACAAAGGAAGAAATGGGAGGGAGGAGCAAGAGGGCGGAAACAAATACAGTCGGCCACAGCCCTCCGCCCAACCTTACACTCGTTTTACGAATGAACCAGAACAACACGATCTCGAGCGCCATAATACTTACAGGGGGGGACCTTCCACCGTGCTATGAATATAAGCAACTACACCACAAGTTAGTACACCAAAAATCCACCGGAAGTTGTGCACATCACCCCAATCCTTTCTTAACCACAAACCCCACCCACCACATGACAATGCGAAGTGAGCCACTCGATGCAAAGGCAAGCACACAATTGAGAGAAAGTACGAGAAAGACGTAGACAAGGGGGGTCAGTCAACCGGCAAGTGAGCAAAAGTTCAAATAGGTAGTTGAAGTGTATCAGCAACAGCAGCACGGGCGGTGAAAAACAGGAGTTCAGTTTCGCCGTTCGGAAACGCGGGAGTTTCCCCGCAATGTAGAAACACGAACTCGTAGATGCAGAGACAGGCAGCAGTCCAGCAATCCTCCCAGGCACCCAAGTGGGACCGGGCTCCGACACAACATCCGAGTCCCCGATCTCAATACTTCGAAGAGCAAGGAGTTCCAAGGCCACTGGCCCACTAAGTGGTCGATGAACAGCGGTCATAACCCTCGCAACAGCCGAAGGGGGCGAGGCAATGGAAGCACTGGGACAAGGGGGATGCATGAAGAAGCGTCCATCCAAGATGGCGGCGGACCGCGACGAGCGTATAGGGGCATTGGGTGCCAGGATCTCAGGGCATCAAGAACATCTCCAATTGTAGGCTCACGCACACATGTCCAGGCCCCCGTGTAGTCCGGCAACCCAAGTCCGCCGCCACGAGGTGAACCATATTCCAGATAGGCGGCAGCCATTTTGTGAAGTCAGCCCCTTCACCACCCTCCGTTACTCTCAAAACGGTTCAAAAATGTAGGACTTTACAGAGCTCCGGGGGGTCCCAGCGATGGCGGCCTCAGTGCGGAAAGGGTACTCGCCCAATGCGGGGGTCCGCATATATTAAACGCCGGCGCTCCTCACCAGCAGAGTCCAGGCGCGAGGGTCCAGGGTCGCCGGACGCAGCAGCGGCGGGGGGGACCCCTTCACATGATCAGTCCCCGGAGCATCGCGCCCCGCATCAGCCTCAGGCCACCAGGACTGGCCCGGCTCAGGATCACCGGGATGTTCGCACAACGGCTCTCACCAGTGGCTCACTCTCTCGGCCGAGGCCGACATTCACAGCAATACCAGGCTGGATCCCATAGGCGAGGTCCCGGGCCAGGCTCCACGGAGGCCCCGGTCCAGTCGGGGGGCACAACTTCGGAACCGCGGCACGTCGGAGCCCCCGGGAAAGACGGTGAGTATGAGCAAAGCGTTATGTTCCCAGTTCTTCGATAATGTGTTGTCTCCGGACAGGTTATAATGCAGGATATACGAGTCAGGCCGGAGGGCTGACGGAGCCGAGCTAAAAGGCGACCATTACGCTCGCGAGCTTGGCTCCTCCCTCGATGGACTACCTTAATGCAAGATATGGTATATTATATTGGTGCTGGGGTTGTGGGGGTGGGGTGGGGGGTAGAGGTTGAGATTAGTTTGTTTGTTGTAAAGAAGATGATGATATTATGCACCAATGATGCGGCTTTTGCAAGACGAATAATATGCATATGTGGCTGGAGTGTCCCAGAGGCGATATTGGAGGGTCCTGTCCTAGTTTGGTGATATATTTGAGTGGGGACATGTGCTGCCAGGCTATGTAACGTATGGTGTAACGCATTATGTTGTAATGTGTCTTTTCTCTTCCCTCAATAAAAAAGTGTTTAAAAAAAAAACTCTATTAAGAAATATCTCGAAATATTTCAATTTCCAATGTAGCCCTTTAAATGGAAGATTTTCAATAACAGCTAAAATAGTGACAGGAGTCATCGGCAGGGATTCATAATTAGTCCAATTGATTTTATAATCGTAGAAAATTGAATACATGTTTAATTGGGATATTAAAGCATTTGCTGGGGATTGTGGATGTGAACAAGTCAAGAGAATGTTGTCAGCATAATGAAAGGCCTTAATTTCCCTAACTGTAGTAGTAATACCCTTGATATCAGCATTGGAGCATACTACTATAGCGAGTGGCTCCAAAGCTAAAAGGAACAATAAAGGAGAAAGCGGGCAACCTTGCCTTGTAACTCAATAAATGTTAAAATACTGAGATATGAACCCACCGCAATTGACAGCTGCTGTGGGTGAAAAATACATCCCACTAGCTAGTGCCAGAAAATCTTTGCCCAATCCCATCCTTTTCTCCATAGTACAGAATAAGTAACTCCATTCAACTCTATCAAAGGCTTTTTCCACATCTAAAGACAGGATGATATTTCTTCGTTTTTATTTTTTTAATTGCTATAGTAAATAAGAAATAGTATGGAGATGATTGGTGGATAAGCAGCCAGGGACAAACCCAATTTGGTTGGGATGAATCAAGGATGTAATTACCAATCCAAGATGATGTGCTAAAGCTTTAGCTACAATTTTGACAGCAGAATTTATTAATGATATTGGTCTGTAGCTAGAGCATTCTAAGGGATCTTTACTATGTTTAGGAAGGACCATAATATGGGGCCATAAAAAATCAGAGGGTAAATGTCCTTGACGTAAAGCCTCATCATAAACAGAAAGCACAAGTGGAAGAGTGTATTTTTTTCCTGATTTTTTAAAATTCAATAGGGAGACCCACCCTCCCTTGGCGCTTTACCAAAAGCCAAAGAGTCAATTGCCTTAAGTACCTTGTCACTTGTAATACTCCTTTCTAGATCATCTCGTTGTTCCTGTGATAATTTTGTAAGATTAAGTTTAGAGAAGAAGGCGTTTTCTACTGTGTGATCTGAGTTGTGTTTGGAGTGTTTCATAAAATGTCTGAAACTGAGAAAAAATCTCTGAGGAATGTGTGAGTAGAGTGCAGAATAATTTCTAATTGCAGGGATTACTCTAGAGGATTCTTTCTGGCATAATTGATATGATAATAATCTCCCTGCCTTTTCGCCACGTTCATAATAACGTAGACAAATTCGAAAAATAAATTTCTCGGCATGAGAGGTATAAAGATTGTTAAGAGCAAATTTCACTGATAGGAAATCCTTTAACACTAATGGGGACTTTGTATGCGGATAATTAGTTGTGAGTTTTAGGACTTCTTTCTCAAGGTTTATTTTAGCAGCATTCATATGTTTTTTAGTACCTGCAGTATCTCTCATAATCAAACCCCTCAATATTGCTTTTCCAGCACCCCAAAGTGTATGTGCATTAGGTGCATGATGATCATTATCTTTCAGAAATTGTTCCACATAAGAGCACAAATGTTTTTTCTCTTGCTTGGACTTATATAAAGAGAGATGAGTCTCCAGGGAGATTTTGGAATTCGAGAAAGTCCCCAATCCACCCTGATATCCATAAGATCATGATCCGATATATTGCAAGTAACTATGTTTGCTTGATTTACCAATTGCAGAACACAAGTGGAAGTAAAAAAATAATCACGTATAGAGTGGGGGCATGACGTAAAGTATAATCTCTCACACTTCGGTGCGTTAATCTCCAGGGTTCCTGTAATAAGTAATCATTAATTAAATCCGGTAGCATGTGCCCATCCTTATTGTGATGAGTGTCCGGTTTACCTGATCTGTCATTGAATGGATCTATAGTGACATTCCAGTCTCCCCCTATTAGCACATGTGTTGACCTAAACACTGTTAATAATCTACAAAGAGAGAGCTAAAGTTACGTTTAGAATCAGTAGGGCCATATACAGAACCCATTATTATAAAGATGTTACAGATGAGAAGTTTAACAAAATTGTATCTACCTTTGATGTCCTCCGGGTTTGCAATATCGTATAGTGTAATTATTTATTGAAAAGAATAGCAACATCACATTTCCTTGATGGTGAAATATCCATTCCCATGGTCTCTACTTGTAGTGCTTTACATTCCTGTGCACAGTTCCTTTAAATCCAAAACTATTGGCATGGTCAATGCTTGTTAGACGTATTTTCTTGCCCTTTGCCTTTTCATTCTTTTTCAATGAGGTGTCCCATATATTTTTACAGTCCTGATGATTTCTTGATATCGGAAACAAGATGTAAAGGTCTTCAACACAACGCGCAAACTGAATTGAGCCCAAGAGGCCTGCGATTGTATCTACTTACTAAAGCTCTATATTACTAATGGACTCAAGCTGTATTTCTTTGTATATACACACGTTCTATGTGTGTTGTAAATGTTCTAGTTTGTTTTTGTTTTGTGTGAGAACTGGAGACAGAACAAAGAACTTCATTTTTTTTCTTCTAAGTGCCAAGCGTGTTCTATATTAAAAATTGAAAAATAAATGCATTCTATAGCGAACCGTGAAGGAAGTGAGCTATATTACATTTCCTTGCTTACATCTATTGTTCTGAGTAATTGACTTACTGGCTATTCATTTACTTGCATAATTGAGTCCATGGTGATCCATTGTTTTTGGGGAAGCTGGCCCTGATGTCCATTTCTGTGGTAATAATGAAGTCATCACAAATACAGCTGATAAACTTCACAAACTAATTTGCTGTCACCAGCAACAGACTGCAATGGACACATAATTAGCTCCACTCCCTAGAACCAAATAAAAGAGAATTGATTGATTCGGCTCCCTGATAAGCGCACAGAGCCAGCAGCCAAAAGCTAGCGGCAAACACAATCAATGACTGCTTTTGCTCTGATTTGTTTACCATGGCATTAAAATGGCGGATCAAGGGAAGGTCACGGGGGCTGATTAACCAATCAGCATGTGGGCTTCAGCTCCCTTTAGCCTCCGACCCTACTTCCGACTTCCTAACATCTCGTTCCAATCTTCAGGATTGCATGACTCTTCGTTGGGGGTGTATTTTGTTTATTTATGCATTACATTTTGTAAATGCGGACCACATGTTCGATCAAACCCACAGTTGTATTTACAAAGAAATAAGAGAAAAGAAGCAAAACAGTGTCCCGCGGATATAATGTTGTATTCCACAAAAATGTATACATGCAAGGCTTAAGGATGATCAAAGGGAAAGAGGCCCCTAATTATTCTGAGAAATATATGTAAATAACCTTGACAAGTATTTAAACAAAATTGCACAAAGGGCAGGAGGGAAACATTCGAAACTGGAGGCAATTTCCGGAAAAAAAGATTTTAGCAAAGAGCTGCCTGCTAAATCTTTACTCATAAATCTTTTTTGTTGTTGTTGGTATTTTATTTCTTGGCTTTTTGTCATACAATTCTAACAGCAGCCAAAAGCAGGAAAGGAAATAAAAAGGAACAAAAAACAACATCAAAGGGTAAGTACAGCTTGGCATTCTAAGTCGCACAGAGCAAGGCTATTTCCAGTGTTGTCAAGGGGTGTGCAGCGAGCTTACAGCTTGAAGGTCCCACTCCTTGTGTTCAAGCCCTCAAGGGGCCAGTCCAACATCGCTGCACTGGCACCAGAATGCGGTGGCCAGACTCTTATTCAACATCCCTAAGAGATCCAGTATAAGGTCACATCTGCGTGACCTTCACTGGCTGCCTGTGGTCCAGCGGGTGCAGTTTAAGGCCCTCACTTTAGCTCATAGAGCTCTGCATGACTCAGGACCCTCCTATATTAGGAAATGTGTGGACTTTTACACTCCTCATCGATCCTTACGATCTGCCTCACACCGTCTGATGGCCACCCCCCGCTTCCGTCGCTCGCGGATGGGGGGTCAGTCACTTTCGGTCAAGGTAGCCACTCTCTGGAATAGTCTTCCTGTCTCGTTGCGCCACATCCAGGACCTCTGTTCTTTTAAGAGACTTCTCAAAACTCATCTTTTTAATCAGGCTTTGTAACCTTTCTCCTTCCGCACCTCTGCAGTCCATATCGCGCCAGGATACTCATGAGTAATTCAGCGCGTTATAAGTCTCATATAACATAACATAACATAACACCGGCACCATGTCGCCCATCACTCAGGCGCCTGAGTGGATCTGGTGCTTGTGGCAACCAGGGAGCAGCGGAAGCCTACATTTCCCCTATATAAGTTCCTCAGTGGGGGCTGCAGTTAATCGATGTTATGGATCAGCAGGTACGACTGCACAGGGCCCCCGATATTTTTGCGCCAATGCTTCTGAGGTTTCATGGCATGGTAGCATTCCAGCTTGTAGTGTAGTTCCTATACCATGATAGGCTCTGCGCATTGGAATAATATAAACTATAGTTGTGGCATAGGACTGAGGTCAGTGGGCCTCTATCGAGTACATTAAACTTAATTACTTGTGTGTGCCAGCTTACTCAGAGGTCACTAGAAACTTCTCGAATAAACAAGAAGGGATTAGTTTCTGACAACTGCATAAACATGACAACTTTGTTTCCCTTTAGAATCAGGACAGTCTCAGAATCGTGGAAACAATAGATAACAGTTTCACTCAGTCAATCGTGCATGCTTCGTTTCTACAGAGTTTTACACAGAAATAGATAGACAGGCATTTGAATAGAAAGGTTTATTGAACAGTCTTATTTCTCATGCAAGAAATATGAACTGCTACAATCTTAAGACAGAATGTGAAGTATAATACATACAGCGTTAGCAGTATGATAAAATAATACTGCAATAGCATGGTTTGTAGCTATGAGATATATTCATAAAAATACATACATAAATAACACAGGCTAAAATGTGAATACTCATCTGGTGCTTCTAGCTAGTTCTACCCCAGTGTACCTAACCTAAGTGTAGCACGAGGTAAGAAATAGCTGCTGTTTTTCTATAGTCTAGTTTAGCTATAGTTAAGATTGGTGTTGCTAAGATTTGCCAAAACTCCCTCTAGGTTCTAGTCCGCTCCATACCTTGAAATGAGAGAGGTTCGAATCTCTTTCCAGGTCTCGATCTCTAACATCCTGCAAAGGGAGTCAGAAACACTGGAGCTGAATTTTCTGCGAGGAGAATGACAGCGTCTGGAAAGTGCATCAGGCAGGGACTCGACTTCTTTCCGAACTTGCCGTGTCGCGCAAGTATGCAGCCGAACTGTGGTTTGCCATGGCAAGTTAAGGCATATTTACTTCTTGAAGGTGTTTATGAATGCCAGTATTGACATAAAAGTAGGACAGAGGAATGTCATGAATGAACCCCTAAGAAATAGATGGTCATGCATAATAAATGAGTTCTTGGAGAAATCAATAATCCAAGCAAGGGGAAGTCCTAAAGCCTTCAGAGTCTGGTTTTCCAAGAACTCGTTGTGACGTGGATGGAAGGATGTAGGTGGCCATGCCTGTATTTGGTTTCCATGGATAATGACTAAATAAGGGTAGGATTTCTATGCCTAAATATGGGCAATGCGAAATTTGTCTATATAAGTGCATAAATCGGGAAACCTATATACGGTATCTAAATCGACACACAACAAGCTGGTCATTACAATATGCCATATCTTGGAGCCAGTCCTGGGCCGATCGCAGCCACCCCACACACGATACCTGCCTTTTTGCTAGCAGTAGTGCAAGCGATTCAAAGCGTGGGTAGTCATGCATGGGTAGTCATCCAAAGCAATTGCTTGAGTAGACCCACATCTGGCACAATGGGGCCGTCATGTCAGTACAGTCCTATGCTGCGTCGCGGTCCATGCAAACATGGATATCTCATGCTGTGTTGGTATATTTACCCTCTTGTGCCCGCATTCCTTTACGCGAAGTCCTACGCTGATCCTTTACTAGCTTCTTGACAAATAGCTCAGCTTTCTGAGGTGTGGCAAAAAAGTGGAAGTTTCCACAGTTCGTGATAGCATAGTGTATTGTACCCCAGCCAGATGCAGTTTACATTTTATGGGCACATACTCGAAGCATGCTTCCTGTACCATGAGAGTAACGTCTGGGAAGATCAAGATCTTTGGGCCCTCATATGTGAGTTTGTGCTTTTCTTGGGCTAATCTCAGGGCAGCGATAATTGAACAGTTAAGCAATTATTGGCCATGGAGGTGCTCCAGGTGGGGGACTGGGGCCCAGTGACTGCTGTGCCATTTTAATCGCGAAGTAAGGGGAAAAGTAGTCAGATCCCAGTAGAGTTTAAAGTAGAGACTCAGTATAGTCCGCCATATTGCCAGTGACATTTGACTCAGGGAGTCCTACTATACGCAGGTTGTTGCGGCATGATTTGGCATTTAAGTCTTCATTCTTTGCTTTTATGATGCTGAGCACCTTCCCCATGTCCAGGAGTTTCTCATTGTTTCCAGTAGTATCAACCTCCAACTGTGAAATGCGGTTCTCCGCTGTGATGATGCTTTTTTCTTGCTCTTCAAGTGCGCTAGTTAGTTTATCAACCCTGGTGGTGAGGATATCTATTTTGGAGTCTATTGACAGAAGGCTTTTTTGGGTATGTAGCATCAATGTATGCACATCCATCTCCAGATCTGGTGAGGGTTGCGAGAGGTGGAGGCCTCAGAAGTATGCTGTGATTTGGCTACCCTCTTGGTCTCAAATTGCAGCTTGGCCTGTCTACCTTCAGACTTCTCCGACATGGGAATCAAATCTCCAAGGGGTTATCGGCAGCAGATTTCTCATGTCACACTGCGGCTAATCCCAGGGTATCTCGCAGTCAACAGCTTTATTACTAAGAGACCGCTAGCCGCTTCATTGGCCAAATCCACAACAGCAGAATTTCATGCCTCAAGTATCCTGCGGGATCTCCAGAGAATGATTAGTGCAGTGCGGCTGCCATCATAAGAGTCCTGGCGGTGTTTCAGCAGGTGTCAGAGCCAGTCTCTACATCCACACATCACTTCTCTTTAGTGCCACAGCGAGCGCGAAGGGCTGGGGCGCAGTTCCCATGGAGGCCCATGGGTCTTGGCCTTTATCTGCCATGTGACGGCCCCCTGCACCATCACAGTACCTCGCAGCTCAGAGCGGTGCTTGAGCCGGTCCCTGGCGTCAGCAGACACTGCAAGTAGGGCCGGACTGGCCGGAGCGGGCACCGGGCATTTCCTCGGTGAGCTGCCATGGTAGGGGCCGGGTTTGGGCTCCTAGCAGGCTGTTTTTGTTACCGGAGCCTGCAATGGATTTAGGCCCAGATCTGTGTACTGGGGTGAATATATGACATTGTTCTGCATTCTGTCCATCACCTGTTGTTTTTACATGTATGCCTGCCAACTCCGCCACAAATGATTGAGCCTGCTTCCATGTCAGTCACTGGGTGATGATTGGATGTAGCATAGACAAGGGTTTTATTCTCGCCTTAATGCAGGCCGGGTTGAATTCATTTTTGGGCGCTTGTGTGGGTAATGGGTAGAACTCTTCCGCCTTTTGGCAAACCTTGCCATTTTTATCCAGGAACTCTATGTGGTTAAAAAGTTCTATTATTTCCTTTGCTTTATTCTCACTAACAAACATCCTAAGAAATCATTTTTGGCCCTGTCCGAGGCAAGAGTACCTCACGCTAATTGTATGCTTTAACATGTAATGGAGGCATGTCCCCATTTCTGCATCCTTAATGAAACTAATATGGATTGCTTCATATAGATTGGCGGGCGAGCATTAAACAGGGTGCATAGGGTGTAGTGTCTGTAGAGCAATGCATGCTCACAGTGTGCTCAGTTTTGGCCTCCTTTCGATTAGATTGTTGGATTTCTCATTCGCCATAGCACATTTACTTGTGTAAATAAACATTTTGGTAATATGTAGCATAGATATAGTGACTTCCTAGGATGTTGTTTGAAGCATGTAATGCAGGCTATCTTATGGTCGGTATTAACTATATCCAAACCTAGGATATGCCCTAAAAATGGAGGGCCTGATTCACAGAACTTGGATTTTTCTCAGTTTAGTAGTAGTAAAGTTAGGACTCCTAATTTTAGGACTCCTAAATGCCTTCTGTGAATACCGAACGTCTTAAAATTAGGATTTTTCTCTATTTAGTAGTAGTAAAGTTAGGAGTCCTAACTTTAGGACTCCTAAATGCCTTCTGTGAATACCGAAAGTCTTGAAGTTAGGATTTTTCTCAGTTTAGGAGTAGTACAGTTAGGAGTCCTAACTTTAGAACTCCTAAACTGAGAAACATCCTAACTTTAAGACTTTCGGTATTCACAGAAGGCATTTAGAAGCCCTAAAGTTAGGAGTTCTAACGGTGTGCAGTCATAATATCGAGTCTTTTATTTCGATTGGACAGAATATCGAGTAAAAAATATAGAATGGACATAATATCGACTAGACATAATATAGACAACAAAAATATCGACAACATTTTTTTTACATCGAATAGAATGGACATAATATCGAATCAAAAATATAGAATGGACATATTATCGACTAGACATAATATAGACAACAAAAATATCGAATTTAAGGTAAGTTAATAATATTTTTCATTTTTTGTGTAATATTATTCTGTAGTGGGTTGTGGGTTTATAGGGGAATAGGGTGGGAAGTAATTTAATTATAATTAATTAAATATGTTAATTTATGTATTGATATTTATTTAGAATTAATTGTTAAATAATTATTAATTGGTAATTAATTAAAATATAATTGGTAATTAATTATAATTGATTAATTTATAAATATGTTAATTGTATTAAATTATTTTCTGTAGCGGGTGGTGGGTTTATAGGGGAATAGGGTGGGAAGTAATTTAAATTTAATTAATTAAATATGTAAATTAATAATAATTGTTAATTAATTATTATTTGGTAAATAATTAAAATATAATTGGTAATTATAAATATTTAAAAAATAAATAAATAATAATTAGTAAATTTATTTCTGTAGTGGGTTGTGAGTTTATAGGGGGATAGGGGGGGAGTAATTTAATAATAACTAATTAAATATGTTAATTAATTAAATTTGTTAATTAATTAATAATTGACCATTAAATAAAATTTACTTCGTAAATAAAAGTAATTGGTTTTGGAAATTAAATTTAAGTTTTGGGTTTTTGGGTAAAGGGGTATTTTTAGGGTTCAGGGTCAGTTTTGGGTTTTTGGCTAAAGGGGTATTTTTAGGGTTCAGGGTCAGTTTTGGGTTTTTGGGTAAAGGGGTATTTTTAGGGTTCAGGGTCAGTTTTTAGTTTTTGGGTAAAGGGGTATTTTTAGTGTTCAGGGTCAGTTTTTAGTTTTTGGGTAAAGGGGTATTTTTAGGGTTCAGGGTCAGTTTTTAGTTTTTGGGTAAAGGGGTATTTTTAGTGTTCAGGGTCAGTTTTTAGTTTTTGGGTAAAGGGGTATTTTTAGGGTTCAGGGTCAGTTCTTAGTTTTTGGGTAAAGGGGTATTTTTAGGGATCAGGGTCAGTTTTTAGTTTTTGGGTAAAGGGGTATTTTTAGGGTTCAGGGTCAGTTTTTAGTTTTTGGGTAAAGGGGTATTTTTAGGGTTCAGGGTCAGTTTTCAGTTTTTGGGTAAAGGGGTCTTTTTAGGGTTCAGGGTCAGTTTTTAGTATTTGGGTAAAGGGGTATTTTTAGGGTTCAGGGTCAGTTTTTAGTTTTTGGATAAAGGGGTATTTTTAGGGTTCAGGGTCGGTTTTTAGTTTTTGGGTAAAGGGGCATTTTTAGGGTTCTGGGTCAGTTTTGGGTTTTTGGGGTACAGGGGTACAGTGTAAAAATAAAGTAAAATTAAATTTAAATTAGATTAATTTAATGAAATGAAATTAAATTAAATTATATTATATTAATATGTTTATTTAATAATATGTTTATATATATATATATATATATATATTACCTACTGGCGGTCGCCAGTAGGTATATATAGTTAGGATTTTTTCTCTATGGGATTTTTGAAAATTCTATGTCTAATAACTTTGGCGTTTGTGGACGGAATTGGCTGAAATTTTCAGGAAAATGGCACATTTTGTTTCTGAGCAGCCCTTGAAAATTTGGGGGGGGTTCGTCAAGGGGGGGCCGAGAAAAAAGGGGGGTCCCAAAACGTGTTTTTAACATTGAGTTTTCCATAGGGCGGTTGGCCTCACTTTTAGCCCGAACGGCTGAATGGATTTGCACGAAACTTGGCAAAATTGTAGGGACTGGTAGCCCGATGTGCCTTTTGTAGGTCTCAATATATGTGCTCCAGTGGATTTTGAGAAATTAACGTTTAAAAAAAGATATATATCTGTAACAGCGGACCTGGCAGCGTCCCAGGACGCGTACTTTTCGCGCAACGGAGCTTTGTGAAGCGAAGCTGATTGGTTCTCCGGCGTCTGTCAACATTCCAAAAAGTCCGTAGCGGCCGCCATCTTGTCTCTCGGTAGGATCGAGAGACAAGAGGAGGTCAAAACAAAGGGGGAAATAACTATAAGGGGGCATAGTAGATCCTCGCTGACCCCCTAGGTTTGATGTGGAGGTTTTAAAAGGGCCCCGCGGGGCAAAAAATAATAATAATAATAATAATCGAACGGCTGGATGGATTTGCACGAAACTTGGCAAAATATTAGGGACTGGTAGCCCGATGTGCCTTTGCTAGGTCTCAATATATGTGCTCCAGTGGATTTTGAGAAATTAACGTTAAAAAAAAGATATATATCTGTAACAGCGCTCCGCTTCGCGTAACGGAGGTTTGCGAAGCTGATTGGTCATTCTGTCACTGGGCTATAGTTGGGCTACATCTGGCTGATATTTGGGCTACATTTGTTTTTTTGTGTGTCTGGCGGCCATCTTTGGGCTACATTGGGCTACATTGGGCTTCATTGGGCTACATTGGGCTACATTTGGGCTCCAACATATATATAGGCCAATGTAGCCCAATATATATTTTTCAAAGTTAATTTTCGTAAAAACCACTGGAGCATATATCTTGAGACATAGCAAAGGCACATCGGGCTACCAGTCCCTACAATTTTGCCAAGTTTCGTGGAAATCCATTCAGCCGTTCGAGCTAAAAGTGAGTCCAACCGCCCTATGGAAATGAAGGAAATGAATGGGTAATTTGTAATTAGCAAATAGCTAATCGCAAACTAGGAATGGTAAAGAATCGCTATTTATTCCTTAAAGTTCGCTATTTAGGAAATGCAAAAAACTTTGATGATACATATGGCGGTTCATCTCTAACAAGATAAGAAGCATAGGGATACATTTATGATGACTGGCGCATCACCAGGGATGTGTTAGTCATTCTGTGCCGCTGTTCCGTCACCTATGGTGTGCTGCATTTACAATGCGGCGCATCATGGGGCAAAAACAGCACAGATGCGTGATGTATCTGTGCCGTAAAGGTGGCGCATTGCTGGAGTTGTATCGCAAGTGTGATGAAGCTCCAGCAAGGGTCGGGGGTGCCCCTGTCGCAGGGTTTCTGTTCTCACACAGAACTGTGGACAGAGGATTGGAACCTCGGCGAATTAGGGTGTCCCAAAACTCACATTAGTAATCAAAAACTCCTTAGCAAGCTAGGTACAGTGTCACATTGGATATAACAAACTCTCAATGTTTAGACAATCCAGAATATGAATTTATAGTACCTCAGGATACGTGGAACTCATGAACAGTCGGTCGTTATATATTTCTTAGAAACCAGAACATGGAGTTAAGAAGAACACATGTGTATTTGAAATGTTTATTTACTAATGCCGTCTTCTCAGGCGTAGTATCTTAGATAATACAAGTACACATATTATCAGTAGCAAAATTACCAGCATAGTTACTAGTACATAAAAAGCGAATGGTGATAGTATGTTAACATGCTGTAAATGAATATGAGTTAGCAACACTTATAAGCAGCCGCGGGCCGTGGAGGGAGTTACGGTGAGGCAGGGAGGCGGGGAGGGGGAGAAGCAGGGTGGAGAATACAAGTATACATATTATCAGTAGCAAAATTACCAGCATAGTTACTAGTACATAAAAAGCGAATGGTGACAGTATGTTAACATGCTGTATATGAATAAGAGTTAGCAACACTTATAAGCAGCCGCGGGCCGTGGAGGGAGTTACGGTGGGGCAGGGAGGCGGGGAGGGGGAGAAGCAGGGTGGAGAATACAAGTATACATATTATCAGTAGCAAAATTACCAGCATAGTTACTAGTACATAAAAAGCGAATGGTGACAGTATGTTAACATGCTGTATATGAATAAGAGTTAGCAACACTTATAAGCAGCCGCGGGCCGTGGAGGGAGTTACGGTGGGGCAGGGAGGCGGGGAGGGGGAGGGGCAAGGTAGAGAGGGCTCCACCCTGCTTCTCCCCCTCCCCGCCTCCCTGCCTCACCGTAACTCCCTCCACGGCCCGCGGCTGCTTATATCTCACCCTCCCTAATACACATATTATATTATTTGCTAAGAAGGTCTCTTTGTGTTGGTTTAGGGCGTGCCCATACTTTAGTGTCTTAGATTTGAAGGAATCACATCAGCATACAGCAGCTCTCTCTTCATGTGAACCGCATCAACTGTTGTGTATGTGTGTTCGGCAAAGCAATATAAAACCCGCCTCATGCCCAGAATTGGCAGAAGTTGCACTTATGTTATGAGTATGAAGTCGTGGAGATCAGACCTCATAACAATTCTGTATCGTGTTGTTCTTGAAACTTTAGCACTCGCTGTACAGATATAGTTTAACAAGCAAAGCAGATAGTAGAGCAATAACATATTATTCTCATGTAAACCACGATGAACTACTAGGTGGAAAGCTAAAGCAACAACTAAGTGTCGTGTGCAGAAGTTGCAAAAAAGGAAAAATGGCGTTTAAACCGGTAATGAGCCCATGCTAACTTAACACGGTGTAAAGATATCCAGGACCTAGATGACACCTCCCCATGATCCGGAAACGAACTGAATAAGATAATAGAAGTGCCATCTCATGAGAGCAGATTGCAAGTTTATATGTGGACGGTCCGCAAGGTAAAGCATTAAAAACTAGGAAAATTTAATGCTAAAGAAAAATAAAACAGCCAAGTACTTTATCGAGTCTTAAGCCAATAGGCAAGGTAAATAATAAAAACTTGACAAATAAGTCAATAATTGTCAATGAAATGCTAGTACTCAGCATATCAAACATGAAAAAGGTCTATGACATAACTGTGTATGCAAAATAAGCTGCAACAGCCTCCAATAGGAAGTCACCGTCTTCATCCGAAAACAGTTCAGCCATCCAATTTAAAAGCGGAAAAGAACATACGTGCTCTCCCAGCACCGGATCCTCTATCACCATCAGAGGACAGCTCGGTGGGTTTTCAAGAAAGCTCTGTTCCAAGAAAGACTGTGCTGCCGCCAGTAAATTCCAGGGACCAAGTAGTCCATGCATCAATGCCACAGCCATAATCCTTTCGCCAGGACAAACCAACTCGTGAGTAATGATAGGAGTCATCAGCTGATTAAAGTCGACGTCAGGAGAAACCGGTCCGCAGAGACACAAATCAATGGCCCAATCGAAATCACAGGTCAGGCAGTGAAATACAGGCTGGACACAGGTGAAGTAGGAGAATCAAAAAGATAATCCATATGCCGTGCTTAATATCGCCAACGGCATTGTGCCATAATATTCTAGCATGCGATTGCGGAACAGTGTCAGCAGCTGCAGGGTGGGAGGTTGCATAGGAGGGACATCCATATTTAAAAATGTAAAAAAGCACAAGAGCGTCCGCTGGTAATGCAAGTAAAAATGCCAATCCACGAACCAGAGTGGAGAAAATAGAATGAAAGGAAGCAGGGATGACTCCAAAGATTTTCTCAAATGAAGTCACGAGACCACTGGTAACAACTTTAAAAAAGTGCGCCAGGGCCTTTGTGGAGGATGCGTTAAAGATAGTCGGAACCATCTTGCTGAAATTGAAAGGCAAATCTGAATTGAAAAGGGTCTGCACCTCTGTACGGGTGTTCGCTATGTGAAGCACGAAAGTTTCACGGGCCGAACTCAAGGCCACCTCTCTCTGAGACAAAAGAGCTCTTATTCTTGCCATGCCGTTGAAATCTGTCCCAAGGTTGGTATTTGTGGCCAGATTGAAAACTCCCTATGTTCATGTGTGGGAGGAAATAGAACATTTCTGCAGCAAATAACCCGTTCACTTACTGTTACGATAAAAGGAATACTTTTAATTAACTCAGAACAATCTTCATTATTGAGCATCAAATAACTACCATTTTCCAACAACTTGAACGTGGGGATGATAGCAGGAACTGGCGTGCCTTGCAACACGCAAGCCATATTTGGTCGGTGTTTGTTGCATGAACCGTGTAACTGTATGTGCCTACACATTAGTGAATGATCTGGCGTCTCAGTGCATTCCTCTCCATTTAGATAAACTTCTTGATCATCTTTGAAACATCTGTATGTGTATGGAAGCGACCAGACCTCATGAAGAAAAGCACTACCTAAAGGTTCATAACGACCTATTGGTATATATTTCATACAATTTGAAAACTTATATAAAGCAAAAGGCAGCGTTATTAAACCGTGGATAAGGCACGTTGCCAAAAAACCCGCAATCCTCTGCTGATGATGTCACTGAGCATGTCATGAATGATGTAATATGTGACATCATCAGCAGTGGATTACGGGTAATAGTATCTCTAGTTTACTCCCCTATAGCTGTCTTTCTTTTAACATAAGTGTCTGTTTCCTTCCCTTATACTTACTGTTTTTGGTTCGCTTCCGGTTCGCGTACCGGCGAGCGAACTGGGAAGCGAACTAAGAGAAATAGAGGTTGGCACAGTTCCAAATATTGTACCAATTTTTTAATAACGGGGAGGTAGTTCTGAAAAGAACTTTTTTTTTAATTGTTTTTGTTGTTTTATATTTTTTTTATTATTTTTCGGAACATTTTTTTACTTTTTTTGAATTTTTCTGAACAGTTTTATATTTTTTGGGGTTTTTCTTGGAGGGGGCAATGAAAACGATTCATTGTAAAGGGCTCAACAGGAGCAACAAAACAAAAAAAGAAGTATTTATTATTTTGGGCGTTTCGTACAAACTTGCATATGATAGTCAATAGCTCTGTTGATCAGAGTGATGCTTCTTTCTCCGTAGGAAATGAATCCATCGCAAAATACGCAGATGTGTTTTACTTCACCAAATTTCATTTGTATATTTGGCACCATCTCCCTGCCCTCTGGTCCCGTTACTTCCGGTACAACAGATCTTCTGGCCATAATAGGGAGATTATCTAGGTCGTTCCGAAACTGTGCAGCACTGTAGTTGTTAGGATGCCACCTAGTCATATGGCGATGCATTGTGTAGTTTCCGAAACTGTATTTTTTCTCGGTTCCTCTGGACAGTCTATCTTGACATATAAGGCAAGTTACGTATCTTGCATTTACTTTTTTCTGACCTTTGGGAATTTTAAAAAATTGCCAAATGAAGTTTTCTTTCCGGTGAGACGTCCTGGGCTGCTCAGGCAAAAACTGCCTCTCTTCGTGCTCGTCGTCCTGTTCCTCTTCTTCCTCTTCTTGTTGAATTATAACTTGAGCAGGTGGTCCACTCTTCCTTGGATGTGGTGGAGGTGGTGGGGAAGCACCAGCTGAAGCTACTAAAGAAGCCATTGCTCAGTGATCACAAAGGGTCTTTCTCTCACAATGATGAAAGTCAGAGTGAGGAAAGAAGGAGGGATTTTCATCATTTGGGAAAAACAAGAGTTCTCAACCAATCAAAAGTGTTCATTTTAGATTATATGACCTAGTCTTACATCATTAGGAAACCAAAAGTGAAATGAACCAATGAAAAGTGTTATTACCAAGTCACATGACTTGCTGTGTTTGCGTTAAGCGCTTTGCAGGGCCTCCCGGTTTGCTTCCAGAAACCTGCGCTTTGCGACTCGCTTCGCGTACCAGTTCGCTAACGTAGCACGTCATATGACGTATCACGCGACAACGTGAAACGTCATGCGGACGGGAGGCGTCACGATGTTGTTTTCTAACGCGGCACTTGCGGTAAAGAAACGTTTACCGGCTCGCGGTCTATTTCGCGGCATCAAGGTCAGCTAACGGGAAGTTTCCCGATTCGCGAAGCGGGAACGAAGAAAAAAAAATATTTAAAAAAAAAATTATTCATAAACATATAAAATATATTTTTGGATTTAAAGAAGAATACATTTTACAGCTACAGATATTAGCTGTTAAAAAACCAATGAAATTCACAGAAAAAACCATAGGTTATAGACCATATATAGTTAGGAATTAGCATTTACAAAACCTTGAAAATTCACTGAAAAAACCATAGGTTATAGACCATATATAGTTAGGAATTAGCATTTAGAAAACCTTATTTTACTCACACAAAACCATTGAAATTCCATATATAGTTAGTTGCACTAACTATATATCGCGCACCCGCAATCCACTGCTGATGATGTCACATATTACATCATTCATGACATGGTCAGTGACATCACTGATGACATCACTGATGACATCTCAAATGACATCACTGATGACATCATCTAGTGTCTGTGTGTTTTTGTAAAGTTTAAATACGTTTTACATATTGAAGAATGAGTGGATGTATGGAAGACTGAGTGTGTGTGTGGCTGGCTGGGAGGTGTGTGACTCTGTGCATATCAATGTGTACTTGTATCAGTGATTGTATAAGAGAGTAAGTATGTGTTAGTATATGTGTGAAAAGTATGGTGTTCTGTGTTTAACTATAGATGAGGAAATCGAAGTGTGATTGATTCTTCACAGGACTGACTAGGTGTATGAGTGCATATGATAGTGTTCTAATAATAACTGACTGTATGTATGAGTAATTGTATGGGTGAATGAGTGAATGTGTGTGTAGACGTACGAATCAGTGAGTGCGTATGTAGTAACTGGTATTGGTGTGTCATGATGTCATCAGTGATGTCATTTGAGATGTCATCAGTGATGTCATTTCAGATGTCATTAGTGATGTCATCAGTGATGTCACTGAAGTATGGTGTTCTGTGTTTAACTGTATAGATGAAGAAATGGAAGTGTGATTGATTCTTTACAGGACTGACTTGGTGTGTGAGTAACTCCATGGATGAGTGGCAGTGTGTGACTGTCTGCATAGGTGTATGAGTGCATATGATAGTGTTGTAATAATGAGTGACTGTATGTATGAGTGATTGTATGGGTGAATGAGTGAATGTGTGTGTAGACGTAGGAATCAGTGAGTGCGTATGTAGTAACTGGTATTGGTGTGTCATGATGTCATCAGTGATGTCATTTGAGATGTCATCAGTGATGTCATCAGTGATGTCATTTGAGATGTCATCAGTGATGTCATCAGTGATGTCACTGACCATGTCATGAATGATGTAATATGTGACATCATCAGCAGTGGATTGCGGGTGCGCGATATATAGTTAGTGCAACTAACTATATATGGAATTTCAATGGTTTTGTGTGAGTAAAATAAGGTTTTCTAAATGCTAATTCCTAACTATATATGGTCTATAACCTATGGTTTTTTCAGTGAATATTTAATAATTATTTCTAAGTTTATATTAAATATATTTATATATATTATTTTTAACTTAATTTTAAGACATTTAAAAAAATCGATATTTTGACAGTCTATATTTTTGTAAGTCGATATTTTGGAGTCGATATTTTAGTACTTACCTGTTTGAAGATAGGCATTCGATATTTTGTCCCTCGATATTTTAACCTCGATATTTTGGTATCTCAATATTTTTGGGGTCGATATTATGTCAGTGATCCAGTTCTAACTTTAGGGCTCCTAAATTGAGAAAAATCCTAACTTTAAGACTTTCAGTATTCACAGGAGGCATTTAGGAGTCCTAAAGTTAGGAGTCCTAACTTTACTACTCCCAAACTGAGAAAAATCCTAACTTTAAGACTTCTGGTATTCACAGAAGGCATTTAGGAGTCCTAAAGTTAGGACTCCTAACTTCTGTGAATACCGAAATGAGTAAGTGCCTTCGGTGAATACCAAAATGTTAGTAAGTTTAGGATTTTGTCTTAAGTTAGTTCTGTGAATCGGGCCCTTTGACTTCTATTGAAAATTTCGCACCAGGAGGCCCACCAGGTTTTGGATGGGCGCAGATCAATGATTGGATACTAAGGGCCTCATTACGCTGCCGGTCGGACGAGCTTCCGACCGCCATTGTAGCGGAAACAGTACCGCCCAACAAGGAGTAGGCGGTCCTGCTACCAGGATTTGGATGCAACCGCCTTGAAGGCAGTTGGAAAGTGTATTTCTCGTATTGTGGTGCCTGTTAAACGATGCATGGATGTTTAGAGGGGCAACAAAGGTGCCCCCAGGGCCCATAGCGGAGGGCCAAGAGGGACAGGGGCCATGGTAGGGGCCCCAAAAGACACTTTCCGCCAGCTTTTTCATTGCTGCAGAACCAACATGAACAGTCTGGCCGAAAGGTGCAATGTAATCCACACGGCGGTGCCTAAGCAGGCACTGCCTCCATTTTGGGGATTGTGATTCACCCACCACCTCGAGAGAGATTACTTTCTAAAAGAAATTTTAGCAGAAAATGTTTCTGGAATGCAATCAATAATTTGTATCCTTCACTTACTGTTCCATCCAAAACTGTTTGCTAATGACGTGAATAATTACACACTGGCTTGTTCTAAATTTTCTGCAAGTAAAGCAACAATTGCTTTAATAATGACAAGATATAAAAATGTCTTGGTCATGCATTATCAAATTCTGTAGCCCAGCGTCTCTGAATAATAAAGCAACAGGTTTGCCTCATACTAAGTACTGTTTTTTAGGAAATTCTGTAAAGACTTAGACATAGCATCTGTGAATTATAGACCGGTGTCTCATTAAGCATACTGTTCAAATTCCTGCGAGAACGTTTTATATTTGGCTTGCAACAAAGCCATGGGATTGTAACTTAATCCCGACAGGGGCTGGACTGGATGACAAGAATAATGTCATACCACAGCATGCTCGATGGGAATGCAACCCACAGGAGGGACAAAAGTGTCATGTCTCACTAAAATAAGTGCCGGTGGTACCCACTGGGAACCACCACTCCAAATTAAGCACTGGTCAAGAGGCCGCAGGAAGGTGGTGGTGGTGGCTGGAGCCAGCCACCATAAGAAAACAGAGGTGCCCCGGATCAGGTGGACACCCACTCAGAGATTCCCTCTAGTGTCTAACTTTGGTAAAAGCCCTGGGTGGCTGACCCTGGCAGAGGGTACAGGGTCAAGAGGGTTGCTAGGCTGACAAGGTGCACAAGACAGGAGTGTTATTGGGCCCATATCTCCTGTAATACAAATAAACCCAGACGGAGACTGTGAATGCATTTCCTCATGTCTGGCTATATGTCTTGTTTGTCTTTGAGGTGAAGGACTCATTGTTGACAAACATAAGATCTACCTGAAGGTCGTTTTGTTTCTCTTCAGGCAGAGGGCTTAGCTTAATGTTTAAATGATGTTAGCACCTTTTGGTCTGGTTTAACAAATGTGAATCCAGCTCCCAGAGGCAGTAGACCGTTCTTATTGAGTCTGATGATCTTGTCAACATGGGCAGGCATACTTGTTTTGATCATTAAGAGCTCATGTTATTGCACTAGGCCTAGGTAGGAGCATTGTGGGAGTAAGCAGGGATGCGATGCATCATAATGTAGCTGGTGGATAATGTAAACAGACTGGAATTAGTTATTTTATGGGAAAACTCTTTAAGATGTGCGATTTGTACACTGATCATTTGCGAGGCCTCCTATAGAAAGCGTTTTAAACAATTATTCCCACCAAGACATCCAATACCGGTATACTGTTTGGCAACTGCATATTATGTGTCTATTTATGATTCTATGTATAGTATTTAGCTCTATTTGCATTACTTTCCCCCTAGAAACAAAAGCCCTAATTGAACAATGATTTTTGAGTGATTTTAGTTATGTAACTGAATTCTCAGCTTCCAACAATATCTCCTCCTCGAGGGACCCTTGGACTGCTCTCCACCCAGTACGCTAAGAGTCAAGTGGTGAAGGGCTGTGCTTGGTTTTCAACTTGGAGTGACAACAGTGTGGGGACCCCTGGCACTCCAGTGGTAAATTTACTTAGTTGTCCCAGTTGAGCCGCTGTAACTCCCTTGATACCATTGGTCCCTCTGAAGATGTACTCACGACAACTTTAAATATGGGGCAGTCCTTATTTCTAGTAGCGGTAACAACATCACCCGGGTTGTATATGAATCAACAACAACCAGAGTGTACTTTCAGTGAGCAATACAAACAGTGATCACCTCATTCTGCATTATTAGGAGGCAACTTTAAAAGCAAGCAGATGTGAGTTTTGTTCTATCATCTCCTAGTTATAATTAACTTCTTCTTCAGTGCAGGCATGGTACACATAGCGAGCACTACCATCTGCTTTAGTTGAATACCCTTTATAATGAAATCACTGTTGATCTGGCATGTCAGACAGAAATAGTACGCAAAGTCGTACAACTTCCAGGTACGTCCTAGGAACAAGACCACAAGCAACTCCAAACCAATTTTGGCCTAGAATAATTACCAGTTGCTGAGAATAATTCAAGCAATCCTCTGGTCACTTTTTTGCTTCCCTCAGTGTGGCCCCTGTGCTCACTGAGCCATAGGACTCAATATGCACCCTACTGATGAGATGCAAGCAGGCAAAACCTACTCTGGGGTTGCCATGGCATCCATTACGCAGCCATTCTTGGATAGAGGTAGGAGAATATCAAAGAAGAGCAGCAGAGGCCAATAGTGGGACTAGGCACTATAGAACTAGCCATGCTTTGTGGTCGGAGTGATCCACTTAGCAGTGGAAACGGAGTAACCCATCGAAATAGGATTTACATATGCTCAAGGAGCATATGATCAAGTAATCAATCAATCAATCAATCATAGCATTTGTAAAGTGCACTACTTACCCATGAGGGTCTCAAGGTGCTGGGGGGGTTGCTGCTAGTGCTCGAAGAGCCAGGTCTTAAGGAGTCTTCTGAAGGTCAGCAGGTCTTGGGTCTGCCGAAGGTGGGTGGGGAGGGTGTTCCAGGTTTTGGCAGCGAGGTGGGAGAACGATCTGCCGCCAGAGGTCGCTCTACAAAAGGGGATGATGGACGGAGCATTTGAACAAATCAAACACTCACCCCCAGTCAACTGATCTGGGTTTAATCCATCACCATTCTTTAGTTCACTCAGCCACCCCAGTTCAGACATGGCTATATGCAAATCAGTCTGACCCTGTGCCTCATGGGAACAGTCCAGCCCGAACTGCCAAGCCCCCCCTCTGCCTGGGACGACTCTTGGTGGCCTTCCGCTCTGGGCACAGCACCCACACCCACAGACCACGCACGTAACCTTGGCTTCATCCTAGACTCCTCTCTCTCGATGTCCAGAGAAGTCAACGCAGTCTCATCCTCCTGCTTCAACGTACTTCGTATTCTCAAAAAGATCTTCCGCTGGATCCCCCTCGAGACAAGAAAGACTGTCACCCACGCACTGGTCACGAGTCGACTGGATTATGGTAACACACTATACGCCGGAATCAGAGCAAAATTAGAGAAAAAACTCCAACGCATCCAAAACGCATCAGCGAGACTCATATTGGACATCCCTCGCCAAGATCACATCACCGGACACCTAAAAGACCTCCACTGGCTTCCCGCGCATCCGAAAATCCACCATGGGTGGCAGATCCTTCTCCTTCCTGGCGGCCAAGACCTGGAACTCACTCCCCACTCACCTCCGCCTCACTCAAAACCACATCTCCTTCAGAAAAGAACTTAAAACCTGGCTATTCGACATAAAATGAACCCCCTTCCCCAAGCGCCTTGAGACCCTCTGGGTGAGTAGTGTGCTATATAAATCCTCGAACTTGAACTTGAACTTATGTCTTCCCTGGACCGGAAACAAGCATCCTGGGACCAGAGGTCGCTCATCGGATGTGGGGGACTATGGCGAGGGCGGGGTCGGCGGTGCGAAGCTGGCGGGTGGGGGTATAGTAGCTGAGGCATCTGTTGAGGTACGCTGGTCCGGTGTTGTCAAGTGCCTTGTGTGTGTGGGTGAGGAGCTTGAAGGTTATCCTCTTGTTAACGAGGAGCCAGTGCAGGTCTCTCATGTAGGGTGTGAAGTGGCTGCGGCATGGGATGTCGCGGATCAGGGATGCGGAGGCGTTCTGGATGCGTTGGAATCGTTTGGCCGAGGCTCCTGCGTAGAGGGTGTTTCCGTAGTTCAACCTGCTGCCGAGGAGAGCCTGGGTGACCTTTCTTCTCATTTCGGTGGGGATCCACTTGTAGATCTTGTGGAGCATGCGGAGGGTGCTGAATAGGGGTGGGCGGCGAATTCCGTTCCGCTCGCGGAATTTGCGAAATTTCGGCATTTTCACATTCCGCGCAGAACACAAAAATGTCAAAACTTCCACGGTCCGCGGCGGAACGGAATTGTATTGCAACTGTGGCGTCTTCTTGGATAAATATGCAGGACAGTATTCTTTCTGGCACAGTGCTCCTGTCACAAAAATAAACCTCAACAGAAAACAAAAATGTCAAAACTTCCACGGTCCGCGGCGGAACGGAATTGTATTGCAACTGTGGCGTCTTCTTGGATAAATATGCAGGACAGTATTCTTTCTGGCACAGTGCTCCTGTCACAAAAATTAAACCTAAACAGGAAGCACTTACAGGTGCCACAGCTGAAGCTCAAATTCAGTAACTCATTAATCAGCTCCAAAAAATCGTGCGCTTTGTCAAGGATGGGCAGGTGTGTTTTCTCCGCATATCTGCCGTCGAAAATTAGCTGTGATGCTGGATGGAGGTCTTTGCATCCTTGACTTTCACGAGCGCAATCCCCGTGCAGTTCCTGTGACCGGGAGCTTCTTTCTCCTCATCTGCTGCTTTGATTAGTCTCTGACCTTTTATAAACACAAGAGGCATGTGAACTCGCATAGAAGCCTGCCCGTTTGGCCCCGCCCCGTACACTAGCGGTGTGCACCGTCTTCCCGCACTTTACCCACTATGATGGACAGTTCACTCAAGGGACCCTTTCGCCTTTCGGCGCGATGGCAAAGTTACACACACATGGTCACTGGAGAGACAACTCTTCTGGCCCTTTACGCAGCTGTAGTTTAGGAAAAGCACTATGAACTCGCAAAGAAGCCCCGCCCCCGAAAAATATTTTTTGCCGTTTCGCGGAAGTTTGCTAAAGGCAATTTCGCAAATTCCGCCCACCGCTAGTGTTGAAGCAGGGGGAAGAGACGGCGTTGACCTGCTTTGTCATGGAGAGGGTGGAGTCAAGGATGAACCCTAGGTTGCGTGCATGGTCGGTGGGTGTTGGAGCTGTTCCCAGTGGGGTCGGCCACCAGGAGTCGTCCTGGGCCGAGGGGGAATATATGAGGATTAGGACTTCTCTTTTGTCTGAGTTCAGCTTCAGTCGGCTGTTCTTCTTCCACTTGACGGCGGCTTTCATTCCTTTGTGGAGGATGGTTTAAGTCGTGTGGGGGTCCTTTTGTTGAGGGAGAGGATCAGCTTGGTGTCATCGACCTAGGAGATGAAGTTGAGGTCGTACAGTCTCGCGACGTGGGTGAGCGGTGCCATGTAGATGTTAAACAGCATTGGGCTGAGGGATGAGCCCTGGGGTATGGCGCCGACGATCTCGGTGGCTTCGGATCGGAAGGGGGGTAGGCGGACGCTCTCTGTTCTGCCAGAGAGGAAGGAGGTGGTCAAGTCAAGGGCCATCTCTTGGATCCCGGTGTCATGGAGGCGTGTGCATAGTGTGCGGAGGCAGACCGTATCGAAGGTGGCTGACAGGTCCAGGAGGATGAGAGACGCATTTTCTCCTTTGTCTAGCATGGTCATGATATCATCGGTGGCGGCGAATAGGGCAGTTTCGGTGCTGTGGTTACTGCGGAACCCGGATTGGGACGGGTCCAGAATTCTGTTCTCTTCGAGGTAGCGGGTCAGTTGTTTGTTGACGCTCTTCTTGATGACTTTTGCTGGGAACGAGAGCATGGAGATGGGCCGGAAGTTCTTGAGGTCCTTGGGGTCCACCTTGGGTTTCTTGGATAGGGTGTTGATCTTGGCGTGCTTTCTAGCTCTCCGGGAAGGTTGCTGTCTCAAAGGAGATGTTGATGGCTTTCCGGAGTTGGGGTGCGATGGTGGTGCTGGCTTTGTTGAAGATGTGGGGTGGGCATGGGTCTAACGGGGATCCAGAGTGGATGGTGTTCATAATTTTGATGGTGTCATCGTCGTTTATGTTGGTCCAGGAGAGCAGGTGGTCGGTGCGGATGGTGGTCGTGGGGAGAGAGGTCTTAGTGGTTCTCGGGGTGGTCGTGGAGTTGAAGCTGTCGTGGATGTCTGCGATCTTGCGATGGAAGAAGGTGGCCAGCGAGTCGCATAGGTCTTGGGAAGGTGTGATGTCATTGGTGTTGGAGCCGGGGTTGGAGAGTTCCTTCACGATGTTGAAGAGCTCTTTGCTGTTGTGTGCGTTGTTGTCTAGGCGGTCTTTGAAGGATGCCTTTTGGTGGATCTGATGAGGTGATGGTGTCTGCGGGTGGAGTTCTTGTGGGCTGTATGGCTGTCCGGTGTTCGTTCGTGGTGCCAGTTCTTCTCTAGCTTATGACTGGTTTGCTTGGAGGCCTGGAGGTCTTCCGTGAACAAGCTGGTTTTCTTGTTGGTGTGGCTGTTGGAGGGTTTCTTGAAGGGGGCGAGGGTGTTGGCGCAGTCGTCGATCCACTGTCTGAGGTTGTGGGCGGCGATGATGGGGTTGGTAGGGTCGGTGGGTGGGCTCCGGGTGAGGGTGGTGGTTAGCTAGTTTTCGGTGACTTTGCTCCAGCATCGGCGATGGATCTGTTGGGTGCGGTGGTGCGTGGTGGGTTTCCGGAAGGTGAAGTGGCTGCAGCGATGGTTGGTCCAGTGGAGTTTGGTGGTGTGGTTGAAGGAGACGTGGGGGCTTGCGGAGTGGGTGGGTGTAGTGACGAGTTGTCTGAGTCCAAGGTTGTCGAGGTTTCGATCAGGGTAGTGGAGTCGGTGTCATTGTTGTTCCCGGGGTGGAAGTTCAGATCGCCAATGAGGATCTAGTCTGTGGAGGCGAGGGCGTGTGCGCTGACGAAGTCGGCGATGGAGTCGCTGAACTGTGGTCGGGGTCCGGGGGTCTGTAGACGAGGGTTCCACTGAGGGTGGTGTTGGGGTCACTGTGGATCTGGAAGTGCAGGTGTTCAGCTGTGCTGAGGGTGTCGTCGGTGTTGGTCAAGACTCTGAGAGTGTTCCGGTGGACGATGGCGATTTCTCCTCCTACTCTGTTGGTGCGGTCCCTGCAGGTGATCTTGTAGCTGTCCGGGATGGCTAATGCGATTTTGGGTGCCGAGGAGGGGTTCAGCCAGGTCTCCGTCAGGAAGGCGATGTCTGGGGAGGATGTGTCGAGTAGGTCCCAGAGTTCGATGGCGTGTTTGCATGCGGAGTGGGTGTTGAGAAGAATGCATCTGAGGTAGTTGGGTTCGTTCCCGGTGGGCGGGTTGGCGGATTGGCGGGTCGGGTGCTGGTGAAGCTGCAGTTCCGGAAGGAGAAGGGTCCTTGAGTGCGCTTCGGGGTGGCCAGGATACAAGGCAACAGTGGTCCTCAACATTTTAAATAAAGAAAAGTTCATAAAGTATAGTCAACAATGTGATCTAACTTCAAAGAAGGTGTCCAGCCGGACACAGTATTTAATCAATGCTTTGTGTAAAGAAATTTTTGAACCGAAAATACAATGGGATACACTCCTGTATCCTTTAACATGAAAACATAACAAAACACATTGCAGGGGAAGGGTTTATCAGGCAACGGAACACAGGATGCTCTGAATCAATCAATTGCTTGTTTGAGCTATCCAGAAATAGTAAACACACACATAAATTACAATGTGAAACTGTGTGCTACTATATTTATCGGTTGACGGCGTTTCAATCCCACACAACAATAACCGGGATCATCATCAGGACTTTAGGACTATTAGGTGCCTGAATGTAGTTAGCAAGCCTGAAGTGAGGCTTGGGGGGTAGTTCGTTCAGCCACAGGGAGTGCGCCTAATTCTGCACTTACCTCGGGTAGCCACAATCTTAGAACTTGAATTCATGCGGGCAGCTAAGCGCTCGGGAAACAATCTTCCTGACAGCGTTTTCTTTTAAAACATGTGCTACTCATACGGGGGGAGCCGTGGGAGATTTAATCTTCAATGGAGGTGGGTTCAGGTACAATGCCTTCCAGCTATTTGGTGATCACTGAGAGGCTGCTCGCGCGATGGCGTGATGACTGGGTGGCCAGGAAGCAGGTGTGTGCTCGTCCGGTGTTGAGTGCATGGAGGGTGCTGGCATCGTAGCGGTGTGGAGTGTTGTGTCAGTCACAGGGCCAGAGGTACTGGCGCTGGGTGCGGTCTAGGCGTGGACTGGCGCAGACAGGCTTGCCTTAGGCGTGCCTTTAGTGTGCCAGCGGCATGCCCCTGCGCGCGGTCGCACACCGACCGCCATATGAGGGCAAGGTTGGAGGGAGGAGCAGCTGGGAGGCAGGAGCGGGCGGCGAATGGGCGCGCAGGGGGGTGGGGCAGCAGGGATGCAGCTGCAGGAAAAACAGGCGAGGGGCGGCGGAGGGGACAGAAGGCAAAATGGGGCAGAAATAATTAAACAGGAATTTAAGGCAAAGCAGCGACAGGCACAGATACTTACAGGGGGGGGGACTGTAAAATAAGGCAAATAAAGACAAGCAGTCAGAAATGCTGAGCAGATACAAGGGAGCAAGCCTGGCCTCGAACTCGTGTCAGAGGCAGCAGCAGCGAGCTGAGTCACTTGCACAACAGGTGGTGCTGTTGCGGCGTGGGGAGCGACCTGCCTGGGAGCAGGGTCAAGGGTCGCCATTGGAGCTGTGTGGCTAATTTAGAGATGAGCACTATAACAGTTGATTAGTAATTCAATATACATTAAAAATGACTATTACCTGCCGCCAAAGACATTCATTGGGGGCCTGAAATAGTCTAAACTGTCGCACTTGTAACAGTGTGAAGGTTAGTAGTTGTGTTGGTACTTTTATTTGCAGCATCACAGGGGCAATGTGTGGTGCAAGCTGCAGAATCCTCCTGACGAGAGCCCTGGCACTTTTTTTTTTATTATTTAAGCACTGTGCCAATCTATCCTTTTCCAACTTGATTCTTTGGGGACAGAGTGCAGTTTCCTAAACAGCTTAAGGTACTTTCGTACTGGGCTTTTAAGGACCTGTACTGAAAGTACCCAGACATACTCTATACATTGTTCGCTATATATAATTTCTTATTTGATTGCCCGTTATCTATATCCACAGCCTCTTCCATCTGGATCCAATGTGAGTCCTGATTTAAATAATTCGCCCAACGCTGGTCCCCCAGATTTGAAACTGTATGTTTCTGAATATCTTACGAATACGATGACTGTGCCCATGGAGACAAGCTGACTGTAGCAGAGAATTGCAGACCTTGTATAAGATCTGATGTGAGCTCTCTTCACTTTTGAAAAGTTTGGAATGCATGGCATCGGACACAATACATATAGGGCCCAGATGTAGGTAATAGCAAATTACCGAATGGTAAATACCGAATTTTACCGATTCGGTATTTACAATTCGGTAATTGATATGTAGGTAAAACATTCGGTAAAAATACTGAATCGGTAATATTCGGTAATTACCGATTCAGTAATTACCGAATCGGTATTTGCCATTGATTCCTATGGGCCTTGAAGCCCATAGGATTCAATAGCAAATACCGATTCGGTAATTACCGAATCGGTAAAATTACCTATTTTACAAGGGGGACAGGGTGTCACTTTGACACCCTGTTGCACCCCTGTTTCTGGCAAGTGTGTCATGTGACACACATACATGCCCTTAGGGCATGTCTGTGTGCCACATGGCACAGGTGTACATGTACAGATGTGCATGTACACTGGAATTCGTTATTTACCATGGAATAGTATTCCATGGTAAATAACGATTCGGTAAGGGCCTGTGGCACTGATTACAGTGCCACCTACATCTTGATTTACAGAATCGGTAAATTTACCGATTCGGTGTTTTACCGATTCTGTAAATTTACCGAATCGGTAAATATACCGATTCTGTAAATAAAATGCCCCCTACATGCCAAATCCCAAATACCGGTCGGTAACGGCCAAAATCGGCCGTTACCGACCGGTAATTGGCGACCTACATCTGGCTCATAGCGTTCAGATAGCGCCCTGATGAAGGTTGCACAATTTAAGTGTACTCTGATTTTCAAAAACACGTGTCGGCGCAAATCTGTTCCAATACATTCTGTTTTCTAAACGAGAAAAAGGGCAAAAAAAATATGTATACAATCACACTTTCTTTGAATTTCAATGATAAAATGGAGCAATCGATATTATATATACATATAAATATAAAATGAATATATTGTGATATCTCTGTTTTTAATGTTTGAACTTTAAGGGGCCGATTAGGATGGCGGTGAATCCGCATCCTCCGGGCCGGCGGAAGCCACCGCCGGGCTGGAGGATGCGAATTCACCACCGCGGATATTTGGAACACCCACCGCCACATTAGGATGGCTGTGGGATCAGCGGCGGACAGCAAGTCCGTCCGCCGCTGATCCGCGGTGTGTTCTGGCAAGTATGGTGGCGTTGTCTGCTAGACACCGCCAGCCATATTAGGATGCATTCGGAAACATGCTTTTCCATGGCGGCTTTCCCGCCGTGGAATAGCATGTGGTCTTTTGTGTTTCGGGGCCCGTTGCGGGCCCCCAGGGTGTCGGGTGGGAGGTGCACATGGGGGGTACCTATGGTACCCCCCAGCATTTACAGGCACAAAGGGGCAGGCACCGCGCGGTGCCTGCCGCTTTGTGCATGTAAATGTAAGGCATGCATTTTTAACCTTGCGGCGGGTGCTGCTTCAAGCAGCACCCGCCGCAATGTTAAAGATACAGGATGTGACTGCCAGGGTGGCGCTCACATCCTAATTGCACCGGAGGGACCGCCGCTGCCCCTGCGGACGGTCCCTTCACCTCCGGGGAGGCGGACGGACGCAGGTCCGTCCGCCATCCTAATAGGCCCCTATGTTTGGTCATAGTATGAGTGGGTTTGGGTGTTTTGAAGTAACAGTATTTGTTGTTGTTTTCTCTTCTGTTTTTCTTTTTCGGTTTTTGTTTTGAACCTGTGTTGATCTTACAAAATATGTATATATATCTATGACAAAATCATTTATGGTCAATTATATATATGTTTGTATTGAAGAAAATAAATTATAAACTGAATTGGTCTGATGTATGGTTCCTAATATTGTAAGCTTGCATTTTTGCTTTGAATAACTTGGAGAAGTTAGCTTTTTGTTCACTTTGCCAGTCTATCCTTTCACCCCTGGGCTCTACCTGTGCCCATGTTCAGTGTTGTTTAAACTGTACGACACAGAGGAGTCCAAAGCTTAAGAAGCACTTCTACTCGAGCAGCAGAAAGAGGCAGTGCCCTCTTGCGCAGTGCATAGTGACATTCACTCTGATTTACAGCGCGGGACAAACTCCTGGCGTTAAAGATCAGCACAAACGACGCGCCATAACACACTCCACCACTTGCGGAACTCCGCGTAGACCGGCGGAGTTTTTGTCACTAGGCCGAACTCCACGAACTCTACCCAGGCCTACTCATATGCACTTCAAATTCAGGCAATCCAGGCATAGGCACACTGCTAAAACGTGATTAGAGCACAACTCTGGTCTTCACATACATCATACATGTCCCCTATAGGCCGCATGAAAGACACACACTCTTCCTCCCATAGCACTCCAATGAAGTGGCGTGCAACCAACAAATAAAGTCGTCAACGCTATTGGTCTGACAGTTCATCCACGTCCTCGTCCTTCATGGCAGCCATAAATACTGCAAATGAGGAGCCGCAGCTGGCTCCGGTCACAGGGCCGCATTCTTAGGCCGGAGGGTGAAGTGAAATGAAAGCGGGTTCTTGTGCCAGGCCCGGGCCTGCGCGGGGCCAGCGATGAATAACCGCGCTTTACACCTCATGCAGCCAGCGCTGGGATGGACCTTCAAGGCGCTGCTTCTGAGAAGGCCTGAGCCGCGGCCAAGTTTCCGTCCTCAGCTCGTGGTGGCCGGGCTCCAGGGCCCACAGCCATTTTCATTTCTCAGAGAGTTGAGCAGACAGTCGGGTCAGCAGAGGCGTGATCCTGGGCACATGTGCTATCTTCATCATAAGCACAGCTCGTTTATCAACGCCATTTTGGGTAGTAAAAACTTAATTAAAGAGCTTAGCTGGGATGAAAAAGTGTGCACAGCCTTCACTTCTGAGCAGCCTTTGTGCAAGTGAGGAAATGAGGGGCCCCAGCCGGGGGCCCTCCCCTCATGTGTGAAAGGTACTTTCACTGGCCAAGAGCAACACGTGCTAGTAACTCTTAGATAAATGAAGGTTACAGGTCTAAGAATAATTTTTAGGTCTTGCTATGGATAGCCATAGCGGTTAAAAAGACCTACTGTCAGCAAAAAACACAACATGCCCAGCACAATATAACATACAGAATGGGGCTTTGAGACAGCCTTCTTCACCCATTGGCTGGTTTGGGTGAACATCCATCAGGTATTGGCTTGATGAGCTTTCAGTCAAGTTTTGATCGGCCTATTTGCATTTTTCATTAGTTGGTGACACGTAAAAAAGTAGTTCTCCGTGAAGGCATGATGCGTACGACTTTAATAGTAGAAATTGCACCATTTAGCCCACAAGTCATGTTGCAGAGACCTTGTGGGTGGACGGGGCTGCTGTACCCAGGGGCGTAGTGAACCCCCGTTGCAGCAGCTACAGTGGGGTGGGTTTTTTATGGGCCTCTTATCTGCAACTTAGCAAATAAGAGATATGATCAACTAATAGTAAGAAAGAAAGGTGGGTTGCTAGAAAAGGGAGAGAAAGATGGACAAGTGGATACATAAGAGGGTGAAAGGATGGATGATTAAATGGGTGAAAGTATGGGTGGATCTATAGATGAGTGGTAAATGGATGGATGGGTGGGTAAAAGGATCGATGGATGAATGGGTGAAAGGATAGATGAGTAGGTGAAAGGATAGCGTAGTAAAAGGAAATCTGAGAGGATGGATGGGTGGGTGGGTAAAAGGGTCGATGGATGAATGGGTGAAAGGATAGATGAGTAGGTGAAAGGATAGCGTAGTAAAAGGAAATCTGAGAGGACTGATGGGTGGGTGAAAGGAACAAATGATGGCTGAAAGGCATTATTGATGGATGAGTAAGTCAAATGATGGGTGGGTGGGTGGATGGATGTATGGATGGATGCATGCATAGATGATGGATGTGTGAACAAATGGTAGGTGGATGAAATGGCAAATGGATAGATGGAATGGTAAAAGATTGAATGGCTGAAAGACGGAATGGATGACAGAATGGTGGATATCAGCAGGTAGATGAAGGGTGAAATGATGATGGATAGATGCTTGGATAGAAGTGACAAGAAGCTCTTCCATGGAGGTGTCGGGCTCACCTGCATCGCATTTTTGGTGCCATCAGAGCCTTGGTTCTAAGTGGGGGGTATTTTAATTTTCTGGCTTCCCTTGTTTGTACCCCCTCCTCTACACCTCTGCTCTTGCCACTGCCTCCAACGTCATGGAGCCTGTGACTGTTCGTGTTGGGATTCACAACTTTGATGTTGAACTAGATTCAAGCTCTCACCTTTAATTTGAGTTTGTGAAATAGCTTTGCTTTAAAGTGAAACACATTAGGTGAACAGCAGATGTTTCCAGAATGCTTTGACTATAATTGAATGCATGCCAAATGCCTCTTAATTGATATATAACGAACGCACAATGGTACCCATATGTAAATAAGCACTAGCAAAGCCAAAGTCTGGCTTATAACTGAAAATGCAAGCAAGACCTATTGGCCTTGCTAGTTCTTGCTTCCGTTTGCATCTGATTAATTATTCCAACTGGATCAGGTTGTCAAGGTCTAGAAAACGTGAGTATCTATCTCAGGACTTTCGAGGACTTTGCATTCCACAGCTCCTAAGATATTGGTGCCCCATTGGGTTGAGTTCACCTCCCTGCCTGGGGGTGTGGAAGCCACTGGCATGTGAGCACGGCGGGATCGAGCTTGTCTATCTCTCTCTCTTTCTCTCTCTGCATGCAATTACTGTAACTTGACATTTGAAGGACAAGCTCTTCTCTCTAACCTGGGCCTCATAGTTGAGTATCAATTAGATAAATCTGAGGGATTCACATTGGGGAGTAATAATCACCTTCCACTCCGGGTACAAGTCTTACAAAAGAATTTGGTGGACTAACCAAGTCAGGCAGTATGAAAGTGACATCACAACATGTGGCATCACAGTGTGTGACATTGCACGAAGCATCACAGGAAACGGCCTCATAACTCATGACCTCATGAGAAGAGACATCACAAGAAATAACATCGGATCTTAAGATATTTGCTGAAGAGATCTGTGTTTTTTCTAGTCCATGTTTTGAATCAAAGTAGCACAGAGGGTTAATGTGTCTCCTGCAAAGCCCATCATATGAAATACAGATGCCAGATCCTCATTTTATGTAGATGGGTAAGTAGATCACTTCTTTAATCACAGAGATAGTTTTGTTACTTGCAGTTCATAAATTGCAATCCTTCTAATATAGCACAGTGAGCTATGCAGGACATGTGATTTCTACATCTTTTAACCCTCAATGTCTTATGTAACACATCCTGTACATTGATTTACATACATGATTTATTGTCAATGTATAATGCGCACATATGATGTACAGCGCTCTGACATCCAGGATTGGGATGAGTAGCGCTATAAAACAAAATAGTGGAATTAAAATTTTGTCTGTGCAAATAATGGGGCAGACCAACACATCCGAAATCATTACTGTGCATGCATATCTCTTATATACTAAAAAAGAGTCAAAAGCGCCCTCTCTTAAATATCTGTGAAGTGATAACAAGCTGTGTGCCTTTGTTTCCCCTCCATTGCATTTACATCTAGGTGTGAGGCTCCAGATAGCTCCTAGCCAGAATACTGAAACAAAAGAAGGCCTAATGGCCCCTTAAATTCAGCCTTTGCTTTGGGCCCAGCTGGAATTTTAAATAAGAAACCCCTTTCCAGCCTGCACGTTGCTGCTCAGAATGAAAGCAGATAAAATGCAGGCGCTGCTGAATCTGTCCCAGTGTCAAAAAATTACACCAGGACAGAATAGCATATTTCTGTGGGGTCTAACTTCTTGGCAGGGTGGATAGCTTCCACCCTCTGAAAAGATTGGTTAGATGCCTTATGGAACTCCTTGCCACTGTCTTTAAGACAGAGCGATACTCTTCTTACCTTCAGACAGGCCTTTAAAACATGGCTTTTTAGACAGGCCTATCCATAAATAAGCGCGAAATGTACCCTTGCTAAATGTACTTAAGTGTTATGCTGTGCCCTCAAAAAATTTCGATCGCGCCATGAAGCCCACGGGCGTACGTGCGCTGAATAAATAAAATGTAACTTAACATAACATAACATTCGCGTGTACCCTCCATTGTGTCCTGCTCCCACCCAAATCCATTGTTAAGAGTAGATAAGAAAGAGGAGGCTAAAAGTCGTTTGGCGAGGGTCAACAGTGCAAAAAGAAGCAGCAAAGCCGAGCTCTTCGAACTCTCCTTAACTCTAACATTCTCCCTAATCTGAGCCTGAAAAGTGAAGGTACTTCTTTAGGTTTTTTTTGTTGTTTCTCAGGCCAGGTGTTCACCAGTGCCCTTTTGTACCTGCATCTTCCTTCAGAAGGCTTCATCAGCAAGGGAACCCTCTGGAAGGCCCTCTCATAGGAAACGTTGACACCATACAAGACATGTGGGGTTACCACAAACATTCTGAGACTGTTGCAGAATCAGGGTCTTGTTAAACCACACAAAGTGGTTATGTCACCTTACTCTTTTTCAGCTTAGGTTATAAATTCTTTCATGGACAATTTGAGCTTCCCGAAAGTGCTGTTCTTTAGGATTCAGGCCCCCTTCAGCCTTGGCTTTAGCAGCCCCCGAAGCAGTATAAGTTCAGCTGTAACCAGTGGCCAAGTTGCATTCACTCACAATAGCCCAAATGTGATATTACAACACTCAGACTAAGGTCCTGTCTCCATTCCAGAGATTCTGACTAATTGCTTATATTCTATAGATGTTCCAGCAGTCTCCTCCTCTTAAACGTCTCCTCACAAAAGACTTCGGGCCTGATTATGATCTTGCCAGACAGGGTTACTCCGTCACCATCATGACGGAGATCCTGTCCGCCGAATTACAAGTCCATTATATCCTATGGAAATTGTAATTTGTTGTTTGTAATCAGGGTCTTAGATTGGCTGACCTTGATAGTGGCCTAGAAGCTGATAAAGCCAGAGGTGTGGACACTCAACTAATAAGGCAATATTCCCCAGTCCTGACAAAGCTCATTGAGGCCAGGGAGAATCAGGGCATTTTTGTGCTAGCAGCTTCTTCTGCTCCTCCACCAAAACCTCTGTTCCAGATTTAGCCCCTGGTCCTCAAGTGGTCAGTGGAGATGTACAGAAGCCTATCCCAGAGCCCTCCATCTCCAGAGACAACAAGATCAGGAACGACACCATGTTTATCTGGTTGGGTAAGCCTTCAAAAGCTGAAATTGGAAAGTTTAACAACTATGGGGCATATTATCAAGGGGGTTTATCTACGCTTTTTTGGCTTTAAAAGCCAAGAAAGCGGAGATAAAATTATCTCCCTATTACCTAGCTGTCGCTAACACCAGTTAGCGACAGCTAGTAGGAGATAGCGACCATCTTGGGCCCCACTTTGAATGTCAGTGATATTTATCACTAATGACATGCAAAGTGGGCGTGCCAAGATGTTAGCTACTGGAAACAGTCGCTAACATCGCTATCTCCTATTACCAACTTTTGGAGATATTCGCGCTAAGCGCGAATATCTCCAAAAACTAACACCTGCCCAGAGCAGTTCTTAGCCATGTTATCCAATGGGAGGTGGATAACATGGCTAAGAGCATTAGCTTGGTAATGCATGAATATCGCAGACTTTTCAGCGATATTCATGCATTGCGGCCGTTTTTTATCGTATTTGCGATAAACCTTGATAATAGCAAGGTTTATCTGCGATAATTTCTGACGATGCTTAGCGTTAAAAAATTCGTTGCTAAGCATCGTTAGCGATAAATATCGCTTAAAGTTGGTAATATGCCCCTAAATATCTCTCTTCTTGCTACTTACCCCTAACCCTCATTGCCTTATGCAGATCTGTCAAAGCAGGATTTCCTCTTTGGGTAAACTTTCTATAGCATCTACACTTGCAAACACAACATTCAATTCAAAGAGGAGCAAAGAAGAAAATATAAAAATAATAATAGCTTCATGAAAAATGTACAATTTATTCAAATATATATTAAAAACATATATTAAAAACAGTATACAATGTTAATTGATAAAAATGATACAGTAATACACATACACAAAAGTGGGAAACAGAAGTAAGGAAAAAATGGTTCCTATTATAATGAGGCAAATACAATAGTCCAAAACGCAATCACACTCTAATCCATGTATAGCTATCGTGATCAGAGTCGTTGTTTCATAGACTTAGCTTATCGCAACTCAAGGATTGCATCGATGCGTTTCGGTGGGCACGTGTTTAGAGAGACAACACCTTCTTCAGGATATAATATATGAATCCCACATACATATTAAACATCTGAAATACAAGAACAGTACACAACATAAGGTACATAATTGATAAAATTGTATAAAAACATTATTAAAAACCAGAATTATACTTTTACAGATCCTCGAAGCTCCAAACTTTGTCATCCTGATCACATTCATACACATGTTTTACATTTTAATCGCATTAGCGTATCATAGAAATTCACAGAGGCATCTATTCAAATAGCCCAGCATTGCCTTCCATAAAATGCACATAACCATTGTTCGCCTCTATAGCATTTCTTCTCTACAGGTTGTGCTCACACAGTCAGGGAATGTTGCTGCCAAAACCCTGCTGCATTCATTATTCGGCATTGTTATAATCAGTACCGTCAATAGACATGTAGATGTTATAACTCACATATTATGTGGCAGCATTGGACATAGATACCTATTGGCTAATAAGTCTAGATAGTAGCTGGCAAATTATTACCTCATGTAGGGTCACAAAAACCCTCGAGATTTCCAAACTGTCACCGTGATACCACTTTATGGTTATCTTAGTGTTGGAGGAAGAAACAAACAGAACATTGTTCTAATATGCGCCAATCTCTTGTGCTCAAATAAAATTATAACTTCCTTATATCACACACCTTTTTCGAAATTGTAGCTCCCACAGTTTGCTTCAGAGAGTCAAGATTCGTGATCGTTCACCAGAATAATCACCAGTTTTCAATCTGGAATATAGAATGGAATACACCATGTTCCCATGGCTTACTCAAACAACATGACTTATGCAGATCTGTACAGCCTGGGAGATTTTTTTATTTTGTAGTTTACTCTATGTAGGTATTTTTATTTTTCATATTTTACTGATCAACCATCCATTCTTCTCTTTATGCTTTTATATTTTTTCTAACCAAATTGGCGATGGTGGTATGCACTGTATGTAATCTACAAATGGAATTTCTGTTAGAAGGCTATTTGAAAAGAAGGCCAACTATTTTGATAATATCAGTGACACAAGTCAATGACACTGCCATTATAGTCAGCTATGGTCTCCAACTCCGGCACAATTCAAAGACCAATACTCCCTTTTGCTTATAAATGCCCATGTGGAGATACGTTTCTAGACAACCTGATGACGTAGAGGGGCGTGACCATGATCATGAGCATCACTCTTTCCAAGAGACATCAAGTGTGGCTGGAGTGCTTGTAATCACAGAAGGAGCACCTCAGCCGGCTCCCCTCCATAAATTCATTGACATTAGGGCCTGATTTAGAGTTGGGTGGACCGGGTTACTCGTTCACAAACATGATGGATATCCTGTCTGCCGTATTACAAATGCCATAGGATATAATGAACTCTAAATTAGGCCCTTGGTCATTGATGGTAATTCTTCAATGGAGGAGCTTGGACTTCTCATCACGAGTAGAGCTGTCGCATTGTGCAGCTCAGTCCTCTCCTAAGATTGCAGTCAATCCCTGCTGAAATGTAGCCTGCGCATCACACTTTGTACTGGTATAACCACTGCACCTAAAGCATAGAGCGCCATAATCAGGTACCTGGAACTCACAGGTGTGTGAAGGCGACAGTCTTATTTGTAATAAACGTCACGGTTTTACAAAGGCAAAAACTGCTTAATTTACAGTCTCCAATTCTAAAGCCTTTGGGTTTCATTTATGAGCCACATGTAGCCCATCCCTCCAACAAATCAGCTGAATTATACCGCCCCAGCATTAAATTGTCAAAGATCAGCTGCTGTGCTATTGTAAATCAAAGTCTGCCTTCTGTCCCACACAATCTCCCTCCTGGAGCTTCCTTTAAATGAAACCACTCCACTGATTTTGGAGAGGATGGCCTGCCTATCACATGTTTTAAACCACAATTGAAATATAGTCCTCTAGGAAAACTGTTACCTTGAAAATGTGCAACAAGTGTCAAGATGTGTTCCTCTGATTGTATCTAAGTGTATGATGTTATTTCAAGTGCTACAAACTTCATTTTCAGTTCTCAAACCTTATGGCAAAACTTGCATGCACATCTTGTATCGTATGGCAGAAGCAGAAGCGCAGCTCAGATTCTTTTCTGCTAGTGAATGGCGCTACTCCTGCATACTGCAGCATCCTGTTGGTGGTGGTGGTCTGAGTCTGGGAGAGGTGGTCTCGCCTACAGTCCAGTGGCAACTTGTTGATGTGCCTCAGACAATTTTACCTGTATCCCTGCCTCATCCACCTGTGGATATAGAGCCTTCAGCCCCAAGAAAAAAAATGTAGGCACTGAAGAAATATGGAAGTCTGGACTAGGTACAAAAGGGGGAACATCCTTTACAACGCAACTTTTACCACGCAGTGCCTTTACGACGCAACTTTTACAACGCAAACCATTATAACGCATTGCGCTGGGGGGCGCTCTAGGATAGGGAATAGGTTTCATTTACTATCCAACACCTTCCCTACTATCCACGGGGACTGGAGTTTGAATAGTAAATTAAACTATTCACTATCCAGCGCCCAAAAGCACTATGCGTTGTAAAGGTATTCGTTGTAAATACCACGTTGTAAAGGCATGCGATGTAAAAGTATGAGTTGTAACGTCATACATCCGTACAAAAGATATGATATGGTATGTATTGTTTAGGATACTGTGGGTGTTTTTGGAGATTTAACATAGGCAAATTGTGTGTTAAAGTGGGATGGTTGAACAGGGTTTTATGTTTTGGTAGCCATGATGCAGCCAGATATGTTTACTGGTGACAACAATATTTGATAGCAGTGCTGTGCTGTTTAATGCAGCTGCAGTCAAGATTATGAGGAGTCATAGATGTGACACGGCTAATGATTTAGATAGGAGCCTGTAATAGTTGCCACCAAACCAGGTCTCGGTTATACCCCTTTTACAGAGATGACATGGTCTAAATATTCTATGTTAGTATGTATACTGTGTTGGTTGATGCATTTTGTAATGTATAAGGTCAGAGATTTTGTGGTGATGTGTTCTTCTCACTACATTCCACATTCTGGGTTCCAGGACTAAGGAATATATAGTATAGGGTGTGTGATGTTCAGGTGGGGGTTCCATCTCTGCTAGTTGATGCCTGAGGCTGTTGAAGACTGTGACTAATAAACCTCTCTTGTGAGATGTATCTTTTGTGTAGTGTTTTGGATTCATTACACTACCACAGAGGCGTGATGGTTTATCTGATTAGCTTGGGGTACCTGATTTCCTTAGATTTGGTCAAGTACCTTTCCTCCTAAAAACACAGGAGCAGACACATAAGGTTTAAACATCTTTGACCCAGTAACCAACCGTCTGCTCTTTGCCAAAGTTTGAGAGATTTGTGCAGCCTTAAAACTAAAGCATTTAATATATGACAATTATTTTTACAATAACTTCAAATGATTTTAATATTTATACAATAATCTCCAATTGGATTTAGAGGTGGATGTAGCACCTCTAAAGCTACAGTCAATTATTTGTATCCATTGGATACACATCACCAAGAGAGTTGAGTTTTATCTTTTTAAATATATACAAAAATGAATTTGAATGAGTGAGAATGAACGGAATAGGTCTTCGTTTTTACATAATTAGGAATTCTGGATATAATGTAACCATCAAGAAAAGGAGATCATGCTCCAATAGGATTGTTTAAAGGGGAAAAATACCACGAAAAGTTACAGTACAGATTTGCGAAATTTGTGTTAGAAAGATGTGTAGAACATTCAAAATCAAAGGGTGGGATAGCAGATTAGAAAACATAGAAATTAAAATTCCCTCTTTGTATGTTTTCCTTTCCTTTTTCATAGATTGCACATACTGTTACTACTCCAAGGAGGGAGAAAAATCTCTTATTATTGTGTCCTGAGGAAGGTGATTTCAAATAAAGTGCTTTACCACCGAAACGCGTCGATGCTGAGCACTCTTGAATCCAACCATGAGGAACCATGGGAATTAATAGATTTTAATATTCACTAGGATATGATCTTGATGTAGATTGTTGGATCAGCCAATGCAACAGTTTTCTTAGAACTGTGCAAAAAGGGTTCCCCATTTAGATTCGTTCTCTTCTTGTCGGTCATGGTGTATACTTTGTCCATTTTTTAAATATTAGCACATATTGTTTTTTATTGTATATTGCATGCTATATATGAAGTTTATATCCTTTTTATATGCTATGTTATAATTGTTATAAAAAGTTTTATAACGCACTCGATTACTCAGGAGTATCCTGGCGCGGTAAAGTATGGAGGGGCAGAAAGCATCAAAAGTACATTAGGATATAATGTGTTGTTTCTAAGAAATTAAATAATCCTTTGATACTATATCTCGATTTTGGTGGTACATCAGTTGGTGGGGCTGGTCTTACCCGATCTCAATGAGTATTGTATGTATTGTGTAAATCTACTGTGAGTGAGTCAGAGTGTCTGATATCTGGTTTCCAAGGGGGATCAAATTTCCTCTACTGTTTAGTAGTTCCCTGTTCTCTTTGGTAGTGGGGCCAGCTCTCTAGTTTAATAACTGTAGCACAGAGATGCCACACTGCAAATACTGATAATGCTCTAGAGTATAGACCCTTGCACCCTCTCCTAAGGGACCGTTCAGCAGCAACTGATAAGGGTCAACAACCTCACGTTTACGAGTAAACCCCAAGAGTGTATGGGAACTGAGAGATGATCATTAATTAATTCTTCTCCTTTTTGGAAAATCGAGACCAGTACGTAAGACCTCTTTTGTAAACAAAGTGTACCATGGGGACCCATTCCGACTGCTTCCAATTGACTTCCTACATTGAATCTCTTAGTTCTCTTCCCAGTCATGCCAACATCTCTTGCATGCTTACATGCTGTTGATATCTAATGTTGTCTCAAAATCCCCTCTATTGACATCTCACCTCTTGCTAATAATTTCGAGAATATTTATTCTTGGATGACCTTCCATCCTTCAAACTGAGGTAACTAAAAACAGGGTTCCAACGTGGATGCTGCCTGCTGACACCCTGAGGACTGTAGTCCAGGCTCTTGTCACCTCACGCCTGGACTATGGGAACATCCTACTCCTGGGTGCCTGCAAGGAGGTAACCAGGAAGTACCAGGTGGTACAAAATATGGCAGTTCGCCTTATTTGTAACCTACCCGCCAGAACCTCGGCCGCGTCTCATATGCGTAAACTGCATTGGCTGCGAACTGAGAGCAGAGTCAAATTCAAGGCACTTTGTCTCATGCACAAGATCATGACTGGAAGAGCTCCACACTATCTATCTGTTCTGGTGCAGCAATATATCCCCCCTCGCACACTTAGGTCATCCACGCAGAATAAGTTTAGGATACCGCGTGTCAAGAGAGCTAAAATGGGAGGTCTTTCATTCTCCCTGTTAGCACCTTCTCTTTGGAACTCCCTACCCCTATCTCTGCGTTCTGAAATGTGCTTCTTGACATTCCGTAAAGGAATCAAAACCTGGCTCTTCAATACTTAAACTGCTGGTCTGACGCTCCTCTCACCCTGTATACCGTTCTGTTTGCCTTAGCGCCGGGAAACCTCCGGGTAGCTGCGCGCTTAATAAATGTAATTATAATAATAATAATAATTCCTTGTAATCTAAACCTTTCCTCTCCTCCCACTGCTCCACTCTAGCTATATCCTGGCTCTGCTCATTAAAAAATGATTACCTCTTATACACTGCCCTATATAATTTGAGTTTAGCCTGAACAAAAAACTCAGTCGAGTAGTACACATTAACTTTCAAGCCAAAAATTGACAGCGTCATCTTGAGCTCTTGTACTGGATTACATTTTACACCTGGAATCAGATTTCACATTGCTAATTGACTAAATTGTCCTTTCTAAGCCTGGCTATAGGGCGTATAACGTACAAAGGTCTCAAACTCTGGTACCTGAATTACCTGAAGCAAAATCTGATATGTACATTGAAGAAATGGATCCACTTGATCTGCAAATTCCTCTTAAAAATACTGAATACTTTCCAAAATCTTTCAAAGACAGTGCTTTAGCATTCTTGAACTACATGTTGCCTGGGATGTGAAAGATTGCTTATGTGGATCAACAAATAAAGCCATGAGATGCCTCCTATTCAATTATCATCACTAGATTTGATGTTTTGGGGTCTTTGTTTACTCTCTGCCACGATTATTTGGCTCTTTACCTGTGATGTTTCTTATCCATTGGATATATGCCCAGGCTCAGATCTTTTGACTGGGTGTGAGTGTTTGATTGGTTCAGATGATCCGTCTATCACCACCCCCTTTTGTACTGCTTTTGGCCGCCGTAAGTGTGGCAGGGTATGCTCAGACCTGAGTCCCTTGCTCACTTTGCCACTGGATTCAAGCAAGCTGGGCTGAAGACGGCGGGAATGCCAGAAGCCGGTCCTCGGAAGCTTGTTTCCGGTCCAGGGAAGGCATGGCTTGGCAGTTCGGGCTGGACTGTTCCCATGAGGCACAGGGTCAGACTGATTTGCATATAGCCATGTCTGAACTGGGGTGGCAGAGTGGGCTAAAGAACGGTGATGGATCAAACCCAGATCTTTTGACTGGGTGTGAGTGTTTGATTGGTTCATATGCTCCGTCCATCACCACCCCCTTTTGTACAGGGTCAGACTTGGGGCATCATTAGGATGGCGGGTGGACTTTGCCCGCCTGCCATCCTCACGGTACAAGGGAGCGCCCGCCATAAGGGCGGGGGTCCTGTGGGGGCAATTAGGATGCGCCCACCATAGTGGCGGGCGCATCCCGTATTTTTAACATTGCGATGCAGCACCGCCCGCCGCAATGCTAAAAATACATGTTGTGCATTTCAAAACACAACGTGACAGGCACCGCGCGGTGCCTGCCACGTTGTTCTTTGAAAGGCAGGGGGGTACCATAGGTACACCTCATGTGCACCTCCCAGCCCCCCGGAGTCCATGGGGGCCCGCAACGGGCCCCAAAGCAGACTCCGCATGCCTATCTGTGGCGGCAATGCCACCACAGAAAGGCATTGAAAAATGCACAATCTAACATGGCTGGCACCATATAGAACCCTTTTCCGCCCGGTCGACATGTCAACCGGGCGGAAAAGCGGCAGACAGTCTTTCCATCCGCCACGGACCCCCCAGCCATTATAATATGGCGGGGGGTCATTTCTGCATGGATGGCGGGCGGATCGCCATCCTAACGGTGCCCTTAGTATTTTGTGACAACGTATGTTCGTTTTTACATGTATGACACTCTAATGAGGGCCTTCTTGCACTGTTAGTCTTGAAAGTTATCTATTGTAAATATGATTTATCTTCTGATTGCGCGATGTGAGGCTATTTAGTGCCATGGATGGAAAAGATAATAATCATCCGTAGTAGTTTTAGATTTACAACACGTCCTGTGCAATTTTTTAATTTTGTTTCTAGTTTTTTATAATGATATGCATAAATTCATCTGTTCCAGAGCATTAGGGAGTGGGTGTGTGGATTGACAAACAGAAGCAAAATTTACTGAAGCAGTTGGGTAAGGACTTCGCTATATGTTTGAAGGAGTGCGTAAGGTTTAAGCCTGTTGTGGGTTCACAATCCAGAGTAATGTGTTTCCTGCCTCAAGCCGCAGGGCACACATTCTTTTTTTTTTAATAACTGGTAGTATAGGAAACTTTTCCACCATGCTCACCATTGATACATTAAAGGTGACACTAGTTTGTGGTTGGTGAGGAAGACGTCTGAAACGCTGCTGCATGGTATTTTGTTCCTACTTTCTCCTAGTACTAGTACATACATTCTGATATGAGGTCTCTCTCTCTCACACCTTCTCTTAATCCGCTTCAATAAAAGACTTTGAGAAGGTGGAGTCTTGGTCAATGATTGCATCAAGTACATACACCAGGTACACTTAGAAGCCAGGGTATTTCCTTGGGTGCTGTACATCAGAAAAGGAACCACTGTTCATCACCTTTCCTGCATCCAAGAGACTATCTGCCAGCTTCTCTGAACCTAGGGGTTCGGAAGGGAAGCTTTCAGCATTTAATACTCATGATAAAAACTAAAAGCTGTGCCAGGTAACAAGTCTTCCTGAGGCCCGCGCTAACAATGTTTTATGCTATAAACAATATAAACTAGATCAGATCACTCTGTTGTGAGAGTTTCTTTTTATTAATAAAAATCCTCTTGATAAGGTAAATACCAATATACTGCACCGGTACTTATTCATTCACGGGGCAGGATGCAAGGCAGGTCATGAATGCGCATGCGCACCTGTCGATTCAGGCCAGGCGGCAGGACAGATTTGCTGCCACATTGATTAGTAAGGGGATGCCTCAGCTTCTCTGGCTTGCGCAGGCGCACTGTGACTTCCTGCCCTTCTCTCAGGTCCCCAGAATGCCATCCCTCCACCTGCTGTTTTCTGGTTTCTTCCCTCTCCTGATCACTACCTGCTCCCTCTTTGATTCTCACGCTCTCTTCTTTAAACCCAACGACTGAAGGCGGTCCCCCAAACTTAACTCGTATCCATTGAATTCTCGGTGAGACACAAGCAGTGTGAATATGACCATTACCCTAAGCTCTTTCCTCATCCCTTCTTCTTGTATCCCCCTCAGATGTTTGAGATGAACACAGGCAGCAGAAGGTATGTGGACAATACACATCTGACAGACAGCCATGTCAACTGTATGGAAGCAGGAAGGACCTTTGCTCAGCCATGTCTTCAGAATACCCCATTTGGGGTAATATCTACTCGGTTAAGGGAACTGTACACAAGAAAGGGCTGACTCTCATCAATGAGGGCAGATCCTTGCTCACAACTACTTTTCACCATCTCTTTGGGCCCTTGCATTGTCCCTCATCTGCTGACCACAATAGATGTGGTCTGAGCATTAGCAAGTAGCTACTCTGCAGACCAGCTGGTAGTGGCACAGAAACGCCACTAGTGTTCACCCCATCCATCACATTTTTGTATATTTCAGTGTAGCTCATATCTGCCATTAGTATGGACTTTTAGTGCTGTAGGCTGTTGTGATGTGTGTTCCGCACAGCAGCATTTTCTGGGCAGGCTGGAGCCTGGTCATCATATAATAAAAAGTTTCAAGTATTGTTTTTTTTTTTTATATCTCCACGACTGTGTTGTGTCCATTCTGTGCTTGAAGTGTAGAGCATTGGGTACATGGAAGGGTAATAATTGGAGAAGGTAGAAGAATGAGTGTCAATGCCTTATTTTCGGAATTTTATGTTGATAGAATCTAATTATTCTCCTTGTACTTGTCTTCCCTTCTCATTCTCCCTTTCTATGACTCATCTTTCACCTTCTGCACCCCTTTCAGGATCCTATTCTCATGTCTTCCCTAAGTTATCATCATTTCTTTCTCTGTCATGCTGACAATTCAGCATCCCTCTCTGTTTACTTCTATCTCTGACCACTCTGCTGGGATAAAACACCACAAGAGTGCTGCTGAGACTAGTCTTTTTCTGGGAACAGAATAAACTGAGTCCAGTGACTTGCTCTGGCTTCCAGTAGTCTTCAAAGTAGCAGTATGGATTTTGGGCTTTGCATGGATTGCCAAGTGTGGCTTGTACTAAGGGCGCGTGGGGCATATTACCAACAAGTAGAGATAATTATCGCTAAATAGGCTTAGCGACGATTTTTTTATCGCTGCCTATCGCTGGATATGTTAGCGGAGAAAACATGCTATTAGCAACGTTTTTCTCCATTGTGCTAAAATATCCAGCGATAGCGGCGAAATGCGTGAATATCGCTGAGAATACAGCGATATTCACGCATTAGCGATGAAATGCTCTTAGCCATGTTATCCACCTCCCTTTCGATAACATGGCTAAGAACTGGTCTGAGCAGGCATTCGCTTTTGGCGATAGCAGGAATATTTCCATCGCTACGCCTGCCTTGCTACTAGGAGATAGTGACGTTAGCGACTGCTTTCAGTCGCTAACTGGTTGAGTACGCCCACTTTGCATGTCATTAGCGATAAATATTGCTGACATGCAAAGCGGGCCCCAAACCGCTCGCTATCACCTAAAAGCTGTCGCTAACTAATGTTAGCGACAGCTTGCTAATAGGGCGATAACATTATCGCCGCTTAGCGGCCGAAAACGGCCGCTAAAGCGGCGAAAATTACCTATCGCCACCCTTGATAATATGCCCCCAGATTCTTATAGTTTTCCCTCTTCTTTGCCCTAGTATCCCCTATCCCCCCCACCCTGTATTCAGATCCCTACCTTGTCTCAAACGGTTACATGCTGAATGAGTTTGTTTTTTATGTGTCTTTTGTTATGACATTTCAAAAATATATATGTATATTTATTGTTTTTTGTACTGTCTCCTGTTCATCTATCAGGCGGGGAAGTAGGAATCGTTTTTAAATGGAGTGCAATAGTATTTGATTTGTTTTTTTATAAAGCCCTCCTTTAAAGGTTGCAAGGTATAAACTTAAAAATAAATAACTTTTTCTATCAATGCTGTTTTCTTACCTCTTCCTCTCTTGTTTTTTTTTCTACTTCTCCCTCCCGTGCTTACGCCGGGATCTGGTGGCTTAGTGGACTAAAGCAGCCACTGCAGGGGCCTGTGTTCGACCTCATGGTTCAAATCCCGGCTGGTCCCTTCAGCCTTTCATCCATCTGAGGTCGATAAAATGAGTACCATTGAGTTGAGTAACAATAAACATCTTTTATTTATTTATTTATTTATTTATTTGTTGCCATTTATAAAGCGCGACAAATACCCGGAGGCGTCTCGGCGCTTGTCAGTTTGCATAGATTCAGATCGATGTTATTTGCTCCGACAAGTTACCTTCATTTCATGGAGACTATTGGGAGAACAACCAAGTCTTTAATCTCTTACGAAACTGGATGAGTGTAGAGCTTGATCTGATATCTTGGGGCAGGGTGTTTAGGAGCAGCGACCAAGAAGCGACGATCACCCCAGGACACTGTTTTGGAGCGAGGAATCACTAGGTGGTTACGATTAGAGGACCGAAGCTGACGGGAGGGTTGATATGGAACCAGTTGGTCTGTTAAAAAATGCGGGCCTTGATTATTTAGCGCTTTGTAGACTATACATAGTGACTTAAACTTGATCCTGTTCTGGATCGTCAGCCAATGGAGTTGTTTGATAGTATCTGAGATGGCCGCAAATTTAGGGATTCCAGAAAGCAGGCGTGCTGCAGCATTTTGTATCGACTGCAACTTCCTCGTGACCCTGACCTGAGTGTTTAGAAATAGGCCATTGCAATAATCCAGGGACGACAAGACCAAGGAACTAACCAAGGTTTTAATGGCGGCTGCTGGCAAGAACGGACTGATTTTTCTGATCATGCGTAATTTATAGTGGGCTGTGGAGGCCACTTTATTCGCATGATCCATGAAATTTAGGCCGTCATCAAAGGTGACTCCCAAATTTCTAACCTTGGTTACTGGCATTGGGGGTGCTCCAAATGTGGGAGGCCATCAATATGATGACCAATCTGGTGAAAGAGGTCCGAAAATAACTACCTCGGTTTTTTCTGAGTTGAGTTTTAGGCAATTTGTTGCCATCCACTCTCCTATCTCCAACATTCCATTTTGGAAATGTTGTGCGACCTCCCCTCCGTCACCCTTAATGGCCAGTACCAGTTGCGCGTCGTCCGCATAAGAGGTTAGGCTCATCCCATGTGCTTTGATGACATTAGCAAGGTCCGACACATAGATATTAAATAGTGTCGGACTCATGGGATGAGCCTTGAGGTACCCCACATGGCAACGAAAGCTTAGCAGATTGGTAAGGCCCAAGGGTGACGGCCTGGGTTCTGTCTGTGAGAAACGAGGCGAGCAGATCTCTTGCTGAATGGCAAATGCCGATCTTTTCGACACGGTCGACCAAGATCTTGTGGTCGACCGTGTCGAAAGCGGCTGATAGGTCCAGCAGTACCAGAACTGCTGTCCCACCCTGGTCTCGAATTACTCTCACATCATCTGAGGCTTTGATTAAGGCAGTTTCGGTACCATGATATTTCCGAAATCCGAATTGTGTATCGTCAAGCAATCGATGTTTCTCAATATGCTCCGATAGTTGTATCAGCGCCTTGAGACCCATGGGTGATATGTGTGCTTTACAAATGCACGTGTTATCTTACGTACTTGTCTGTTGTGTGTCTTTTGCATATGTTTCCTCTCCCTCCATCCAGTTTCTTTCTCTACCCTTGTCTCTTTGTCACCAACCTGTTGTATATTTATACTTACTTCAATGTGGCTACTTGGTGTCTATAGTCCTTTCTTAGTGTTCTTATCGTATCAGTCCCCCATACTACCTAAGAGTGTTCTATCTGTGATGTGAAGATTCCAGCCTTGGAGTTGATGGTCTGCTCAGCTGTGAGGTTTACTGCTCTGCTGTCTTATCTTGTGTAACTTAATAAACCTATCTTAATTACCTGAAGACTTGTCCTGCTGCATACCTAATATACTTACAACACAGCCCTGCACCCCCTCTTTCCCCCTGTCTTCCTCCTCACTCTCTTTTTGTTCCCTCATTTCATTCAGCAAGATTTGGCCTCTGCTGCCTGTGTCCCTTGTATTTATGAAGCCCTCGGCTACCATGACCTAAATTGAACACTTTTCTCAATCTCTCTTTTCTGAGTCCAAGGGGAGAAATTCCAAATATGCAAACAGGATTATCAGAGCATCAGCAGCATCTGCTCTTGGAGTTAATCAGCAGGGCCCTTCAGAGCCCTGTCGAACACAAGGCAACAATCAGTTCTACGCAGGCGCTGGCGTTTACAGATGTATCGTTACAGTCAATGAGGTGTTACTACGGCTCCATGTGTATCATCGCCTTCCTGCTATGGTGGCTCCCGCGTAAACGCCAATACCTTTTCAATTGTGATGCAATATTATGCCTAGTCCTCACTACCACTTGAATGTGTTCATTAATGTTTGTTTAAAAAAAGTCCATGTGCCCCCCTCATTTGCCCCGGAAGAGTCAGGCGTCCATGCCCCGCATCTAGGTTATTGCCACGTTTTCCCTGCAGTTGGCCAAGTCCATGCCCCAGGTTTTCCAGGTGGACTTAAAAGAAGGCAGCATCAGACTGAAACAGAGGATGGCAGACCAGGTTATCTGCAGTGAAGCAATAATGCCACCACCATGGTCTGCGCAAAGGACTATGTCACACTAGGACATCACTTTTTGTCCTCACTGCCCCTTCTAACTAACTGTGCCTCATTTGGAGAGGTGAGGTGTGGCACAGCGGCCAGAGCGGCTGACTCCGGAGCATGGGATGGGGCCTGCAGTTTGATCTCCTGTGCTGGTCGCAGCTGAGCCCAGCATCATGTGACTCTGGGCAATAATCTCCCCGGTGGCCCCTAGCGCCTTGAAACCCTTTAGGGGTGACATGTTCGTGCTTTACAAGTACGAATTATTATTTGCTGAACATAGAGAACTAGACAGTAACTGGACATTATCTGGACCAAGATGCAGCCCATTGCAAAACGACATCACCATGGCCCAGGGAGAGACCATGAAGTGATGAGCATTGGTACCCACGCAAGTACCCACTCAGTAACATCACGTGTGAGGTCATGAGCAGAACATTGGAGGAGTTTAGGTTGCCTTGCTCTCCATAACTGCCACATTTCAGTAGTTTTTAGATTTTTTATTGTATTTACGTAAGTGGTATTTCTATATCACAAACCTGCAGGCAGCAGAGCATTGCAAAGGATCAAAGGCAAGGATACAGTTAACAAATGATTTGAGAGATATCTGGTTTGTGGACTGTTACTGCAATTATGACAAAAACATTGCTTCTTCTGAAACGTTTTTGAGCAATACATACACAATATATACAAATCTGCACAACTCTTCCCAAAAAACACTTTGGATTCTTCAGGGAAATTTTCGCACTAATTCGTTAACCCCTTCACTGCGGGGTGTTTTCCTCCCGCTGTGCGGGAGGGGGGAGGGGGGGCGCGCGCAGTGCTGCCGTGCTGGTGAAGAGCTCAGCTCATCATGAGGCGCAGCGAAGCTGCCCTCATGACGAGCTCAGCTCGTCACGGCCACACCTGTTTTTAGAACGTTCAGCACAGCGGGGAAATTAGCCCCGCGTGCGAACGTTCCAACGGCCGTGACGAGCTCAGCTCGTCATGAGGGCAGATCCGCTGCGCCTAATGACGAGCTCAGCTCGTCAGCAGCACCCATGAGGTTAAGCTATGGCAAGCAAACGAGGGGGGTTTGGCAGTTCCCATGCCAATTACTATAGCATGCTTTGCTCTGCAATACAGAAAAAACAGCTGAACCGAATAACGTAGAAAATGAAATGTGCTTTTTGTGATTTGGTGTACATCTGTTCAGCTGTTTTTGAGAAATTAGCATTAAAGAGAGGCTCAATTTGGGCACAAAGGGGTTATTCCTCGGAATAATTTAGGGAAATTTAGACAGTTGGTGTTCAGATATGTTCTGATTGTCCCATTAGAAATGGTTTGGTCTATCTTGATTGTCCGGACACAGCAGTACAAATATGTCACGGCAGCCATTACAGGACGGTGATAAATGACACTGCCTGCTGAAGCAGAAGACATAGGCAGACAATGTTCATAATTTTGATGTTGGAAACATCTATTTGTGTTGTGATATAACAAGTTTTCAGTGAGGAGCTCTCGCACATTCATTAATTAAGTTTATTCATTATTCGAAAAAATGCATCAAACAAGCATATATCAAAACATATCTACACATGTCTCAATTTGTAAAAACCAAATGCATATGATAGAATTAGCCAAATCATAATGGTTCTTTCAATAATGATCATTCATGTACAGGACATAACTATCACATTCCTTCTTGTTTGCTGTAGTAGAACATTCCTTCCATTCTGAAGAATATTCTCACAGGGTGCAGACGTCACATGTTTCGTGGCAATCATGCTGCTTCCTCAGGGCTGTGAGAATAATATTGTAAAACACACAAAAAGAACAATAAAAATAGAAGAGAAAAAAACAAACATTATTTAGAGTATTTAGAGGACTAATACGAATTGGTGAATTTTATCACATGCAATTGGTTTAAAAAAAATCAGAAATGTGTACATATGTTTTTTTTTTTTTGCTTGATACATGTTTTTCAGAATATTGAATAAAAGAAATTAATCAATGGAACTCATGTGTGAGGTTTTTTGATTGTCTACTTTCCCATGAAATATCGTTAAATTACACTTCAATTGTATACCAGAAGGGTTACTGGTATAGTGGATGTTGGCAAGTGCTGCCCTCTTTTTTTCAGTTAACCCAGCTCTTTAGCTAAATATTGTCATATATTTGCATGGTATCCAATCCCATCAATTCTTTGCTATGCTTACTGTATCTTACTGTATCTTGTTTGCCGTCAGTTATGCGTTCATGCTCTTATCTTTTGTAGCATGATGGTGACTCAACACTGTAAAGACGCATACCCTTGGGTTTCTGTGGATCGTAGTAAGGTGCATGATAGATATTTTTTCCAAAGGCGTACCGATAAATCTTCAACTTCCACATGGAGAATTGGGCAGGTGTGGGGCTGTCAATCCTGGTCTATCTACTATCAGGGTCGGACTGGCCGTTGCGGGCAACGAGCAATCCCCCTGCACGCCGCAATGGCGGGGGCCGGTTTTGGGCCCCTGGGGCCGTTTTTGTTTCAGGACTAATTTTGCAGCATATTGGTCCTGTAACAAAATCGGCCGAAAACCGGCCCTGGCAAAGAAAGCGGTCGCACCCCAACGGGGGGGAGGAGGGGGCGGTGAGCGTGGGGTGCGTCTGAGCACTTTGTCAGGGCTGGTTTTCGTTCCCAGTCCGGCCCTGCCTACTATGGTCATGGGCTAGAGCTGTTGCTGTTCTGTGGCTAGGATCATTGAGATTTCTATATACCTAGAGATTATTGACTTGCCTTGGATTCATCATTATTTTTAGTTTCTGTTCGCCTGTTCTTTCCTTATCTTTTTGACCTGCTGAATTTAAAACGCTTTTTTACATTTCTTTAAAAAAGAAAAACACATTGCTAGTTTTGAATACTTAAGCGGTAGACTTACAGGTTATAAAATGTGTTCAGAGGTTTATGGAGCAACACTTTCTATATATTCAGAGCCATGAAAAGTTTCTCCCAAATCAATTCAAGTTTATCTGCGGGTCTTAGGGCTCTAGCCAGGCTGTGTTCAGCTCCCTCAAGTTTCTATGCAGGTCCCAGGGCTCTAGCCAGGCTGTGTTCAGCTCCCTCAAGTTTCTATGCAGGTCCCAGGGCTCTAGCCAGGTTGTGTACAGCTCCCTCAAGTTTCTATGCAGGTCCCAGGGCTCTAGCCAGGTTGTGTACAGCTCCCTCAAGTTTCTATGCAGGTCCCAGGGCTCTAGCCAGGTTGTGCTCAGCTCCCTCAAGTTTCTCTACAGGTACCAGAGTTCTAGCCAGGCTGTGTTCAGCTCCCTCAAGTTTCTCTGCAGGTCTCACGGCTCTAGCCAGGATGTGCTCAGCTCCCTCGAGGTTCTATGCAGGTCTGAGGGCTGCTGCCAGGTTGTGTACAGCTCCCTCAAGTTTCTCTGCAGGTCTCACGGCTCTAGCCAGGTTATGTACAGCTCCCTCAAGTTTCTCTGCAGCTCCCAGGGCTCTAGCCAGGTTGTGCACAGCTCCCTCAAGTTTCTCTGCAGCACCCAGGGCTCTAACCAGGTTATGTACATCTCCCTAAAGTTGTTCTGCAGGTCTCAGGGCTAAAGCCAGGTTGTGTACATCTTCCTCAAGTTTCTTTGCAGGTCTCAGAGCTGTAGCCAGCTTGTGTGTAGCTACCCAGAGTCTCGTCTAGGTTGTTTGGTCATGAACAGGATCTCTTCTGCTTCTAGGCTTCACAATCAGAAAAGCATAGAATTAGAACCGCACAGGAAGAGTTTACTTAAAAGCAAAGCCTGGCTTTTTAAGTCAGCGCCGGATTCTCTTTCATGAGAGTTTTACTTTTATTTTGATTGTAATAATAGTACCCTTCTATCAACTAGGCGGAACCGCGCGCTCTGTAATTCCGAGTCCCACCAAAGCTTGGGCTGCAAAGGCATAATATTAGCCTTTGAGGGTAGTGGCATGCGCCTGATGTGGTCTGGGAGCATTTATTACATTTGCATATGGCACAGGATGGCTGAGGATTCTGTAGCTACGGGATAAGCCACCAGCCACAATTCATGCAGAATGAAAACAGCAATTAAAGATCATTTCCGTCAATGTTAGGAGTGTAAGATTTATTGTCTGCCTTCAGCGATGCAGAGCTTTCAGTCTGATGCTGATTTGTTCCTCCCTAGGGGCCCCTTGTTGACCTCTGGGCAGAGCTCAAGCCAGAATACTTTCCATTTGGCTCTGCGGTCTCCAGACCTCTGCAAGTGTTTCTGTAGAGAGGCCTTCTCGGGGCCTGGAGATCTGGCCGGTGGATGGGGCAGGGGGACCTTTCCAGGGGTCAGAGACCCCACACTGAGGCCACAGACTGTGCACAAGGGCGAGGAGTTTCCCAGTGCTTTGCTGCCCAGAGCAGCCAGCAAGGCATTGCGTCTGCTGCTGCTATGACTCTGAGGCCCAGGCAGAATAAAAAATCTGGGATACTGCCTTGCATGAAAATCCCATGCATTGCACGAATAATGGGAGTAAAAGTCACATTCTGAATGTGTCTTCTGCCCACGCGTGCAAAAACAGCCATGGTGCAAAGGCAAGCGAGCCACGCCTCGCGAGATACAGAGGCGCGCACACCTTCCAGGAGACATTTCTGTGTGCAGATAACCACGAAGTGGCAAGCTGCTGAAAATGTTAAATTTGGTGGAAGTTGCACGTCAAACATGGAAGTATAACATGATATTTAGCTTACTGATTGCCTGCGCCTGTTTTTTTTGTAGCTACAATTCCGTGCAAAGCCAAATCTTACTATTTTAGTTGACCTGGCTTTGCGTGCGATCCTAGTTGCGCTTGCACGGTACTCATGACATTCTGCCCAAATTATTAGGAGGTCCACCCTACACAAAGCAATGCTTTTTTAGCACTGTTCATGCTTCAACTTTCTGGACAAAAGTTGTTTCACATGAGTAGGTTGATCGCTGGGCATGTACCAATGCTTTATAGATCTGGGCCTGCAACTTTGAAGGTGACTGGAAGTCGGCGTGCGGTGTATCGTCCGTCTGCTTCCGTGACCAATGCTTTGTAGATCTGGGCCTGCATCTCTGAAGGTCACTGGAGGTCGGCCTGTAGTGCATCTTCTGCTCCTTAGCCAATGCTTTATAGGTCTGGGCCTGCATCTCTGAAGGTCACTGGAGGTCGGCGTGTGGTGCATCTTCTGCTCTCTTGGCCAATGCTTTGTAGATCAAGGCCTGCATCTCTGAAGGTCACTGGACGTCGGCGTGTGGTGCATCTTCTGCTCCTTGCCAATGCTTCATAGATCTGGGCCTGCATCTCTGAAGGTCACTGGAGGTCGGCCTGTAATGCATCTTCTGCTCCTTAGCCAATGCTTCATAGATCTGGGCCTGCATCTCTGAAGGTCACTGGAGGTCGGCGTGTGGTGCATCTTCTGCTCCTTAGCCAATGCTTTATAGATCTGGGCCTGCATCTATGAAGGTCACTGGACATCGGCGTGTGGTGCATCTTCTGCTCCTTGGCCAATGCTTTATAGATCTGGGCCTGCATCTCTGAAGGTCACTGGAGGTCGGCGTGTGGTGCATCTTCTGCCTCCTTGGCCAATGCTTTGTAGATCTGGGCCTGCATCTCTGAAGGTCGCTGGAGGTCGGCCTGTAGTGCATCTTCTGCTCCTTAGCCAATGCTTTATAGATCTGGGCCTGCAACTCTGAAGGTCACTGGAGGTCGGCGTGCGGTGTATCGTCTGCTTCCTTGACTAATGCTTTATAGGTCTGGGCCTGCATCTCTGAAGATCACTGGAGGTCGGCGTGTGGTGCATCTTCTGCTCCTTGGCCAATGCTTTATAGATCTGGGCCTGCATCTCTGAAGGTCACTGAAGGTCGGCGTGTGGTGCATCTTCTGCTTCCTTGGCCAATGCTTTGTAGATCTGGGCCTGCATCTCTGAAGGTCGCTGGAGGTCGGCCTGTAGTGCATCTTCTGCTCCTTAGCCAATGCTTTATAGATCTGGGCCTGCATCTCTGAAGGTCACTGGACGTCGGCGTGTGGTGCATCTTCTGCTCCTTGGCCAATGCTTTATAGATCTGGGCCTGCTTCTCTGAAGATCACTGGAGGTCGGCGTGTGGTGCATCTTCTGCTCCTTGGCCAATGCTTTATAGATCTGGGCCTGCATCTCTGAAGGTCACTGGAGGTCGGCCTGTAGTGCATCTTCTGCTCCTTAGCCAATGCTTTATAGATCTGGGCCTGCATCTCTGAAGGTCACTGGAGGTCGGCGTGAGGTGCATCTTCTGCTCCTTGGCCAATGCTTTATAGATCTGGGTCTGCAACTCTGAAGGTCACTGGAGGTCGGCGTGTGGTGCATCTTCTGCTTCGTTGGGCAATGCTTTATAGGTCTGGTCCTGCATCTCTGACGGTCACTGGAGGTCGGCCTGTAGTGCATCTTCTGCTCCTTAGCCAATGCTTTATAGATCTAGGCCTGCATCTCTGAAGGTCACTGGACGTCGGCGTGTGGTGCATCTTCTGCTCCTTGGCCAATGCTTTGTAGATCTGGGCCTGCATCTCTGAAGGTCACTGGAGGTCGGCCTGTAATGCATCTTCTGCTCCTTAGCCAATGCTTTATAGATCTGGGCCTGCATCTCTGAAGGTCACTGGACGTCGACATGTGGTGCATCTTCTGCTCCTTGGCCAATGCTTTATGGATCTGGGCCTGCATCTCTGAAGGTCACTGGAGGTCGGCGTGAGGTGCATCTTCTGCTCCTTGGCCAATGCTTTATAGATCTGGGCCTGCATCTCTGAAGGTCACTGGAGGTCGGCGTGAGGTGCATCTTCTGCTCCTTGGCCAATGCTTTATAGATATGGACCTGCATCTCTGAAGGTCACTGGAGGTCGGTGTGCGGTGCATCTTCTGCTTCCTTGACCAATGCTTTATAGATCTTGGCCTGCATCTCTGAAGGTCACTGGAGGTCGGCGTGAGGTGCATCTTCTGCTCCTTGGCCAATGCTTTATAGGTCTGGGTCTGCATCTCTGAAGGTCACTGGAGGCCGGCGTGAGGTGCATCTTCTGCTCCTTGGCCAATGCTTTATTGATCTGGGCCTGCAACTCTGAAGGTCACTGGAGGTCGGCGTGTGGTGCATCTTCTGCTTCGTTGGCCAATGCTTTATAGGTCTGTGCCTGCAGCTCTGAAGGTCACTGGAGGTCGGCGTTCGGTGTATCGTTTGCTTCCTTGACCAATACTTTGTAGATCTGGGCCTGCAACCCTGAAGGTCACTGGAGGTCGGCGTGCGGTTTATCGTTTGCTTCCTTGACCAATGCTTTGTAGATCTGGGCCTGCATCTCTGAAGGTCACTGGATGTCGGCGTGTGATGCCTCTTCTGCTCCTTGGCCAATGCTTTATAGATCTGGGCCTGCATCTCTGAAGGTCACTGGAGGTCGGCGTGTGGTGCATCTTCTGCTCTCTTGGCCAATGCTTTGTAGATCAAGGCCTGCATCTCTGAAGTTCACTGGACGTCGGCGTGTGGTGCATCTTCTGCTCCTTGCCAATGCGTCATAGATCTGGGCCTGCATCTCTGAAGGTCACTGGAGGTCGGCGTGTGGTGTATCTTCTGCTCCTTAGCCAATGCTTTATACATCTGGGCCTGCATCTCTGAAGGTCACTGGACATCGGCGTGTGGTGCATCTTCTGCTCCTTGGCCAATGCTTTATAGATCTGGGCCTGCATCTCTGAAGGTCACTGGAGGTCGGCGTGTGGTGCATCTTCTGCTTCCTTGGCCAATGCTTTGTACATCTGGGCCTGCATCTCTGAAGGTCGCTGGAGGTCGGCCTGTAGTGCATCTTCTGCTCCTTAGCCAATGCTTTATAGATCTGGGCCTGCAACTCTGAAGGTCACTGGAGGTCGGCGTGTGGTGTATCGTCTGCTTCCTTGACTAATGCTTTATAGGTCTGGGCCTGCATCTCTGAAGATCACTGGAGGTCGGCGTGTGGTGCATCTTCTGCTCCTTGGCCAATGCTTTATAGATCTGGGCCTGCATCTCTGAAGGTCACTGGAGGTCGGCGTGTGGTGCATCTTCTGCTTCCTTGGCCAATGCTTTGTAGATCTGGGCCTGCATCTCTGAAGGTCGCTGGAGGTCGGCCTGTAGTGCATCTTCTGCTCCTTAGCCAATGCTTTATAGATCTGGGCCTGCATCTCTGAAGGTCACTGGACGTCGGCGTGTGGTGCATCTTCTGCTCCTTAGCCAATGCTTTATAGATCTAGGCCTGCATCTCTGAAGGTCACTGGACGTCGGCGTGTGGTGCATCTTCTGCTCCTTGGCCAATGCTTTGTAGATCTGGGCCTGCATCTCTGAAGGTCACTGGAGGTCGGCCTGTAATGCATCTTCTGCTCCTTAGCCAATGCTTTATAGATCTGGGCCTGCATCTCTGAAGGTCACTGGACGTCGGCATGTGGTGCATCTTCTGCTCCTTGGCCAATGCTTTATGGATCTGGGCCTGCATCTCTGAAGGTCAATGGAGGTCGGCGTGAGGTGCATCTTCTGCTCCTTGGCCAATGCTTTATAGATCTGGGCCTGCATCTCTGAAGGTCACTGGAGGTCGGCGTGAGGTGCATCTTCTGCTCCTTGGCCAATGCTTTATAGATCTGGGCCTGCATCTCTGAAGGTCACTGGAGGTCGGTGTGCGGTGCATCTTCTGCTTCCTTGACCAATGCTTTATAGATCTTGGCCTGCATCTCTGAAGGTCACTGGAGGTCGGTGTGAGGTGCATCTTCTGCTCCTTGGCCAATGCTTTATAGGTCTGGGTCTGCATCTCTGAAGGTCACTGGAGGCCGGCGTGAGGTGCATCTTCTGCTCCTTGGCCAATGCTTTATTGATCTGGGCCTGCAACTCTGAAGGTCACTGGAGGTCGGCGTGTGGTGCATCTTCTGCTTCGTTGGCCAATGCTTTATAGGTCTGTGCCTGCAGCTCTGAAGGTCACTGGAGGTCGGCGTGCGGTGTATTGTTTGCTTCCTTGACCAATACTTTGTAGATCTGGGCCTGCAACCCTGAAGGTCACTGGAGGTCGGCGTGCGGTTTATCGTTTGCTTCCTTGACCAATGCTTTTTAGATCTGGGCCTGCATTTCTGAAGGTCACTGGAGGTCGGCGTGTGGTTTATCGTTTGCTTCCTTGACCAATGCTTTGTAGATCTGGGCCTGCATTTCTGAAGGTCACTGGAGGTCGGCGTGTGGTGCATCTTCTGCTCCTTGGCCAATGCTTTATAGGTCTGGGTCTGCATCTCTGAAGGTCACTGGAGGTCGGGGTGCAGTGCATCTTCTGCTCCTTGGCCAATGCTTTATAGATCTGGGCCTGCATCTCTGAAGGTCACTGGAGGTCGGCGTGTGGTGCATCTTCTGCTTCGTTGGCCAATTCTTTATAGGTCTGGGCCTGCAGCTCTGAAGATCACTGGAGGTCGGCGTGAGGTGCATCTTCTGCTTCCTTGACCAATGCTTTATAGGTCTGGGCCTGCATCTCTGAAGGTCACTGGAGGTCGGCGTGAGGTGCATCTTCTGCTTCCTTGTCCAATGCTTCATAGATCTGGGCCTGCATCTCTGAAGGTCACTGGAGGTCGGCATGAGGTGCACCTTCTGATTCGCTGGCCAATGCTTTATAGGTCTGGGCCTGCATCTCTGAAGTTCACTGGAGGTCGGCGTGTGGTGCATCTTGTGCTCCTTGGCCAATGCTTTATAGATCTGGGCCTGCATCTCTGAAGGTCACTAGAGATCGTCGTGTGGTGCATCTTCTGGTTCGCTGGCCAATGCTTTATAGGTCTCGGCCTGCATCTTTGAAGGTCACCGGAGGTCGGCCTGTAGTGCATTTTCTGCTTCCTTGGTCAATGCTTTATAGATCTGGGCCTGCATCTCTGAAGGTCACTGGAGGAGGCGTGCGGTGCATCTTCTGCTTCCTTGGCCAATACTTTGTAGATCTGGGCCTGCATCTCTGAAAGTCACTGGAGGTCGCCGTGTGTTGAATCTTCTGCTTCGTTGGCCAATGCTTTATAGGTCTGGGCCTGCATCTCTGAAGGTCACTGGAGGTCGGCGTGCGGTGCATCTTCTGCTTCCTTGGCCAACACTTTGTAGATCTGGGCCTGCATCTCTGAAAGTCACTGGAGGTCGGCGTGTGGTGCATCTTCTGCTTCGTTGGCCAATGCTTTATAGGTCTGGGCCTGCATCGCTGAAAGTTACTGGAAGTCGGCGTGCGGCGCATCTTCTGCTCCCTTGGCCAATGCTTTATAGATCTGGGCCTGCATCTCTGAAAGTTACTGGAGGTCGGCGTGTGGTGCAACTTCTGCTTCCTTGGCCAATGCTTTGTAGATCTGGATCTGCATCTCTGAAGGTCGCTGGACGTGGGCGTGCGGTGCATCTTCTACTCCCTTGGCCAATGCTTACTCCATTAGAGGTGAGTACTCACCTCATGAGACAGGCACCTCGTCGACTATTCTTTTACTTTTAAATTTAACAGCTACCACCTCCTCTACCAGGGGCTATAAGAGAAGGTCTAAAGTGTTTCCTTCTTGAGCCTATTGCCTGGCATGTGGTTTTGTTTTCATTTTGTATACAAGCCAAGGCCATCAGTGCGCCCCCTGCTGTGAGTAGGGATGCGAAGGACTAGGTTGAAAACAGTTTTATAGGCCCCTGGGCTTTGAGTCGCAGTAAATGTAGCTGACTGACAGAGTGTTTCACATGCGTGTGCCCCTCACTCTCTGCTAGGTTTGTGCTTATGAAAGTGAATGAGCCACCTCAATAGGTAAAATCTGCCTGTAGTGGTAGGTTGAGCTGCCCTTGACAACACACAGCTAAAACTGGCTGTAGGTGACACCTTAGAAGGACTCAGCGCAAGCCCTCTTCAGGTGTCCCTTCATTGCTCAGTCCTGAGGAGACCCGACATCCGCCAAGGGTCGAAAAGCCGTCGACAATTAAAAGAGACAGACCGCAAACAATAGTTGCCTATTTTCCCAACTGTTGTAGAGTAATTGTATAGACTTCACTTGGTCGACTCTTACTTGATGAAACTAAACAAAAATAGAAACCTTTCTTTTTCCTATATGTCACTGTAATGCCTCTAGAATAGTGTAGGTTCTATGATACTTTCACTTGGGACACATCAACACTTGTTACATTGTGTATGTATATATCGTGTATAATGTTTAAAAAAAAAATTCTTTATGTCTATATAAACCATGCAATGAACTACCAAACTGTTCAAGTGTGTAGACAGCTTCTTTTTCTGACATCCAACTAACCCCCCACATTGCCATTGTGCGTCATCCTTACCAGAAGTGCTTTATATTATTCCACAGGAGCCGTTGTTTTTTTCTTAAGCTTCATACCCAGGCTCCCAGTGAGTAGGGGTCCCTTGTTCCCCTTTCCTGTAGTGGAATATTGGGCTGTCTTTGGTAACACACAGATAAAACTGTAGGCTGTAGGTGACATCTTAGAAGGACCCAGTGTAGTAATGAGGACACAAATGGGTGAGTTCAGAAGTAGTTTATAGGTGCAACCTGCTCCACATCCTTCCATGTGATATAGGCCAGTGGGAAAGAGGAGGAGGGTCCGGATGCTACACTTTGTTTTTACAGTGGCAAGTCCAAATGAGCAGTTGTGAGGAAGCCTCAGTTTGTGCATGACGTGTAATGTTATGTTAAGTTACAGTATATTTATCCAGTGCACCTACTGCAAAAAGGTTTCATGGTTCTGAAACACAGAGGCATGAAAGACAAATCTTATCCACACGCCTGTCTAAAAAGCCATCGGGCATTTTACCAAGGCATCGTCCTATTAGCAAGCTGAGCAGTTTGGGGCCCGCTTTGCATGTCAGCGATATTTATCGCTAATGACATGTAAAGTGGGCGTACCCAACCTGTTAGCGACTGAAAGCAGTCACTAACATCACTATCGCTAAGCGCGAATATCGCTAAAAATGAATGCCTGCTCAGACCACTTCTTAACCTGTATATCCAATGGGAGTTGGATATTCAGGTTAAGACCCTATTGGCGTTAATGCCTGAATATCGCTGGATTCCCAGCGATATTTACCCATTTCGCCGCTAACGCCGGATATTTTATCGCATTGGAGATAAACGTTGCTAATAGCACATTATCTCTGCAATAAAAGCCGGCGATGCCTGGCGATAAAAAAAATTTCGCTAAGCTTATTTAGCGATAAATATTGCTAGTTGTTGATAATACGCCCCCATGTTTGTAACAAATTCATAAAGCTGCTTTACGGCTTTGTGGCTCTGATGTTAGGGGGAAAGAAGTTCCAAACACCAGGAGCAAGCGCCGCAAACCTGGTTCCACCCTGCCTCTTCTTGTTCCATTTGGGGTACTCTAGTAGGTTTTGGAGCACGGACCTAAGATTGCGCATAGGAACATCATGCCGAAATCTAGCGGTCCCAAAAGTTGGGCTTTTACCATATCGAGATTTGAAAATAATACACCAATTTTTTAAAAGGGTTTTCTGAGCCACTGGAAGCCAGTGTAATTTTACCAGCAGAGGTTTGATGTGGCAGAGTCTAGTCTGGTGCCAAACCAGTCTCGCTGCTCGGTTTTGGACCTGCTGAAGCCTCTGCCTCAAGCCCTTGGAAGGCCCAGGTAGAGAGACTTAGCGTAGTCAATACAGGACATGCCAAGGGCAGTTATGATCTGTATGATGGCCTCAATGGGGGAAATATTTCTCCATTGCAGCTATCGGGGGCTTCAGTGAAAGGTCTTTATTGACTAAAATCCTGAGGCTTTGAACCTCCGTTTTTGGGATGGGGGTGCCCAACTCCAATGGCCAGATAGAGGGATTCCAGCTATGCAGCTTGTTTTTGTTCATTACAATCTCAGTTTTGTCTGAATTCAGCTTGTTCATCCAGTCTCAGATGTAAATCAAAGTGCTCTGAAAGAACTCTGTAACTTCCGGCGAGTTATCCATGTCATGACGTAGTTATATATTTCACCCTTCACCACTGTAGAGTGTGTGCCAGCGACAGATGCAAAGATTAAGTCGAAGACAATGAAGAGTCCTGAGGTACTGCACAGGTGAGTCTGACCTTGGATGAACAGAAGGGGGAGAGTTGAAAGGCCTGAAAGGAATGATTTCAGCCAATTTAATGCTGACCCCTGTGGGCCAGTGGCCTCAACACAGTTGATTAAGATGCTGTGATCCACCGTGCCAAAGGCCGCCGATAAGTCCAAAAGGACTAATGTGTGGGCCTGTCCTTTATCTGCTTCCTCTCTCATAACTTAATCTACGGAAAGTATAACAGATTCATAGAATAGGCGGAGAAATCTTGCCTGATGAGAGTCATGGAAGGAACAATCTTCAAGAAAAGAACACAGATTTTAGGCATTGTGTGCCTTCAATATCTAGGCTAGGTAGGGGAGTAAAGAGACAGGGCGATAGTTCTTCAAAATAGACGACCTTCCCCAGCTGTTTTTAGAAGAGGAACAACTACCCCTTCCTTAAATGTATGTGGGACCACGCCCTGCTAAGGGATAAGTTGAATGGAAATAAAACTGGGTCAGGAAAGTCTGAGAATATAATTTTTAGAATCCAAGGAGGGCAGATGTCATTAGGGGAGCTAGATTTGACCTTGAACATCAGTTTCGGGAGGCCATCTTTGGTGATTGCCCGAAATGCTGTAAGTTGTATAGGATTTATATCTTCAGAGGAAATAGCACTGGTAATTGGACTGAGGGTAGGCTATCTTTTATCATCTGAATTTTATCGAAGTAGAAGGAGTTCAAATTGTCGCACAATTTTTAAGTAGGAACCACCAGGACATTAAGGCGTCTGTTTAGAACGTTCCATAATTGTGTCAAATAATACTTTAGTTTTGTTGTCAGACTTTAAAATGTTATTAGAAAAATAGGTAGGTTTGGTCTCGTATGACAATTTCTTATAGGCTTTAAACTTCAAGGCAAAGCTATCCTTTTTGTGAGGTAAATATGCTTTCTACCATTTATGTGCCAACTGGCATAGCTTTTTTTGTTAAGCAGTTTTATGTAGCGCAAACTTGACCCAAAGGTATCGGGTATCAGAGCGTTTTACACGAGCACCAGTTGAGTTTCATGAGGAAACATTCATTTTTTTGGAAGGCACGGGGAGATTAAGTGATTTGCCCAGAATCACAGGCTGTTCAGCGTCATTGCCGAGTCTCAAACCCGGTTCCTCAGATTCGAGGTCAACCGCCCTAGCTGTTAGGCCAACTCCTCTCCCAGCTTAAGTTTAGCTTTCTTTAAATCCTCTGCATACCATTTAGACACTTCATGGTGATGGATTGATTTTGTTTTAGGCATTGGAGCATGCGTATTGCTGGCTTCTTCTAGCCAGTCGGTAACTGCCCTTTCGAGAACCTTTACATTCTCACTACAAGGAGGCTGAGACTGTGCCAAGGAGTTACTGAAGGTGCTAAGATTAAGACGCTTCTGCACGTTTCTGGATGAGATGCTTGCACGGGTGGGAGATTTCCTAGATGTTTTGTAATACATGTCAAATTTAATTAAATGATGATTCGACCAGTGTCATGGGGCAACCAAAAGGGTGGATATCATAGTAATCAGTGACCAAACCTAATCTAGTGTATGGTCCTAAATATGTGTGGCTGTAAGCACCTGATGATCAAAGTTTAGACTACTAAGAGAGTCAGTAAGGTCAGAAGAGGTGTGGCCACTGTTTTCCACTTTGGTCCACAAGTTGAAGTCTTCAAGAAATTTCACGAAATATTTTTTTTGCATAATCTAATGCTAGTGGATAAAGAGTCAATTTGGTGTAGTGGGAATTGGGGCATGTACCCCGGCTGTCTGTATATAAGAATACATATTAGAGGGAAAGTATGAAAATCTAATTTGATTACCAAATTCTCGACTGACTGGACAGGTAAAGGGGTACATTCAGTGAAAGAGATGTGCTTTTTATGACTGCAGCCACTCTTCCACATTTTTTCCCTTTAGGTTTATTAAAATTGAGTACACAGTAATTCTCTGGAAGTGCTACTAAAATTTTAGGCATGGAGTCCTTTGTTAGCCAAATTTCCGTTAAAACATATATATCAGGGGATTCTGACTCAAGGACGCAATATACCTCATGTTGATGTCTAACCAATGATCTTGTGTTAAGGTAGGCATAAAGGTAAAATCCCTTTCTGTGGATTTTGACTTTGACCAAGGGCTATTTTCCGTAGTAGTAGTATAAGTCAGCAACCTCTCCGACTATACAACTATTGGGGTTTATGATACCTAATTTATCCAGTTTTTGTATGAGGTGTTTCAAAATTGGAATTTTTTGTGGATAGAGATCGTAGATCCTTTATAGAGTACAACAAGAATTGACCATAATGGCTGGTTCCTAATCCCAGACAGATGCGGATGAGCATAGACAGGCTTGCCTCAGGCGCGCCTTCTGCGTGCCTACTGCGTTTATGTGATCCGCCACCAGGGTTAAAAGACCCAGTAGATCTTACAGACTCCGTCCACCAGTGGCCTGATTGGCTTCCCCCAGCCAATAGTGGTCAAGTTCAGTGTGTCTGAGGGAGCGCGATGAAAGTAATTAAAAAACACTGTTTTCCCGATAACAAAAAACGGCAAACTGTGCAAATAAAAAGATAAGTGCAGACAACATATGGTTAAAAAGCTTTAAAAGTCACTATGACACCCGTGCAGGCGTGTCCTTGCTGCTGTCAGTTTAAAATGGCCAGTGCCCTTCTAGTTTGTCGGCTTCAAGCTTGCCACTCATTTCGGAAGGGACTATGCTGAGGAAGAATAACATTGAAATGGCCATGTTGCTAAAGGAGGCCATAGTAACAGAGAGGTCCATTCAGCTATAGCCAGGTAAATCTGTTAGGGGCTGCTAACGAAAATAGCAATATCAGCTTTCATGTCTCTGTAGGAAGCTGGGTTTCTGTTTAGTAACCTGTCCTCCACACACACTTTTTGCCAAACTACTGATGCACTTTTGACTTGATGTGCCCTGGGTCCCTGCCTATCAGGTTCACAGGGCCTGTGTTCTTTCCCCAAAACGAACCTAAACCCATTTGGCATCTCTGGCCACAGGTCAACCCTAGTAAATGGTACAACAGGTACCCAGGGCACCGTGACCAGTGAAAACCTCGAAGGGCTACAGCACTTATTGTGCCACCCTTGTACCTTTACACACACACACTGCCTTTACAGGCTAAGTTTCTTGGTGCAGAACAAACTGAAGAGTCGATATGGCACACGTCCCTGTGTGCCACGCCTACAACCCACTGCCCTGGAATAGATGGTGAGCAGCCATGATAACGCGGGCATTACCCCGCGCTGCCATTACAACGCTGCTTTTACAATGCAAGTCGCTACAACGACTTGCCCTGGAGGGCGCTGTTGAAAAAGGAATAGTTTATTTTCTATTCCAACACCTTCCCTACTGTAACGTGGGCTGGAGTTGGAATAGAAAATTAAACTATTCCACTATCCAGTGACTACAGCGAAAGTCGTTGTAACGACTTGCGTTGTAAAAGAAGCGTCGTAATGGCAGCGCGGGGTAAAAGCCTGCGTTGTCATGTCATAGATCCGGAATAGATCAGTCACCCCTCTAGCTGGGTGCACTATACCAGTGGTGAGGGTACAGGTGCATGAGCCCTGTACCCCTACACTGTCTAAGTCAATTCGTAGACATTGTAAGTGCAGTGCTGCCATTAAGAGTATATGATGCTGGGAGCTTGTCATTACGAACTTCACAGCACCATAATGGCTACACTGAAAACTGAGAAGTTTGGTATCAAACTTCTCAGCACATTAAACCCACCTTGATCCCAGTGTGGGATTTAATGAAAAATGCACCCAGAGGGCATCTCAGAGATGCCCCCCGAAAAACTACCTACCACTAGTGTCCAGGCTGAGTGACTGCTTTCAGCTGCCATCACCCGACATGTTTCAGGACCCTGGGAAGAGAGCCTGCTGCTCTTGGGGGCCTGAAACAATGCATATCCTGGGACGCGGTGCGAAGCCTCCTCCCCCAGGATGGGCAGGGTTAATAAAGGGGAAGCTTCACAGGCTTGCCACCTTTGTGAGCTTCATCAGGCCACTTGCTGCTTTTAGCAACTGGTCCCCACTGGTTCTGACCCCCACTTTGGGTGGGAGAACCGACGGGAAAAACAAGTGAGGATGAGAGTTGTGCCCACCTCTGCCAACTCCACCCCTCAGGTGGGGGAGGTGAGGTGAAGCACAACTCTCAGTTCCCGCCATCTTGCAGATGAGGGGACCCAGCCAACCAGGGAAATGCTTATGCTCCCCTCCTACTGGAGGGTGGCATAATAGGGGGTGGACCCACCCCAGGGAAGGGACCCATTGATCCCAACCTATTTACCTACCTGTAACGCCCCTAAATCTAGTATTTAGGGGTAACCCTGAACCTTGCTTCCTCAGACAAGAACCTGCAAGAAGAAACGAAGAAGCAGGACCGAAATCCGTGCCGAAGCTAACAAGAGGAGGACACCCACTGACTTGACCCCAGCCCTACCGGCCTGTCCCCACCTCGAACCTACTCCAGTGAAATCCCGGTGTGTCCTGCAGTCAGCAACCTGCCTGCCTTCAATCCCAAAGACTCTGTCTTCTTTGAAAACCGGATTTTTTCAAACACCAGACTCCAGCTTCGCAAGGATCAGCAAGTTTGCACCACCCTGCACCCGACACCCACTACCCAAGTTTGAGTGGCCCAGCACCAAGAGGTGGTCTCCCTGATGTTCCTGACCAGAGATCTGGTGACCTCTGACCTTCCTCAAGCCTCCAGCTTATGCCTGCAGTCTCAAACTGGAAGGTCCCACAACCGCAACCAGGAGCTGGTAAGAAGATCCGACCCGAAAAGGCACCCCTGCACTCAACGCCCCTTGGCCTTGGGTGGCCCCACTGATGGTGCCTAACCAACCCCCAGGATCCCAACTTACCTCTCCAAGTGGCGGTCGCACCCAGAAGTCCTTCGACCCTGAGCCTGCAGTGCTTTGGCAAACTGGAGACTCCCCATTGAAAGCTACAAGGTTTCGACGCCAAAACAGCACTCTGCACCCAGCCGCCCCAGTGTCGCTGAGGGTGCATATTTTAGGCTGGCCTAAACCCCCATTTGTCTTGAACATAAGTTCAGAAGCTTTGCTCTCACAACCCAGTGGCTTGCTTCTGAGCAGCCACCAACCAGAGGCTCTCTATCCCCCATTGGATAACATCGGCCCTCAGCACTCTGCACCCGGCCGCCCTAGTGCCCCTGAGGGTGTAACAAGAGTGCATCCCTGACCCGGGGGGACCCTTGAGTCTAACCCCAGAACCTCAACTCCCACTACCGAATACTTACCCTAAAACTATAAACACTATTTTCCTCTATAGGATACATTGGCTGTGTTTCTTGGGAGTTATAACACCTAAAGAAATTCTTTAAAATTGTACTAACTAACAAAAACGATTTTACTTACCTGTTTACAGGAGATGTCCCAGTGCAGTATCCAGGCATACTGCACTATATAAGAAAAGTAATCTCAAAAGTAACTTACCTGTAATTTTACTAAGAATCCTATACAAAGTATGTGTCCTGTATTCTGAAAAGCATTGCATTATCAGTAACACTACTGTAATCAAATCAAAGTACATTTACAATTGCATCCAAACAGTGTTACAAACTCTATATTTACTGCAAAGTACTTATCACTTACCTTCCCCAGGCTGTCCTGGTTTTAAGAAATACAATAACTAAAAGAATATTTTTATACAAAAACAATTGGTCTGAAGTTCAGCCTTTGAATGTGTAAATTCATTTGCTGACTGAGTGGGTACAACACATGCTTAACAGAGTCCTCTGATAAAGCCTTACTGCTCGACCACACTACCACAAATAGAGAGTGAGGTGCTATCTACCTTACCTCTGCCTACCTTTTGGGTTCCACTGGAGTCTGTGCACACTATACCTCACTTTGATATAGTATATACAGAGCCAGCTTCCTACAGTCTGTAAATACTTAAATGATCTAGAGAGCGTGGCCACGCTGACACCCATGTGGGCGGCCTAGTGTGGAGCTTCAATCAATCAATCAATCAATCAGTACATTTGTAGAGCACGCTACATACCCGTGAGGGTCTCAAGGCGCTGGGGGGAGGGGGGCTCTGCTACTGATCGAAGAGCCAGGTCTTGAGGAGTCTTCTGAAGGCCAGCAGGTCTTGGGTCTGTCGTAGATTGGTGGGGAGATGTTCCAGGTCTTGGCGGCGTGGTAGGAAAAGGATCTGCCGCCGGCGGTTGTTTTCCGGATGCGGGGAACTGTGGCGAGGGCAAGGCTGGCATAGCAGAGGCTGGGGGTGGGGGTGTTGAAGCAGAGTCAGTCAAGGTATGCTGGTCCGGCATTGTGTAGGGCTTTGTGTGCATGGATGAGGAGTTTGAAGGTGATCCTCTTGTTGACGGGGAGCCAGTGCAGGCCTCTCAGGTGGGGTGTGATGTGGCTGCGATGGGGCACGTCAAGGATCAGTCGTGCCGAGGCGTTTTGGATGCGTTGCAGCCGTCTCAGGAGCTTGGTTGTTGTTCCTGCATAGAGGGTGTTCCTGTAGTCCAGTCCGCTGGTGACGAGGGCCTGGGTGACGGTTTTTCTCGTGTCGGAGGGGATCCATTTGAAGATCCTGCGGAGCATTCGGAGGGTGTTGAAGCAGGACACGGAGACGGCGTTGACTTGCTTGGTCATGGAGAGGGCAGAGTCGAGGATGATCCCCAGGTTGCATGCGTGGTCGGTGGGTTCTGGGGCTGTTCCTAGCGCTGTTGGCCACCAGGAGTTGTCCCAGGCGGGGAATATCCTTTACCACGAAACTTTTACAACGTGGTACCATTACCACGCAACATTTACAACGCAATTCGTTACAACGAATTGCGCTGGGGGGGGCGCTCGAGGATAGGGAATAGATTAATTTACTATCCAACACCTTCCCTACTATCCACGGGGACTGGAGTTGGAATAGTAAATTAAACTATTCACTATCCAGCGCCCCCCAACGCAAGTCGTTGTAACGACTTGCGTTGTAAAACCTGCTTTGTAACGGTACACGTGGTAATACCACACGTTGTACCGTCATACATCCGTCCCAGGCTGATGGGGTGGGGCCGAGGATGAGGACTTCCGTCTTGTTTGAGTTCAGCTTCAGCCTGCTGTCCATCATCCATTCGGTGACGCCCTTCATTCCTCTGTGGAGGTTGGTTTTGGCGGCGTGGGGGTCTTCGGTGAGGGATATGATCAGCTGGGTGTTGTCGGCGTAGGAGATGATGTTGAGGTTGTGTTGTCGTGCGACGTGGGCGAGTGGTGCCATGTAGATATTGAAGAGCGTCGGGCTGAGGGAAGATCCCTGTGGGACGCCGCAGATGATCTCGGTGGTCTTGGAGCGGAAGGGTGGGAGGCGGATGCTCTGGGTTCTGCCACAGAGGAAGGATGTGGTCCAGGCCAGGGTCTTCTTTTGGATTCCGGCGTCATGTAGGTGTGTTTTTAGGGTGCGGTGGCACACCGTGTCGAAGGCTGCTGATAGGTCCAGAAGGATGAGGGCGGCTGTTTCTCCTTTGTCCATCAGGATCCTGATGTCATCGGTGGGGCCAATGAGGGCAGTCTCGGTGCTGTGGTTGCTACGGAAGCCGGACTGGGATGCGTTCAGGATGTTGTTGTCTTCGAGGTATCGGGTCAGCTGTTTGTTGACAATCTTCTCCGTGACTTTTGCCAGGAAAGGGAGCAGGGAGGTGGGCCGGAAGTTCTTGAGGTCCTTGGGGTCCGCCTTGGTTTTCTTCAGTAGAGCGTTGATCTCGGCATGCTTCCAGCTCTCCGGGAAGGTTGCTGTCTCGAAGGAGGTGTTGATTGTTTTCCGGAGATGGGGTGTGATGGCTGTGCTGGCTTTGTTGAAGACGTGGTGGGGGCACGGGTCGGATGGGGCTCCGGAGTGGATGGAATTCATGGTCTTGATGGTGTCTTCGTCGCTGATGTTGGACCATGTTGTCAGGTGCCCGGAGTGGGTGGAGGTCGCAGGGGTGGGTGTGTCAGAGTTGAAGCTGTCGTGGATGTCGGTGATCTTCCGGTGAAAGAAGGTGGCCAGTGAGTCGCATAGGTCTTGCGATGGGGGAATGTCGATGGTGTTGGAGCTGGGGTTGGAGAGTTCTTTTACGATGCTGAAGAGATCTTTGGTGTTGTGTACGTTGCTGTCCTTGAAGGCGGTCCTCTTGGCGGTCCTGATAAGATGATGGTGTCTGCGGGTGGCGTTCTTGTGGGGCTGTGTAGCTGTCTGGAGTTCGGTCGTGGAGCCATCTTTTCTCCAGCTTGCGACAGCTTCATGCAGCAAGAGAGATCCTGGTGTACGGAGCCTGCTCTGCACTCACTATTCCACTCATCTGGTGGGGAATGTACATGTATTTTGAATGAAGAATGGACCCCTGTAGAAGTTTGGGGCAATCTGCCATCACTTCAGGAGGGCATTATTCTATTCTCCATGGATGAGGCCTAGTCAGGAGCACTGTCCTCGGAGGCCTGAACGCAAAAGAAGCTGCTGGTGAGCCTAAGACCAGCTGTCCTCACCCACATGCCATGTCTGCCGACACGCATACTGTGATGGTTTCAAATACCAGTGGCTCCCCTCCATCATGCTGACATGGTTGCCCAATTGGCAGTGGGGAGGACTTTCAATGACTGCTGGAGACGCTGAGGGTAGCACTGATCCTGCGGTGCCTGTGGCGGCTGCAGTATTGCACGGAGGCGTCCTTCATGACCGCCAGTGAGGCCCCCGGAATCTATCCTGGCTGGGTGAGGAGTACCTGTACGACAGGGGGTGCACCGGTGTTTCTCAGGAGTGATGGGGAGTGACCTGCATGAAACCTTGATAATTCATTGGTCATCTTTAGGCCCTCCTGCTTACTTGGCTTGTGACACTCACATGTGAGAGCGTGGCTTTCTCTTTCAAATGTGTGAAATCGCTCCCTGAGTCTGATTGCCTATGCATGCTGTCACTGCAGCTCTAGCTTCACAGCAACACATATCTTATCTTATCTTAAGGGGGTTTTATATAGCGCTCTGTCACCATAAGTTTCCTGGCGCTGATTAAGTGCTGAGAGGTGAGGCACGGGGGTCTAGCCAGACTGTGTAAAGAAAAAAGTTTTCAGGAGTTTTCTAAACATAGACCTGCTGTGGGCCACGCTAGCCCTTGTCTACACATCATGTACAGCTGGAGGATCCCCATTGTCTATGCCCAGAGACTAATGTGCTGAGGTTTCTGACATTGCCCTGACCCAGCAGGGAGCGCTTTGCTGAGAATGGCTACACTGTTCTATCCAGTGAGCGATGAGTCCACATACACCACAACAGCTGTCATAATGCACCTTCACATGGGTCTGTAATCTATTGATGCCAAGATTGACAATATGGTTGCTCACCTTGACCATCTCATGGAACGCATGGATGGCTAGGACATGCAGACTATTGGAGAGGAGCTGTGAATTTTGGACCTTGAGGACAGCACAGATGCTAGAACAAAGGTTTATACGCTTGAGAAGCAGGTTTTGGGTATTGCAATGAAAAATGAGGATCTGGAGGCAAGCTCTAGATGTAAATATATTTGCATTATGGGTATTGCAGAGGCTACCAACACAGGATGCATTGCTCTCTTCACATTTTGATCAACAAGATATTTCTACAGCCTTCCTTGTGGAGTGGGCGCACAGGTCGCTTTGCCCCCACCCTCCTACTGGTGCCCCACTGAGGCCCATGATTGCTAGACTCCTCAACTTCCAGGAAGTTGACACTGCCCTCCGACTGAGAGTGGCCTGCTTCACTACCAGGGCTCAGCAATTTCCATTTTTCCATTCTTCAACTCTGTTGTTCAGGAGACCCAAAGCAAGTTTACTGAGGTTTGGCGCATAGCCCGGGATCGAGGTGTCAGACACTCCATGCTCTACCCTGCAAGAATCAAGGTGGAACTGGATATCAGGGTCGGATTTTCCATCAAGACCTGGACCCTCATACCTTTTGCAAATCTATTCCTAAATCTGGATCCACACCTACGTCCCAAATGAGCCCTGCCAGGAGTGGTCGCACCACTGATCGTTATCAGGCTGGAACTCCAGAGGATTACCTTGAAGGATACTCAGGGCTGCCGCATCTCCCTTTGTTTGTCGCTGGAATGTACTTGGATGATGCCACGTTCACTCATGAGCTTGAAGATGGCCCTTGGACCACCTGCTGTTCCAAACCCTCTTGTCTGTGTTTATTAATAGGGGATGCTGCAGAGAGCAATACCCCTGCACACACTTGTACTTGATTGCATTGATCCTTATTTTACCTCGCCTAAAAACAATGTCATGGCTCATGGTGTGTATTACATACTCTATGTTTTTTTTCTTGTGAGCACTTCAATTTGGGGACCCAGCATTTAATGTTGGGGTATTCAGTGTGGTTGGGGGGAGGGTTCAGGAATTTTACTGTTCTATATTTTTATGGTCATGTTTTCTAGACAGTGATGTTCGCCGGCCTTCCTGGCTGGCCAGTGCTCATACAATTCCCTGGTTATTCCATGCCTTTGCTTTGATCCAAGACTAATCGTAAGTACACACTCACATGGTTTAGCTGGGATGTTGGTGGTATTAACAATCATCACAAGATCAGTAAGGTGCTAGCGTATCTAGACTGGCATTGGGTAGAAACAGCTTTTTACAGGAGGCACATATTGCTCCCACACGCCCAAACTCTTCCATTCCTAGGTGGTCCTGGTAAATCTATTTCTCCTCCAATAGCACTAAATCTAGGGGAGTAAGTATACTTATGTTCCCCATGTCCCTTTCAAGTTGCAACATCAACATTACGACCCAGCGGACCGATATATTATACTTGAGAGCATCCTTAACCGTACTCCAATTGTACTGATTAATACCTACGCACCAAATGTGGGTGACCCCCAGTTCTTCCTGGACATCTCTACCAAACTGACATACCCAGTCACTGCCATTTGCGGGGATCACCTAAATCTAACACCTCACACAACCATCAACTCTTCAGGATCATGATGCTCCCACGACACTAGGGCAGCTCAAATACATTCCAATCTTATTGACCTGTACGCGTTGTCGGATATTTGGCGGAGAGCTTTGCTGCTCACCAAGGATTAAACTTTCTACTCCGCACCTCACAATTCATTTTCTAGACTAGACTACTGCTTGTCCTCCCCTTACCTTGCTTCCACAGTTAAAGAGGTGAGACAGTTACCTTGCACCCTCTCAGATCACTCACCAGTCCTCTTCATCTGTCCCTTCACACATTGCAATTTTGCGGGTCATATTGGTGCTTTGAGCTGCAATCCTTGAATACTTTCAGATTATTGCTGAAACAGTTCCTAAATATGGCACTCTTTGGGAGGCCTGTAAAGCTTATATTGAGAGACAGGTCATATCAAAACCTACTGGTGTTTTGAGGGACATCTGGAGGCAACTCTCCCTACCAGAAGAGCCATTATGGGCCCTTGAATCTCAAATGTGGTGTACTCCCAGTGAGGCACTGCTGCAGGAACAGAGTTGACTTCTGCAGCAATTTCAAGACCAGTCAGAGAGGTAGGTTTGCCACCTTAGGAAAGTCACCTTGGCTAGACGATACACAGAAACTGGCCTGGCTCCTAAGTCATGAGAAGACTAGATCACACATTGCTGGGCTGGAAAGCCACAGTGGGACGATCCTTACTGCAGATGATGACATTCGCTTTGAGTTCACAGACTACTCAATTCACTGGCCTGTGTTAAGGCCCCGGGTACTAATTGGCTAACTGGCAAATTTTATAAAGCGTATAAACATGTCCTGGCCCCTCATCTCAGTGAGGTCTATGCAGAGGCACTGGTCACCCTCCTTTGTAAAATTGGAAAGACCCCACCCAAAGTGCAACCTATCGACCTTTCTAACTGAGATTACAAAATCCTCGCCAAATTTTTTACCATTGGACTTTCTCAACTTCTTGAATGCCTGATTGCCCCAATGTAGTCTGGATTTGTGCCTCACAGTTCCATGGCATTGAATCATCACACGGTCTTTGTGGTCCTCAATCAGATTGACCAAGAGGTCAAGACAGTGCTCGCGCTACTCGATGCATTCCTTGAGCGCTCTCTCCCCCAAGAGACCCTTCAATGATATGGCGAACCTAATACTATCCTCATCAGGCTCTTGTATACATGTCCTACCACTCACTTCGCTGCCAACGGTCTGACATCGGATGCTTTCCCGATAACATGGGTGATTCAACTGAGCTGTCCCCTATATCCTCTGCTGTTTATATTGGCTATGGAGTCCCTGGCCAGACAGCTGCAAAAAAACCACAACCAGAAGCCTTTAATTCTGGCATGGGTGTCTACCGCTGTCCATGTATACTAGTGATATGTTATTATTTTTAAAGGACCCAGAGGTCAATCCAGTACCACTGGTTTGTGAGATTGTTCGATTCGGTACCTACTCTGGGGTCTCCACCAACTGGTGGGAATTGGGCCTCTTTCCACTCACTGACAGCACAGTGCCAGTGCCTTTGGAGTAGCCTGTTGGCTGGGTAAATGGCTCAGTGAAATACCTTGGCATATTTTGCACAGGCAGCCAGAACAGTTCATCAGGCTTAATTATGGCCAAGTAATGGACTATTCCTCTCGCTCAGGCTCCCACTCTCTATGGCTCACAGGGTGACCCTAATTAGAATGGTTATCCTCCCTAAATTATTATATATTTTTTCAAATATCCTGATACCCCTAAATTTTTTCAATTCTTCATCATGCTCCTCCCTCCTGATAAAGCTACTCTGGGCAAATAAACCAGCATGGATCACCTAGTACCTGTTGGGTCTGCCATTTGACCATGTGATCTTTGAGGTTCCAGACTCTGAAATATATTTTTTAATGGTGCAAAGTCACTTTGCTAAGTTTTGGTATTACCTTGATGCACTTATTCCCTATCTGTTTCCGGAGTGATCTGAGACTGGTGCAATCCCATTGGCCTCACTTCTCCCATTAGGCTTTCCCAGACCACACAAGGAGATTTACACCATCTCTACCCACTACTGGGCCTGGAAATTCATATCTGGTAAGACAGGCATGTCGTACCTATAGTCTCTGGCCACGAAATTGTGCACTCCAGTCCCGTCTAAGATGGATTTGGTGAAGATGAGCCACCTCTATACTAACAGCACCTTTCTATCTTTAGATCAATTTTGCTCTTGCAGTGATGCTACCTCCTTGGACACTTTTATATATGCCTATTTATGCCACATCATGAGAAAGGCATGGCCAGGGTTCCAGCAGGAGTCTGATTAATTTCTTGACAGTCTTTACTACGTCAGCTGATGGGTGTCTAAACTCTACAACCTGGTGTCTCAACTTCAGGCAGCCAAAGCCGACTCAGCCAGAACAGTTTGGGAGAGGGAACTCGGTACACCTATACCTAAATACTGGTGTAAACTAACTGGAGTCCTGTCTATCAATTATATGCACAAGCTATTACACCACAAACTCTACACTGAGCTTAAGTTACTCCACAACAGCAACAAAGGGTTGACTCCTCTCTTCCACACAGTTTTCGTCCTTGCAGTCAGGATGGTGCTGGATTCCTTCATATTACTTAGGACTGCCCTGCTATCCTCAATTTGCTGCTCGATATCCTTAGTGTGGTAGCCGACAAAATGCAACATACCTACAATTAGACCAGCTGGTAGCCCTACTTGGATATGTGAAGGGGGTATTGTTGGGTAGTCAACGCCTCACTCCAAAGGTTCTGCTATTGGCTAAATATGGAGTGTTGATGAACTGGAGGTGGCTAGAATACCTGTCGTTGCTGATTAGCTGCGTGACATGACAACCTGCAATGACTGGACTGAAACCTATACTCATACAGACTCCTATATCTCAGCTGCGAGATATATGGGGACCGCATCGATCCTACCTCCTTCGCATCATGCCAAATGACCTGCTGGACCAGTCACAAGGAGGGTCTGATTAGGGCGCCTGGTCCATGCGCATTGGGAACTGTCTGAATCCAAGACTCCCCTTGAATTGGTATCGCCCCCTTGATCATCTCAATGGCTGTTTTCCCTTCCTTTCAAATACTGTTGCTGTGTTGGAGACAATTCATGATATATCTTATTTGTTTCTTATTTACGTGTCGCACCAATATGTCTATTGTAAGGCAGGAATGGGGAAATCCTTCTACCTGACCATGTTTGTTGATGTGTTTGTTATCAAATCAAAATTTTTAATCAAAAAAGGTACTGATCTAATCTAGATTTTAAAAAATACCATAAAGAGGAAGGGCCTGATTCACAGAACTAACTTAAGACAAAATCCTAAACTTACTACTTTTGGTATTCACAGAAGTTAGGATTTTGTCTTAAGACAAACTTAAGACAGACTTAAGACAAACTTAAGACAGACTTAAGACAGACTTAAGTTAGGATTTTGTCTTAAGTCTGTCTTAAGACAAACTTAAGACAAAATCCTAACTTCTGTGAATACTAAAAGTAGTAAGTTTAGGATTTTGTCTTAAGTTAGTTCTGTGAATCGGGCCCGAAGCGAGGCCTTCAAGAGATGCTCTTGCTGACTTTATGGGAGATTGGTTATGTTTCTTCCAAGTGATCTTTGAGCAGATGAACCACGGCAGAAAACTCCAGCTGAAAAGACGGCATGCACAGACACCTAAGAGTGCCCCGAAAGATGGGCTGTCCTTCTCTGCTTTGTGTTAAGTCAGAGAGAAAAAAAAAAGTTGACCACAGAGATCCAGTGGCAGAAGCTTCCTGTCCAGCTCTCGCGTGGTGACATCTCTGCTAAAGAGGATGCTTGGGATTGCCTCTACTGAATCCCCCATTGGTTCTTCTGATCCTGCAGCTTTTTCTTCACCTTCCTGGCCACTGTCTGACTACGACAGCCAGGAGGAGGAAGAACTACACAAGTCAGGAGCTAGGTGGGAATCCATGAACAAAGGATGGGTCTCAGCCATGGTGGACTCCACCACTCCATCACAATGTTCAATTATCAGCAGAAGAACAATGTCTCATACAAGTTGTGACCTGTTCCGTCAGTTCCGATGCTCTCCCCAAAGTTAACTCTTGAAAATATTATGCATAAGAGATCTGAAGAAAGTCTATGTACCCTGGTTTTTTAATTGATGCATCTGGGAGTGATCAGATCCAGGCTTTACTCAGGCATTTTACTGGATTGCATGTTATTGAACCTGCCAGCCGAATTTCCCAAAGCTACTCAGTATGCTACTCCTTTTCACTCAGTGCATAGTAGGTACAGTCAAGGCCAATAAATCTCACCTTTATAAAGTAAGTTCCAAGCTGTAGACTTTGCCAATGCCTGGCTATAAGGCAATGTTTGAAAAAGTAAAAGAAAATAAAGATAGGAAATACAAAAAAAGCAAACATATCTTAGGGTATCTCAAAACTGAACACCGAAGTCAATGTATATAAGCAGCATGGTTTATTTTTCTAAATTCATGCAGAAAACACTGCACAGGATTCATTAAAACCTGTAGCACATGATCCAGTTTATAAATAACAGAGTACTAATTGTGGTACATAAAACAAGGTACCAGCTGTCTGAGGAGGTGTTAGAATTTAAAAGAAAATCTTTTCCATTTACTTGCCACATGATTTAGAACTGGGACAAATTATCCATCGATTTGGTGCTCTGCAGCAGCTGCGGAGCAGGTTTATGGTCCTCTGGAAGAGGAGCCTCAAGGAGGAGGGACATATTTTTAGCCACTGCCTAAAATGGTGGCTGTTTCGTTCTCAGCGCTATAAATGCTGCCTTTGTGTGCCAAGGACTGGGCCTTCTTGTAGCATGTAAAAGTCGGGAGATAATTGAAAAACAACCAATAAAGTCTGCTCTTTAGTCAAACTTGGCAAAAATGTACCTATTTCTGTACTTTTACAGGTGTGCTGGGGGGATGGGGAACAACATGGAAAATGTAAGGAGGCTGGAACGTGGAGGGGAAGCAACATGTGAGGCAGAGAGCAGGGGAGAAAATGCATTGCCATGGAGGGCTCAAAGAAAAGGAAAAGAAAAAAGTAGTTCCCTTATGTGAGTCATGGAAGGGTACGATAAAAGGCATCCAATCAAAAGGATGGTAAAAAAGCAGTCATTAGCGGCTGCTGCCGGATGGGGGTGGCGAGGCGGGGGGGTGTCAAAGGAGGGGAGGAATGTAGGGGCAGATTTACAAGCCCCCTGCGTATTTTTTGCGCCGCAGTTGCATCACTTTTTGTGATGCAGCAGCAGCAATAAAATGCGGCCCATTCACAACGTGATGCATCTAGGGAGATGCGTCACATTGTAAAGCCCTCGTCGGACCTTCTTCCCCACTCACTAGTTTATTCCATTTTTCCAGCCTGACACTTCTGGACAGT